>NC_142537.1:3463750-3772500 GCF_056151865.1 Erythranthe guttata | reverse complement strand
TGTCGAATTTTATAGGTAAAATTCGACATTGAGATGTCGACTTTGGAGTAAAATATCGACATCTTAGTGTCAAAATTTAACTATTAGCAAATTAGTCCAAATATACTAAATTTCGACACTAAGGTGTCGAATTTATGGACATATATTCGACACCTTAATGTCGAAATTTAGTTGTTTCATATTTTTTTATTATTTGGTATTTGGTCTTGCATGAGCAAACAAAAGCCATTTAATTTATGGGCCGGTATATTTGTCATTTCATCTTAATAAAATTGAATCTTTTGGAATCTTTCTTTAATTTAGTCTTGCACAAGTGGAATTAGTATTGCATATAGCCGCAACCATTCTATTTTTGTTTTCAAATATAGAGGTAAAAATAGAATTTTATGTAATTAACATCATTTTACTAATTAACATATATATGAGGATTTTAACTAATTGCACGTAATTACCGACTTATTAGAATATATATTCCAAATAAATTAGTGTTAAATGTTAAATTAATAAATTAATTTTTGAAATATAAATATATTTTCTATTATTTCAGTGATATTAAAATTTCTCATTTCCACAATCCGTTGCCCAACCTCCGTCTTTTATCACCAGCCATTCCACCGCAGCGCCGCAATAATTTCCATTCACTATTATAGTTCCCATCACCGGCATGGCTCACCAAACTTAACAATGGTGAAAAGACAAGCTAATCATCTCACAATAAGTGTGCAGTAAAATCGTTGGTATATGCCAAGTGTGTCGTAAAACAAACTGTATGTACAGAGGTGAATCCAATAAACTTCTCAAGAGTATGCAAACATTTTCGGGTAATGGGAGATCGAGATTCTGCCGGAAAAACTAATTTGAACTAATGAGATTTCAGGAAAATTTTGCAGGAATCTGAAAGGATTCGGAAAATATTGGTGAAAATATTTGAGGATGGTAAATATTTATAACGTATGTTAAACTAGTTTATTGATTGATCGAGTTTATTATTAACAAGGGTCTACTTTACATACATGTATTTTGATCTATATTTAACGTTCATATAACTTTATCGAGGTAAGTGTTCTATATCTAGAAAATATTAATATCGGTAACTCCGCTATCTTATCCTAAGAGACACGTGTCTTCATTAATACACTAAACTATTAATTAAATATCACACAATTACTATTTTATTTATTACTAATCAATACACTTAATTTGTATTTACAACATATATACATTGTAAAATTAAAATATATTTTTTGATAATTACGATTGAGAGGGGTAAATACAATTTGCCCTTCAAACAATCAAAGGGTAAAAAAAGTGGTGTCAAAATGTAATTTCTGAAAAGTTAAGGACCTGCTTGTTACATAAATACGAGCCCAAACAATTGTTTAACTTTTGAAGGCCCAATAAGACAAAAAAGCCCACATGCATTCCCCGTTCATATATATATATATATAAAATATAATCAATAAATCAATATATATCTCATTATTTTATGCCCCACAAAGTAATTATCGATTTACAACTTCTCTTGCCCCTTTTCTTCGTCGAGCTCTCAGCTTTTTAATTACGCGACCCCGTATTCATCGTACGCAGTCGTCGTGCTGCCGCTGCTTGGTGGTGGATCCGCCGTCTTCCGTTAGCAGGTACGGCTGTGCCCGCATATGTGTAACCCTAGTTCTCTCTATTCGGTTTTATTTTGTCGTTTTAGTATCAGTTTTTTGCTATCGAATTGTTGCTTTCTATCAACGCAATTCAATCCCCAATGTCGGTACCTGTGTTTTATGTAATTCAATTTGCCGATTGACCTGTTGGAATGCGTGTTAGATATACTATAAACGACTGAAATTTTGTTTAGTTTGCGTTGTATTTTGGTTGCACTTTTTGTGATTGCGCTAATGAGTTTGTATTGTTATTTATTGATGTTCAGATTTGGATCGACAGAAACTCGCTACTGTTTTTGCGTTGCTGAGGAATCATGTTTGGAAGCAACCGTAAGTTCCGGCTAACCAACTTTTAGATTTTGACATTCGTTTAGTTATTCTGTATTGCCATTATTCGTTGCACTTGCATTTAATTTTCCTCTTAATTGCTCTGCTAATTATTCTGTATTCAATCTCACCTCCATTGATTTAATGTTTTGGTAACAGTGAAATTGAGTGCAGCGATTGTTATGGTGTATAATTTGTATATATGAAGGACATAGTACGCAAGTGTCTTCTTTACTAACGTTTTTCTTGTCATCTTACAGCTTTTGGGCAGTCGTCCAGCAGCCCATTCGGGTCTCAACAACCAGTTTTTGGTCAGACTAATAATGCTAATAGCAATCCATTTGCTCCGAAACCCTTTGGTAGCACGAGCCCTTTTGGTTCACAGACTGGGGGTTCCATTTTTGGCGGCATGTCTACTGGTGTATTTGGCGCTCAGTCTTCTTCTCCTTTAGGTTCCAGTTCTGTTTTCGGTGCTTCATCATCACCTGCTTTTGGAAGTTCAACACCGGCATTTGGAGCTTCACCTGGTTCTGCTTTTGGGAACTCATCTTCAGCATTTGGTGGTAAGTGCATCTGTAAATATGAATTAAATACGTTTTCACCACTAGTGTTTCTGCTTGTAGCCTCTAACTCCTGATGTAATATTTTAACCGTTCATATCTATTTGAGTACTAAATTTCTCTACGGTATCTTGTTATGTGATGGCCATATAGTCATGTTTTTTGTCAGAAAAAGGTGAGAAGTGGAGGGGGAGGTGGGTGGGTGGGGAGTGAAATTTCATAACCTTGTTTTGTGAAGAAGAGAACAGTTTTATGATTTAAAGTGGAGGGGTGCCCAACAGTTCATGACCTATGTTTCTCTTTCAATTAGAGGGGTCAAGAGGGATAGGAGAAGGTATAATTAAGTAACTAACATAAACTCCAATTGAGAATTTTAGCATACTAATTCTCACACACTTCTGGAGAATGGGATCTGTTTGCTATACCGATATCTCTACAATCAACAGAACCAGTGATGGAATATAGTGGTTTCACTGGAATAAGATCACATATGTATTCTATGAAATACTTATGGAATTTTGTTTATGAGTCTTTGGTATGTTCCACACACAAATAAATGCGAAAACGACGAAATGTGGAAACAGACACAATAACATTGCATATCCCAAAGTTAGGAAAAATGGGTCGTGTGTCAAAAAAAATATAAAAAATTAGGGATGTATTTATGAATATAATTTTTTGTTATTTTGTAAAATATAAATTTTAGAATATTTCCATATACACTTTGAAGAAATATTACTTATCAACTATGAATTTGCTTGGTTGTTCAATCATGTAAGGTATTAAGGAACCGACAACCAGCGATCTAAAAAAGCGTTTTTAGTGTAAAAAAATTGCCGTAATGGTCTGTGAAGTGGGTAGTGGAGCTTTTTCGCCGTTATTTGTTGATTTATTTTCGAAACATCTTTTTTGTCATTATTGCTCGACTATTCTCTTATTTCTCCCCGCTTGACCTCATAACTGTTTTGCTGAATTAATTATTTTGATCATACAGTTTTCATGGTTTTCTTGACTTCATTAATTTTGTTGGATATAGGTTCATCTGTGTTTGGGCAGAAGCCTAATTTTGGTGGTTTTGGATCTACTAATACTCAATCAAGTCCTTTTGGAAGTTCGACGCAACAATCACAACCAGCCTTTGGGAGCAATCTTTTTGGTTCAACGACCCCTTTTGGTGCTCCAAGTCAATCTGCATTTGGTTCATCAAGCACTACTGCATTTGGGGCACCAAGTACATCAGCTTTTGGTGGGACTAGTAGCGCTCCCTTTGGTTCTACAGCAAGCCCTACTTTTGGTAGCACGAGTGGTGGCTTCGGTGCGTCTACTTCTCCTTTTGGGTCTTCAACTCCAGCATTTGGCGCTTCTACGACACCTGCATTTGGTACCACAAGCGGCACACCCGCATTCGGTGTTACCCAAAGCGCTACTCCATTCGGTGCCACAACTGCTTCTCCATTTGGTGCCACAGCTGCTACTCCATTTGGTGCTTCAACCACTCCTGCTTTAAACTTTGGATCCAGTCCAGCATTTGGTCAATCAAGTTCTGCGTTTGGAAGCAGCCAGTTTGGTGCAACATCACCCTTTGGAGGTCAAAGTGCTTCTTTTGGTAAGGTTTTCTTGTCTTTGATGAGGTTCTGGAGTAAGTCTGTTCTAGCTGTGTTTGAACCTTGCATTTCAGCTAGGACACTGAAACAATCAGGACCGAGTACTTGATGTTCATTAAATATATTTTGAGCCTAGTTTCTATGCTCTCTTTCACAGAGATGTACCAATCATTTTGATAAGAAAGTTTTCTGGAAAGCCTCTAAGTACAGTTTCAGAAATTGTATATCCTCTATAACTGCTTTCTGTGCCCAGTATTGACATAATTCATTTGCAGGAGGGCAGACTACGACCCCAGCTTTTGGTAATCAGGGTTTGGGCCAGTCTACATTTGGAGCGCAACGAGGGGGAAGCAGAGTATCTCCGTACTCAGCAACACCTGAGACTGATGGTGCCAATGGGACACAGCCAGCTGGAAAATTAGAATCTATTTCAGCCATGTCGGTCTACAAAGATAAAAGCCACGAAGAACTTAGATGGGAGGACTACCAGCTAGGGGATAAAGGTGATCTGCTGGTTGAAATTTATAGACATCTTGAACTCGTAAAGAATATTCTACATAATATGCTGCTAACTCCTTTTCTGTACCAAACACAGGTGGGCCAGCTCCTGCCGGTCAGGCAACTGCTGCTGCTGGCTTTAATACTTCAGGCTTCGCATCGTCATCTACTCCTGCATTTGGACAGTCATCTGCAAATCTTTTGTCATCTTCAACATCTTCCAATCCATTTGCTCCCAAAACCCCAGTGTTTAATAGCACAGGGTTTGGACCTACACCCACTTCGACATTTGGGTCTTCACCTTTTGGGACATCAACTACATCTAACCTATTTGGTTCGACATCGTCAGCACCATCCTCAATATTTGGATCCACAACTCAAACATTTGGAGCGAATACTTCCCCGTCTCTTTTTAGCTCTTCCAGCACAGCTCCTTTTGGGTCACCTTCTGTTTTTGGCACCACATCAGGTCAGGGGACTGCATCTGCATTTAGTGGTGGCTTGGGTTTTGGCAACACTCAGTCCTCCCCATTATTCCAATCAACTACACCTACACTTGGGCAGACTACTTCTACTTTTGGACAGACTCCCTCTGGTTTCGGACAAACTGCACCAGCGTTTGGTCAGGCGAATTTATTTACTACACCATCAACTGGCTTCAGTGGAAATATGTTCTCCAGCACTCCATCAATGCCAAATAACAATAACACTTTGGGGTTTGGTCAAACAACTGTGAGTTACTCGTGAACTGAATTTCTCTTCTTATCCGTGCTTGTCATTTCCATAATGCACTTAAACAAACCTAGACAAGGCTTCACAACTTAGGTTAGGTTCACTTATTCAATAAATACTTCAGGATATTGAGTCTAATTGGGATACTAAAGATAACTGTACTGAACTTGAGCCATGGGATTGTGCATAGGTTAGGGAAGGATTTGAAGCTGGCATCTTTTTGTGCATGCCTGATTATTCATAAAAACATATAGACATACCCTGTCGGTTGGTAAGGAAATGTGATTGCTCCATAGTTCTGTTAAATGGATATGTGATGAGGACCTGAATGTTTATTTGCGAAAGCTATTGCAATATTTATAATTAAGCAAGCTGTGAGGATCTGGGAATCAATAATTGAGCTGGAGTTTCTATCATATGCTGTTGGCTTTCATGCATTCAGATACTGCAAGTGTGGAAGCATGATTTAAAGTGGCTAAGTAGACAAGTACATATAAACTAATTTAACCAGTTATCATTGGTTCTTGATGCATTTTTCTGTAAAATGATAGTTGGCCTGATTTTGGCAATTTGTTCTCTCTTGTTTCCGTTGCTTTTACCTCATAATTAATTACTATCTACTTTTTTTTGAAGCCCTCTACCACACCATTTCAATCTGCACAACCGGCTCAAGGTTCTGGTGGCTTCTTCAGCAATTTTGGTCAGACGCAAGCAGGTTAAGCAGCATTAAGCCTTTTTTTTATTACCCCTAACAATGCCAATTTGTTATTCCCTTATCTGTGGAAATCAGTCGGTTATTGTTTTGATTAACATGTGTATGTTTGCAGCTGCTACAAGTGGCTTTGGCGGCACCCCTGGCGGCACCCCTGGCATGTTTAGCAATAATACATTTGGACAACCGTATGTCAAGTTCTGGTTACTTTATTTTTCCAGTCTTACTTATTTTGTTATTTTGTTGTTTCGTGTCAATTGAACTCTTTCATATACATATTATGCTCCCCTAAATTATGATGTGCTCCTATTTTCGTCCTTCACTTCAATATTGATAACTGAGGTGGTTTGGCTCAAGGGTGTTTTGCTTTGAGCAGCTGCCGTTGACTTCTGAGCTATGTTCTGTTTCTCATCCAACATTTATCTACATGTATAACTGGAAATGTAGAGTCGAGCCTAACCACTCAATGTTCATGCATGCATTTATTTCTCATTTCCTTTTTCTTGAGCTTGAAATTGTTGCTTGATTGGACAGGCCAAGTACTCAGAACGCTGTGATTCCACAGCAAGCCCCAATAACAAACCCTTTTGGAACTTTGCCAGCAATGCCCCAGATGTCAATTGGTCGCACAGGCAATTCTCCTTCAATTCAGTATGGAATTTCGAGCTTGCCAGTAAGTATTCTTATATTTTGACTAAACAAGGAAATCTTGCATGATTTCTTTGACCTATGGTTCTTTCACAAAGACATTGTCTATCAGTCAAAGTAGTTCATTCATAAAGAATGTGTTTGATGACTGACATTTTCAAGCAGGTAGTTGAAAAACTAGCTCCTGTGAGGATATCATCTCTTTTGACGTCAAGACACCTCTCTCAAAGGCGTATTAGGCTACCTGTTAGACAATACCACCCTAAAACTGATGGTCCAAAGGTAATGATTAATCCTTATATTATAATCTATATACTGTCAAAGATGTTCTCATTGGAATAGCGTGTAAGGATGTTAATCCTTTTCTTCACTTAATTTTTTTACAATCAGGTGCCATTTTTTAATGATGATGAAGAAACACCTAGCACGCCAAAAGCGGATGCTCTTTTTGTTCCCAGAGAGAATCCAAGAGCTCTAGTAATTCGCCCATTGGAACAGTGGCATTCTAGATCCAGTGCAGAGAAAACGAAGGCCACCGATGCTCCTAAGCATGAAAATGGTAACTAATATATTTCTTCATCTTATTGCTGGATACAATGCTTCCTGGTTGTAATGGATTAGAAATAGTTTTTTTTGTGCTGATAGCACTGGCAGTTTCTTACGAAAATTTGCATTGCAAGTATCTATAATCTATACAGCAGAACTCTGTACCACTTGCCACCTGTTAGCTAATTATTTTATATTTTCTTCTAAAAGCGAGCGCAGATGTGATTATGATTTATGTGTTTATTTGAAGCAACATTGAATAAGTGTGAAGAGCTTTTCTTGTATTGTCCAACTAAGTGGAGGGATGATGCACGAATATCTTTGCCCATCTTGAGAATAGTGTTGAAGTAATGGAGTTCTAGTCACATACAATAGATTGTTTTTTGAACACAGACCCACAATAGATTAAACACGTAATGACTATATTGGATTTTCTTGGGATGATTGTTCCCTAGCTATTTCAATTTCCTCCATGTGTACACATTTTCTCCGAGTGTATTTTGGTGCTGGTTCTGCATGTTTGTAGATCAACTGAAATGCTGGCTCTAGGTTTTGTGTGGCGGTCCTTCACTTACTACATTCTACATATCCTTATGATTATTTCATTTCTGATCACAGGTAAAGTGCGTCGAGATGATTTTAACTCTACAAATGGGCACATGACCAAGGACAAAGATGGTGAGTGGTTCATTTATATGAAGTGCCGTTAGCATCCTGCAATGATTTCTTACATAAAATTTTGATAAATGGTTTAATAGTTCGTATGTTTTACGATTGTTTTGATAAATGGCGAGTCAAATGATCTTTTGTCTAGGGGGCTGAGGGGTCAAAAAAATCAAATTATTAACTTAAATTTGTTATGTATTATTTTATTCTCCATAAAATATAAAAAATATATATATATATATTAATATTAGAAAACATTTTGTAGTGGTGTTGGTTGGTATCTGAATGAGTAGTGGTGCTGATAACGGGACATTGTAGGACCGGTTCAATCATATCATCAGTTGAAAAATGGTCATCCTTTTCCATAGTAATCCAAAAAGGAAAAAAGAAACTGATATTTTATGCTGTTGTTTGTAACCGTTTCTCCTTCATGCAAAGTGTAATATTGAACATATGTTGTCTGTTTTGTGACTCAGCTGTCCCCACTGAAGATCACCCAGTGGCAAACGGCCACACTAAGGAACAAGATACATCTCATACAAAAGGGAACCAAAAAACAAACGGTTTCTCCACACCGGAAAAGGGAGACTCGTACATCACACTCACAGGCCATCGAGCAGGCGAAGCAGCAATCGTCTACGAGCACGGAGCAGACATTGAGGCACAGATGCCAAAGCTCCGCCACTCCGATTACTTCACAGAGCCACGAATTCAGGAGCTGGCGGCAAAGGAGAGAGGCGAGTCTGGCTTCTGCCGCCACGTGAAGGACTTTGTGGTCGGCAGACAAGGCTATGGCAGCATCAAGTTCTTTGGTGAAACAGATGTACGAAGGCTGGATCTCGAATCACTCGTACAGTTCAATAATCGAGAGGTGATAGTTTATATGGACGAGAGCAAGAAACCACCCGTTGGGCAAGGTCTTAATAAACCCGCTGAGGTGACGCTTCTTAATATAAAATGTTTCGATAAGAAGACTGGTCAACAGTACACTGAAGGGGCGAGAATTGAAAAGTACAAAGAGATGCTTAAGAGGAAAGCTGAAGATCAAGGGGCGGAGTTTGTTTCTTATGATCCAGTCAAAGGAGAATGGAAGTTCAGAGTCAACCATTTCAGCGTGTATAAGTTTGGAGACGAAGAAGATGATCTGAGTTAGGGGAATGTGTTGGTGATGTGGGTTTGAGTTTGCAACGTGTAAAAATTTTCAGCTGTTGGTGGGTTTACTTTGTTGATGTTTTTTTTTTTTTTTTTTTTTCTTTTATGGTTTCTTGGTTTGGATTGTTTTTGCTATTGTTATATAGTTGGACAATGTTTATACCTTTTTCGTAGTGCAAAATGTTGAAATATTGTCTTTGAATGGTTTTTTTTCTCGGCGTTTTTTGGTTACGTGAGAACTTTTCAATTGAATCGTTTTTCTTGCGTCTCTTGAACGTGAAGAAATGAATATTATAGTTAAAATGATTGTCTTAGTTGAGATGCCTGCACACGTATTATCTGCTACTAATTGGTTTCTCGGTTCTCGTTTAAAATTTAGCGGTGTTTCAAATCTACAGTCCAAAGCATGTGTATTGATTTTGAATTTGTGTGGCTCAAATATCCCACCTCAGATATGTGGTGTTTGGAATTTTGAATTCGTATGGTGCAAATGCACACGTCACTTACTAATAGGACCGGCAATTAAGACGGATCTAACCGAAGCCCGATGGCTCGGCACGATTATATTTTCACCGACCCTATTTTTTGTGAGCCGAGTCGAGTTTTAGTAAATGAGGCCTGGTATCCGAAATCCGAAAAAGTGCATGAGCCAAGCAAGCTTATACTAATGAGGTCCGATATTATGTGAGCTTAGTTACGAGGTCCAACAATATGTGAGCTTGAGCCAACACATAGCCTGATTGCCAACCCTACTTACTAATAACTCTTTTTTAGATAGTACGTGAACTTGAGCCAACACATAGCCTGATTGTCAGCCCTACTTAGAAATGGCAAAATAATTGCATAAAAGGTGTTAGTACTAAATACACAATATTTCATAGCCAAAAAATCCAACAATTTCAAAATGCTGCCAACTTTGTTAATGATGTCCTAACTACTACTTCCAGCTCGGATTTTTATTTGTTTAAAGTAATATTAACGTTACAAATGCCTCCACTGTTATCAGCAGGCACTTGTTCAAGAAAACCGAACTGTAAGAATCTACGTGTGGTTGCTTATATACATGTAATTTCCCCTCCAAAAAAATTAACCGATTTCTCTACAAAAATAACAACTCATCCAGCCAAAATAATAAAACACAAAAAAACACTTATTTCAGGAGCTCACGTGTATTGAGAAATGAATTCATCGGGCACCATCCAATCTCCGCTAGCCTGTAACACAACAAAAAGTGCAAGATGATTAATATTTTGAGTAAATTCCACTCAGGATCATTTTATTTCTTTGAAGGGTGAATTACGGATACCTCCTGAGGTAACACTAAATAACTTATAAACCTCTGTGGTATTGGTAATTACAAAATGAATGATTTGTCTAAATTACCCTTTTATTAAACAAATAAACTATGGGTAAACTACGGGTACCCTTGAGATAAGACAAAATATTACATTTACCTTCTTGTGGGTATATTACATTTACTCCCATGGGGGTAGATTTGGAAATTCATTCCCAATATTCCATGGAATCTTCAAGATTCCGTTACTCATGACTCCGTAAAGGTATAACTCCGTCAATGCGTAATTGTAAGACGGAGAAATAGCTCAGGAGGGTATTTGTTTAACAATACCACCTTTGTAAGTTATTTAGTCGGGGTGTCCGTAGTTCACCCTTTATTTAAAGTTTTGCAGGAAAAAAAACCAAAAAAAAAAAAGAAGAAAGAGGTAAATGAAAATTATGACAACTTACCTTACATAGTTACAATGAGAAGATGTCGGAGTTTAGCTTACGTTATAGCCTCCTAAAAAACAAGAGAAGCACTCAAGATGTTTCAAGGATTGAATAAACTCGAGCCACCCGTATTTAGAGCTATTAGAACAGATATACTCGTAAACAAGGCAAGCCAAAGCAACACCGATCCTGCAAAATTAGAGCCCTCATTAATAAATTGGATAAAACACGAAAATACTTTAAAACTAAACAACATTCAACAAAAAAATATAATAAAATAAAAAAAAAAATACCTCCAGTACGATCAGAATCAACCTCGGGAGGAGTTTTTTGCCCAGTCAATTCCGACGAATCAATACCAGGATCAACAGACTTCTTGTTCGATGTTTCGGATGCCACTATCTCTTTAAATTCCTCACTCACTAATAGAGCCGCTAGAAGATCCACAAAAGATTCCTTATTCGCATCGATCAAGTTATCTTGTGCACGCTCCTCGGATATTGCAGCACGTGATTCTTCAGAATCGGACGATTTATTTTCGGATTTTTTAATATCATCAGACACTTTTTTCGCCATCCTTTTTTCATCTTCTTCATCCTCAACGTATGCTTTGTAAGTCAATCGTAGTAATATTTCTCCGACAGATCCTTTGCCAAACGGGCTCCACCCCCCTTGGAGCACAACCGCCCTTTCTTCCGGGACGGTATCTTTTAAAGATCCAAGATCAACCTATAAATATAGTATTTTTTTTAAATTAGAAAATAAATAAAGAAACGAAAAATAGAAAGTGTAATTTTTCGGACAACGTTAAAGATACCTTACCTCTGCAGTACCTACTGTCAAGTCCGTGAACCCGAGTGAGTCCTTTACTTCAATTCGTAACTTTTCTTTCATCGGATTAGAAACTAACATGAAAAAATCCTGCGGGATATAAAAGAATAAATAAATATCAGGTATATTAATTACACATAAGATAACTGCAAAGCGGTTGAAGAACTAACTTGATTCCATATTGGTTGACCAGGTGGACCGATGACAGTAGTTTGACTGTTCCGCTTACTACGTATTACTTGATTTCCCAATTTTAAAACAACGTATGGATCTGTTTTGCCTGAAATTTGAAGAGCAGAAATTACGACGTAATATTAATTTGAGGAGATATTTACGTGGACCAAAAGAAGCAAACATTTGATACCGTAAAATATATAGGTGAGTTTTTGCGCGTCTAAAAGTGTGACCGATAATTCTCCAGCAAATTCATAATTTCCCTCTTGAATATCTCCGGATTTGGGATCGTTTGTAACGGGTCCACCAGCTTTTCCCTTCTGCTGAAAGTCTAGAACAATCTTTTTCGGACGCACAAAGAGCCTAGGTAAATCCTCGGTCAGAAGCTTCTGTAAGAACCTGGAAAGCAAAGTAAAATATTGCTTAGACTTCATTCTCGTCTATCACTAACTTTTTTTTTTCAAAATCAAAATTTAAATATAGGGTAAATTACAAATACCCCCCTGAGGTATGGTCAAATTACAAAAACACCCCTCTTGTTTGGATAATTACATCTACCCCCCTCAACTATGATTTTTTCTTAGACCTCCACCTTTATGGTGCCAAATTCAACATAGTCATCTTGATTCCGTGAAATGTGCTCTAGTTTGTACTCTTTTTGTGTAAAAAATACAGTTTCCGATGCACCACAAACTGATATATACAAGCTAAAAATCACATATTATGATCATCTTGCTTCATAATGTAGAGTTTGAATGGGGTAAAACGGGTACAAAAGTGATAATATTCCATATAATCTCGAAGATTCCACTAAATTTGATGAGTTGAGGGGGTGGTTGTAATTATCCAAACAAGAGGGGTGTTTTTGTAATTTGACCATACCTCAGGGGGGTGTTTGTAATTTACCCTTAAATATAATATTCAACTATCGGTTTAGAAATACCACTTACATTGAGAGAACAGGTATTGCTGAGCATATTTGCAGACGACCACAAGAAAGGGACAACATAAAACGGAAAAATTAGTACGGTTCTCCAAATATATCAATTCAAATAATTGCATGGTTACATAAATTATATTCGAACATTCTAAAACAAGAATCAAAGCCCACCACATTCTTTTCCTCGACACACCCGTCGCATTTCATAACTCGAGAAGTTAATTTAACAAGTTTCATGCTTTCGTGGCAACCAAGGACCAATACAGCATCTTCTCTCATTTAAAAATAAAAATTAAATTAAATTATATCTTCGATTTTAAAAAAAGTTTTTTAGGTAAGAAATTGAATCTATTACGGTATAACGTGACTTTTGTAACAAATTTCTCAGAAAAAAAATTTAAGATAAATTGAATGCAAAAAAAAAGTGAAAACGTAACATACCCATTAGATTGAACAAGCGAAATGGCGACAACTGGAACTTAATCTTTGGAAGAGAAACAAAAGCCCATGAAACAGAACCTATCCATGGATCTGTCGGTATCAGTCTCAATTTGACCCAAAGTTCACCATCAATATCAAAATCTCGTACACCCACTGGCAGAGAAATCGGAAATATGCCGAACTTAAGTGTCAAAAGTAGAAGCATACGTGCACCACCGGTGTATCGAATGCCTATTTGGTATCTAAGAAATGCAGAAAAAAATATTATTATTTACATAAAATACAACTCGACAAACATATACGCATAATGTACATAAACTGAGAACCTAATGCAACGGATTATTATTCTGTATCATTTATCGAGCTAAGTGTTTAGCAAGATTTTATGCTAATTAAATACCAAGTAAATCACACGATGCCACATAATCTTTATTCGAAAGAGTGAAAAGAAATGCTCACTGCAAGTCATTATTGCGACGAGAAGTTCTCCGCTCGATGCTTCTAATGGACAAAGGGTCATCACCCAAAGAGAACTGTTTGATTTCAACTCTCTCGACGTAATCGGGCTTCTTCAGATTATCAATAACCGGTTGCATCAAACCAATGATCCAATTCTCGATCCCGCCTCTGTAAACCTTCCAAAGCTTCCCCAAAACCATGTTCACCCACTCGACCGATTCCTTCCTCTGCAAATCCTTCTCAAGAAGCATGGACATGGTATTCGGAACCTGCATCCAACTCCTTGCCTTCGTCCTGCTGATAGTGATTGCATCCTTCTTTTTCGGGGTCCAGATTTTATCCCAAATTACACCTACGAAAAAGAAAACGACGAAAAGGCCCAATATTTTAGGGTTTATAGGTGGGGTTGGTATTAGATGGATGACTCCAAGCTGAGTTCGCAGCTTTTCGACAATGGGGTCTTGCCCGAAATTCGGGCTGTAGTAATTGCTGTCACTGTCGGCATTGATGCCGGATGAGGATGCGTGATTGCTATTGGTTTCCTCTTGGTTGGCGAATCGCTTCAAGATGATGTCTTTCGCGCCGCCTTGGGAGGCGGCGGCGGCGGCGGCGGTGGCGTCACGGCGGAGGTGGTGATTTACGTTGTCGATGCTTGATTGGGGTTGGAGGAGAGCCCATCTGACATTTTTGACGGTGGTTCTGTCTCTCCCCCGGCGGCGGAAACGGCGGCGGGGGAGAGGGGCGTCGCTGCAAGGGCAGAAGCAGAAAGGGGGCGACGGCGAAAGGGGCGGCGAGAAAATGTATTTCCTGTGTGGGAATTCGCGGATTAGGGCTGAAGTATATTGCGCCGATTGCAAAACCATTAAATCGTGGGGTGGGGGGGAATCCAGCACACAAGAAGCGGAATTACGGGGGAAACATTAATGGATAAATTGAGAGCAAATTGAGCTGCGATTTTTTGATTCAAAATTGCCGAAGAAGGAATTGAGTATGTATAAGAAGTAATTGAAGAAGAATGAGGGTGGCCGGTGGTGGGTGGGTGGCCGGTGAAAATGGGGGTGGCCGGTGGGGGTTGGGGAATGAAAATGGTGGTGTTGACGAATTTTGATTTTGGGAGGAAAAAAGATAGGCCAGTTAATAAAAGAATATTCTTTTTATTATTTTGTCATTTTATACTGCGGTTTGAGCGTTTGAAAATAAAAATATAAAATGTAATTTTTTTTTTTGTAAAATATTTTAGTAAATAAAATAAAATACATAATCATATAATACAGATTTCAACTAATTAATTGTAAAAATATTTTAAATTAAAAAACTGGTAACAATATTTTAAAAGGTTAACTTTTAAAAGGTAATTTTATTTATGTGGTGTTTGTTTGTAAGAACTTATTTAAAAGTAGATGTTATAGATTGTGAGTTAGGTGGTATTTGCAAAAGATTATTTAAAAGCATAGGCTAGTAATTCTGAGTTCAATTGACATTAAGTGATTAATTCTAAAAGTTAGGGGTGTTTGCAAAAAATCTAGAAAATCAATTTAAATAGAAAAAACAGGTTCATTAGTGTTTTAAAATTATAGCTTAAAGCTATTTATTTTAAGAGAAGCAAATGCAAAAGTTGTTTTTGCAAAGACCTAAAAATAAATTATGTGAGAAAAAAGTTCATAATCTATTTCACAAACAACATTTAAAGTTGGTTTCAAGTGTTTATTTCTAAAATTTGGAAGTGCTTGCAAATTTATTGGAAAAAGCAGGACAATGGGTGCTTAATAAATTATAACTTAAAGTTACTTATTTTAAAAAAAGCAAAAACAAAAGTTCATTTTGCAAACTTTTAAAAATAGATTATGAACAAAAAAAAACTCATAATTTATTTGTAAAAGTTTTTGCAAACACCACCTTAATCAGCGGTAGTTAAAAAATCTCGAAGATACCTTCAGAACAAAGAGAATTGAACTTTGTGGCAAGAGAGAGGGCTAAAAGCATTGCCATTGCATCTAACAAGAAAAGCAACAACTCAATTCTTGAATCGGAATTCATTTTTAGATTCCAATACCCAAAAAAATTAAACAACCAACTTTTTTTTAAAATTATTTTTGTACTTACCAAAAATAAAATTGATTTTTTTTGGAAGAGATCAATTTTGATCCGTTTCATCCAACATTTACTCATAGCCTGCTGGAACCAATCCTCTTGGGCTTGATGGGCCTAGCTATTATTTGTTTAATTTGGAAGTCGGCCCATCACACATATGGAGGGAGGGAGGGAGAGAGAGACTTCAATTTACAAATACCAAAATGACATTAAATTTTGAGCTGCCGATATTTAATATAAATCGGATTTCACTAATTTTTTAACATGTGACACTCTTAAGTCTAAACTCTTAATAAACCACGTTGATTATAATTAGGGTTAGAGGGGTCACGGATTATGCTGGGTTTTTTTTTTATTCTTTTTTTTTTTCAACTATTAGAATCCTAATTATATTTTTATTTAAACTATCCACGTGTCAATCATTCTATGGCATCCGATTTTCATATTGAAAACATGCCATCCGGTCTAAATTTGCACCATATCAAAATCACTAAAAGAGTTATCAAAGAGTTGACATATCCTTGCAAAATGTTCCTTCCCTAGGCCGGTGTGGGCGTTAAGTAGTTTCATCGAATATTCATCTTGACGAGGGGGTAATTTGGTAGATTAGTTCTTAAGTATGAAGTCCTTGGCGGAAAAAAAAAAAAAAAAACATGTATTCTAATTTATTGGGTATTATGTTCGTCTCCGAATAATTATATTTTTGAAGGTGAACAAGGGATACCGTGACAGTTATCGATTCCGTGCAGGGTTTCGGAGAAATGTTGCACATCCCATGTTCACAATGTCCTTCATGCAAGTGCAAATATAGGAGCTTACACATGTGCTACCCATTGGATGCCGCTGGAGATTGGTTTGAAATTGATTTTCATGCGACAAACTCTCGAGCCTACATCAACGAAAGCAAAAGTGGTGGAGATGGTCCTGAACAATGACTGGTGGAATAACATAGTTGTAGAATGAATAAAAATGTGACGAGAATAAAAATTTAGCATGTGATCGGAACTAGAATCAATGAAAACACAAAATAAATCCAATAAAACAAATTAAGATCTCATAATTACGAACCGGTGATATCCTATGTAGCACAGACACGACGAACAGCGGAAACGGACATGGGGAAACTCGATTTTCCAAAAAGTTGGATACAGAAACATGAGAAACGTGTAAATATTAAAATAAAGGGGTGCACTCGTAATTTCTAAAAAAAATTATAAAGTTATCGTCAATTATATATTTGTATCTACAAAGTAATAAATTATACATAATTTTCAAGTTCCAATCTGAATATTCATTCCATAAATTACATTCAGGGCTTATAAATTTATTTTAGTACGAAAGTAGTATCTGCGAAAAATATTAAAACACCACTAGAAGTGAAACAAAGACATAAGATTGAAGATTCTTTTATTTGAAATGCGTTTTTGGATTCTTTTTTCTTTTCTTTTTTTTTGTGGAAAAGCGTATTCGTTTTTTCATTATTATCATAAACATCCCCAAAAATTTTAAATATTTATAGAAACGGCCCTGAAATATTTCCAACGGGTGTAATGAAGTTTCAATTTCCGAAACATGTACGTCAAAGGTGATATCACAATCCTTGAGATTTGAATTAGACTTTGTTGGCAATCAAATTTTTGATAAAACAAAAAAAAAAAAAAAAAAAACAATTTGGAAGAACCGATTCACAAGTGAAATAGGAGATGATGAGTTAGCAAATCAAAAGTAAATTGGAAATAGAAATAGACAACCCCCAAAGAAGGTGTCTTTGTGGGGCCCTATCTTCACATGTTTCTAAAGTGTCTTCCAAATACAACCAAAATATATGAAAAGGAATCAAACCAAAACGAACAATATTAGGCTTCTTGACTTTCAGACGACCCGACCCAACCCGACCCGACCCGTCTCGTATATGAGACAAAACCCTTACCATTTCCAAAAAACAAAATCATTTTTTTCTTCAATCTCTCTTTTATTCATGTTTAAAAAAAAAACATATTCTACTTACAATAATTAGATTCCATTATGTTTGTTATAGTGCTTACTTAACTATTTAGTCGATTTAAGTGTGTTGCGTTACTCGCAGAAACTTGTTAAAAAGTAGAATTGTCAATTGAGTTGGGACTACCTAAAATCATAAGGCTGGACTTGATTTTAAGTGACTTGAACATAGTTAATTGTAGTGGAGCCAAGTTGTAGCCATTTTAATAAACTAAAAAGTTTTACGAGTCGAACTTGAGCTTATGTAATTTGTTATAAGTTCGACTTGAGCTTGATACCAAAATCCGAAAGAATATATGAGTTGAGTTTGAGTTTAGGACTATAAAATCCGATGGTACATTAAACTTGAACTTTTAATTGAACGGTTCAACTGTCACCCTTATTAATTTAATTTTTAGGTAAATTACAAAAAAGAAAACCCTCATGTTTGGAGAATTACAACCACCCCTCAATTATGAATCTTCTTACACGTTCACCCTTATCGTATCAAATTCAACAAAATCTTCTAGATTCCGTGGAATGTTCTCTAATTTTGTACTCGTTTTGTACAAAAACTCATTTTCTGATGCACCACAATCTGATATTTACAAGTCAAGCAACACATATCTTGTTTCCAAATGTGGAGCTTGAATGGGTAAAACTCGTACAAATTGAAGAATATTTCACATAATGTAGAAGAACCTACTAATTTAATACTACAAAAGTAGACATGTAAGAAAATTCAGATGAGAGTATAGTTTTCTCTATCCAAATAAGAAGGGTATTTTCGTAGTTTCTTCATATCTTAATTTTTAGAAAGAACACATTAAATTCGGTAGGGATATATTTCCCAATATTTACATATATTCGAATAAGTGGGCCCGGCTCTGAATAAAAAGTAGAATTGTCAATTGAGTTGGGACTACCTAAAATCATAAGGCTGGACTTGATTTTAAGTGACTTGAACATAGTTAATTGTAGTGGAGCCAAGTTGTAGCCATTTTAATAAACTAAAAAGTTTTACGAGTCGAACTTGAGCTTCTGTAATTTGTTATAAGTTCGACTTGAGCTTGATATGAATCCAAAATCCGAAAGAATATATGAGTTGAGTTTGAGTTTAGGAATATAAAATTCGATGGTACATTAAACTTGAACTTTTAGTTAAACGGTTCAATTGTCACCCTTATTAATTTATCTTTTTGGTAAATTATGGTTGGTAAGGTCAAATTACAAAAAAAAAAAATCATGTTTGAGGAATTACAACCACCAATCAAATTCAACAAAATCTTCTAAATTATATGGAATGTTCTCTAATTTTGTACTCGTTTTGTGCAAAAACTCAGTTTATGATGCCACCACAATCTGATATTTACAAGTCAAGAGACACATATTTTGTTTCAAAATGTGAAGTTGGAATGGGTAAAACTCATACACACTAAAAAATATTTCATATAATATAGAAATATTTCACTAAATTTGACACTACAAAAATAAACACATAAGAAGATTCATAATTGAGATGATCGTCGTAATTACGAAAACAAAAAGGATATTATTGTAATTTGATCTTCCTTGCCGTAATTTACCTTAATTTTTTGAAGGAACACATTAAATTCGGTAGGGATATATTTCCCAATATTTACATATATTCGAATAAGTGGGCCCAGCTCTGAATACAAGGCAAAAAAAAAAAAAAGAATAATAAATAATAATGAAAGAGACAGAGTGGGGCCCAGGTACAAGACAACTCTATCATCATTTTATCATCGTCCAAAATCAAAATCACTTTCCCCCATTTCTCTCTACATTCACTGCATACTCTTCCCTCCACCTTCACACATATATATATATATACATACAGTCATATATATATATATATATGCAATCAATATCAAATTCCTCGAATTCTCTCAACTGTTAGTTTCATTCAATGCGAAACACCTCGCCATGTCAGAACCCTGCAATCTTCAAGTTCACGTCAATGGCCGCCAAACTTTCTTCCTCTCTCAGGTCACAATACATACATACATACATATTTTCTGTATCTATAATGCTACTTTTCCATTTCTGTAACTGATTTTTTTTTGTGTACAGAGAATCATGTGCAAGTACTCAACCAAGTTGAGGAAGATAATCAAGCAGGAAAGACGGAGGACCCAGATCAAGGATCCGGGTATTCGGGTCGACGATTTCCCGGGCGGGCCGGACGGGTTCGAGCTCGTCTCCAGATTCTGCTACAACAACGGCGACACTCCGATCACCGTCTCCAACGTCTCCCTCCTCCACTGCTGCGCCGTGTTCCTCGGCATGACGGAGAAGGCAACCCCCGTTAACCTCCTCCACCAAACGGAAGTTTTCCTCGACGGAATATTCCACTGGCCGTGGAAGGATATTCTCACCTGCCTCAAGAACTGCGAGCCCTTCTTCCCCTGCGCCGAATCGTGCGGCCTTGTAGAGAAGCTCCTCTGCTCTCTCCTCACCAAAATCGCGCAGAATTCCGATGCGAATTCGCTCTCCGTTTCTTCGTCTTCGTCCTGCTCCTCTCCCGAAACAGCCCGAACTTTAAGCACACAAGGTGTTTGTTATAATGGCTCAATGTCATCGAGAAAAGCCGCCTCATCCGCCGCTTGGTGGTTTCAAGATTTGACGATTTTAAGCCCGAAAATAATCGAGCATTTCCTCCGTTCGCTAGGCGCCTACGGCGCCGAAAACAACAACCTAGTCCTCACAAGATTCCTGCTCCACTACCTCAAAACCGCAATCCAAAACAACAAGAATCTTTACACTCCGACCGAATACACCGGCCTAGCCGACACAGCCGTACACGGCGTCGTTCAAATGGGGAGCACCGCATTCTCTTGCAGAGGGCTATTTTGGGTGCTGAGGATCGTGTCGGGTTTCGGACTCAGCAGAGAGAAACGAGGTGCATTGGAGAGGCTGATAGGGGAAATGCTCGATCAAGCGACGCTGGACGATTTGTTAGTGTCCGGTGGAAGCAGTAACGGAGGGGCGTACGATGTGAATCTCGTCGTGAGATTGATCAGATTGTTCGCTCATTGCTACGGCGACGATGATGTGTCCTTGCATAGGATGAAGAGAGTCGGGGAATTGGTCGACATGTACTTGGGAGAAATCGGGCCCGACCCGAATCTTAAAATATCGAAGTTTCTCGGAGTTGCCGAGAGCCTGCCCGATTTCGCAAGGGATTCTTTCGATCATGTTTATAGAGCAATCGACATCTATCTTGAGGTAATAAAGATTTCATTATTATTTTTATTTTTTAGCAATATTATAATTAATTTATAACACACTTAAATTTGTGTATATATTCATCTGCATATAATCTTATCCATGTTGTTATCTTCTAACTATCTGCTATGGAGATAATGTATTGATGGTATGTGTTTGGGGGTGGGGGGTGGGGGTAGGGGGTAGGGGGGGGGGGGTGAGGGGGGTGGAAATAAATAGAAAGAAATAAGACATAAGACAAAGTATCTGTTTCTCCACTTGGGAATTTGCTAGCAAATTTGAGCTTTCTCATTTTCCAAGTGTATGTATGAAGTTAAAACTTGATACGACGGAAATTTACAGTTTTCACCCCTTAAGTTTGCAATAATTGTACATTTGGTCCTCCATGTTTACAGAAAAACACATTTGGTCCCTCATGTTTCAATAATTCGACACTTTTGGTCATTTCCGTCAATTTACCCTTAGTCCGTCAGTTACGGATAGTGATGGGCACACGTTTGATTCCGTTAGTTTGCACAGAAAATTGACGTAAATGATTAACAGTGTTTGAATTTTTGAAACGTGAGGGACCAAATATGTTTTTTCGTGAACATGGGGGACCAAATGTGAAATCGATTCAAACTTCAGGCATGAAAATTGTAATTTTCCCCTTGATGGAGTGTATTAATTTCTTGATTAACAATAATTAAACCATGTGGCAATAATTTATGTGAAAGAGAGTGTTTAGTACAAATGCATGTGTATTTTATTTGTCTGTTTCTTGTGTCTTTGTGTGCTGTGAATTAGTCACCTGTGAATGCTACAACTCTTGGACAGATACTAATTGTCATTTATCTAAAGTTTGGGATGCACATAATATTCGATTAGCCATGTTGTTTTACTTATTATTTTTATTAAAATACGGTTACCCTTGAGCTAAGGTCAAATTATGAAAAGGTCCCTCATGTTTGAGTAATTATACATAAACCCTTGTTATGTCAAACCCTTGTTGTCCAATTTGTACCTGTTTTACCCCATTCGAGCTCCACATTTTGTAACAAGATGATCATAAGATGTGTCTCTTGGCTTGTAAAGATCAGATTGTGGTGCATCATAAACTTCATTTTTGCACGAAACGAGTACAAACTAGAGACCATTTCATGGAATTTAGAAGATTATGTTGAAATTTGACACGTGTGGACGTGTAAGAGGATTCATAGTTAAGAGGGGTGGTTGTAACTACCCAAATAAGAGGGAGTTTTTTGTAATTTAACCTTACCTCAGACGGCGACTGTAATTTATCCAAAACAATAAAATAACATTCTTGCTACTTGTTACAGTTTTTGTCTGCATTATTTGCAACTCAAACATAATAATAAAATTTAAAAAAAAAATAGTCACGGGATTTTGTTTAGCATACTTCCCGCCAAAAATTAACACATTTTCTACATGTGTATGTATAGTTTCTTGATTTTTGATGAAAAAAAAAGAAGAGATTTATCTACTTTAATTTCTGATTGAACTTGAAACTTATAAACCCTTCTTCAAATTGCAGTCGCATCCATCTGTTTCGTTGGAGGGGCGATCGAAGCTATGTCGATGCTTGAACTACAAAAAGCTAAGCCTAGAAGCATGCAAAGACCTAGCGATGAACCCTCGGATACCTCCGAGAATCGCGGTTCAAGCACTGGCTTCTCAGCACCCCTCTGCAGCCACCTTAAAAACGGAGGAATTCGCGAGTGACAACGACGGTTCAATAGCCGGCAGCACTAGTTGTCACAAAATCGACGATTATCAGTTGGTTCTGTACAAGAACAACGAGAGCGACGACGGTAGAAGTAAATCGGAGGAGGGCGGAGAAGAGGAAGAAGAAATGAAAACGAACCTCGAGAGAATGCAGTGGAGGGTTGTCGAATTGGAGAAAGTGTGCAGAGAGATGAAGGGTCAGATGGCAAAAATGGTGAAGCTTTCGCCTCAGCAGAATAGACATCTGCCTAGAATGTGCTGACCAGAAAAAACGGTGCTGAATTACGACATCATACTTCGTTTCCTTGGCTTTGATCATTTTGCTATTTTTTTATTTTTTTTGAATAAGTTATCGGGGTTATCGGAGTGAACTTTTACTGGGAATTTGTAATTTTTGTTTGTAAAAAATGATAATAGATAGATATTAAAGATTGAGAATGTGGCCGGAGTCTATTGTAGCCGGTGCATAAGATTTAATAGCAATATTGTTCCAAGATACGACGACCTAATCTCGAGGCTCGAGCTATGAAGACTAGTGAATTTCGAGAACAAGAAACTCGTAAAATGTGTTTGAACTATCTTTACGACTGACTGTGCTACATATGGACTCCACTAGTTCGAGTTATAGTCCAACATAATAACACAAATAGCGACATGGAGTTGGCCAAGTGACGCAAATTCAGTGTACTCGGACTCGAGATAGAACCATGCGTTAAGATCGTTTTATCACCTTTTTGGTTGTGAACAACATCATAAGATTCACTATCAGATATTACTAATGGAGCTTAAAATATTACACGGGCGACGGCAATATGACGATTTCCTAGCTACTAAAAAGGTTTAAGGGGCTTAAATTCTCTGTCCAATAAAATAATGCAATGGGACCTTAGTGAAACATGCATTGACAATATTCTTAGTTTCTTACTACTAAAGACTCTATTTTCATGGGAAAAATTCAAAACAAAAAGTTTCTGAACAGAATCAAGAATCAAGAATCAAGAATCAAGAAAAAAGAGGTGTTGCAGATATACTTGCAGAAAGTTAAGATGTTTCCGATTAGGTAAGTAGATGGATATTAATGCTTTTTTTTTTTTTCTTTCAGCGAGGCGGAACCGTAAGTTACATTGACATACCAGAGTAGTTATAGACTGAAAACGCTGAAACACAACAGCATCAAAATGTGCTTAAACTCTCCTCCGGGAATCTTGTAAGTGAAAGAAAACTCGGGGTATAAAGCATTGCAGACATACCTACCGTCTTCCCACTCCCAAAATTCTAAGTCATCCCGTTCAACTTCAAACAAATCAAATTCCGTAAGTAGTACGTGCGCAAGTCATGCCACGCCATCAAAATGTCACCATCGTTGAAAACTTTTATAGGATTTTAAATAGTCCAATATTCATCATGGTCAACGAAAAAGTCGGAGATTTTCGTTAGAACAAATTCCTTTATCCAGGATTTCTCGTCTCCATAGTCCTTCATCGACCAGATAACGATTTCATCCACAGGCGTACTGTCGCATACACACAGGCAATCCTTCAAAACCACTAGGCTCACGAGAACTATAGAAAATCTTAACCACCTTATACTGGGCAGTCATTTTGCTCACCCCAAATCCATAAGCTACACTTGCAGAAAAGTAACAGTAGAAAATGCCATCTTGTGGAAGATCAATGTACTCACGGGTTATTGGATTGCATACGTAAAGAGAGTCAAAATGAAGTTCAGTGTTATGGTTTTTTTTAGGAATAAAAACAAACCATTGGATGAACCCTTCAGCTCGGATTGCTCGAATCCCGTGGAATCGAATTTGATGATTTGATTGTAGTGAAGATCGTGGCTTTCGAGATCGAGTTCATCTCGAATTCAAAAAAATTGTGATTTTTGAAGTCCGAATCGTAGCCGATAAATGAACAGTCCGGGACGGATTTGTATATTTCCGGTCTCGTTCTCACTCAATTAAGGGTGTATACGTCATTTTACTTTCAGAGTTACTTAGTGTTCTCAAATTAACAAAATTATCTTCCCAAATTAATGAAATTCGCATCCAAATTAGACAAAATTTGTTCTTTTCTCTCCATAATCATTGTAAATTTGTAATGTAGGGTGAAAAAATGTTAAATGACATTTAAATCCTTAAAAGATGAAATTACTCTTCCAGTTTACTCAAATCCGAAAGAGGTAAACCGGAAATACACATTTGGGGCATAATGCACCGAGTTGTATATTTCGAAGGAGGACAGTCTCGTTTTTGTATTTTGAGGGTGGAAAGTGCAAAAAATGCATTCTTTTAGGGGGTGAAGTGCAATTTGCCCTAAATTTAATATAAAAAGTATTAATATTCAAATTTTATACCGTTAGCCTATCATCTGGTTCTTTCATGTCTAAGTGCCCAAACCCCTCAATTCCAGAAAACTTGAACCTCGCAATACGTTTCTTGTCGCAGCAATTCCGCCACCACCGCAACAATTTCAGGGGCAAGAATTCTCCGCCGCCGGATCTGTTCAAACTGCGGCAAATTCACTCTCTCCTCGTCGTCTCTGGATTTTCCGGCCACTCTCCATTCCTCACAAGACTACTCCTTCACTGTGTGTCGCTTCCTTCCTTTCCTTCCGCCTACGCTTCCACCATTTTCAGCCGAATCCACCGCCCCAATGTCTTCACCTACAACGCCCTCATCGGGGGTTTCAGTTTCGACCCGGAAAAAGCCGCTTTCTTCTACGTCAAGATGCGCCAAGATGGCGTCTTTCCCAACATGCACACATTTCCTTTACTGCTCAAGTCCAAAACCCAGATACCCTTTCAGATATTTGCGCAGTCGATCAAGTTCGGGTTCGGTTCCGATCGATTCGTGCTAAACTCTTTGTTATCGGTTTGTGCCAATTGTGGGCTGATCGAGTATGCTCGCCAAGTGTTCGATGAAATGACGCACAGAGACGTCGTTGCCTATACTGCGTTAATGGACGGGTATGTGAGAAATGCTCGTGCTTCGCAAGCTCTGGACCTCTTTCTAGAGATGAAAGTAAATGGGGTGGGGGCGGATGGGGGTGCTGTTGTCACCGCTCTTTGTGCTGCCGGAACCTTGGGCTGCGTTTGGCTTGGAAAGTGGATACACGGGTTCTTTATCGAAACGGGTAGGGTCGTCCGAGATGTTTATGTAGGCAGTGCTCTCATTGACATGTATTCCAAATGCAATTGTAATGAAGATGCACTCAAAGTTTTTCGAAATATGCCTTACAGAAATGTCGTTTCTTGGAGTGCTTTACTATCTGGTTACGTGCAGCGCGATAGGTTTAAGGAAGCACTGCTTCTTTTCCAAGAAATGCTAGTTGAAAAAATCGAGCCAAGTGAAGCTACACTAGTAAGTGTCCTCACATCATGCGCTCACCTCGGCTCGTTGGATCAAGGCATGTGGGTCGATAAGTACATATACACACATAAAATAGAATTAAATTCACCACTCGGGACAGCTTTAATCGACATGTACGCCAAGTGTGGTTGCATTAAAGAAGCATTCTGCGTCTTCGAAAGTATGAATTCTGTGGATGTCTACCCATGGACAGCCTTAATCTTCGGACTAGCAATAAACGGACATGCTATAACCTGTCTAAATCTTTTCTCTCAGATGTTAAGCAGTGGAGTCAAACCGAATGGAGTCACTTTTATAGCCGTTTTAAGCGCTTGTTCACACGGGGGTCTTGTAAACGAGGGGAAGGAAATATTCAAACTAATGGGAAGTGTTTACGGTGTGATACCGACCGTTGATCACTACGGTTGTATGGTGGATATTCTTGGTAGGGCGGGGAGGTTGAGAGAGGCGGCGGAGTTGATCGGGGAGATGCCGATGGAAGCTAGTGGCGGCGTGTGGGGTGCTTTGTTCGGTGGTTGTGTGAATTATGGGGATTTGGAGATGGGGGAGATTGTGGGGAAGAGGTTGATCGAGATGGAGCCGAGGAGGAGTGGGGGGTATGTGGTTTTGGCGAACTTGTACTCGAGATTTGGGGATTGGGAAAAGGCGGCTAATGTGAGGAAGAAGATGAGTGGAGTTGGAGTGGAGAAGGTGAAGGGGTGTAGCTGGATTGAATCGAACGGTGTGATACGTGAGTTTGTTGCGTTCGAGAAATCGGATGCGGCTTCGGAAAGTGTGTATGGAGTCTTGGATAGTCTTACTGCTCAGATGCAGCAGAAGCTTCTTTTTGTTGTGGAAGAAGACAATTTCTTGGAAGTTTAGAGCTATTGATATATGAGTACTTTGGATGGGTATTTTGGTCAAGCATAAAAGATACTTCTTTGAAAGTTTGCTTACATAAAAGAAGGTGATGATGGGCGTTTGACTTTGACCACATGATTGTAAATTGTTTAGGCCCTTCTTTGATTAGTAAGATAACTCATGATTAATTAAATGATTAGGTTTTGGTTGATGTTTGGTTAATGCTATAACTTTGTGGATTTTCTTTAACATAATTCAAATCTAATTTTATTCTTTGAATAAAAATCTAGTAAAAATAAATGCAGCTATGAAAAGGTTTGAAGCATAAACAGATCTGTACTATCATCAGTGTCTCTTCTACATTCTTACTATAAAATAAGACAAAGTAGCCCTTTAACTTACTGGTCAATCCTAGGGGTGTAAACGAGCCGAGCTCGAGCCGAGCTCGCCTCTTTTGGCTGGCTCGAGCTCGAGCTCGAGTATATTTTGTCGAGCTCGAGCTCGAGCTCGAGCTCGCGAGCTCCTCTTTTTTTGGCTCGAGCTCGAGCTCGTGTCAGTTGTGTCGAGCTCGAGCCCATTGTCTTTTTTT
This sequence comes from Erythranthe guttata, assembly GCF_056151865.1. Classification (NCBI taxonomy): domain Eukaryota; kingdom Viridiplantae; phylum Streptophyta; class Magnoliopsida; order Lamiales; family Phrymaceae; genus Erythranthe; species Erythranthe guttata. Next base: position 3,744,983 of record NC_142537.1, on the reverse strand, counting down.
TTTTTTTTTTTTTAAATATTTTTTTAATTATTATTTTATTATTAAAAATTATTTAAAAAAATAAAAAATAAAAACTAAATTGTAATTATATATATTTTTAATATTTGTATTTATTTCTATAATATTTTACATTATTATACATTATTTAAATAAAAATAACATATAAAAAATAAAAAAAATAATAATAAATCCGGCTCGCGAGCCGGCTCGCGAGCTCATGAACAACTGAAAACCGGCTCGAGCTCGGCTCATCAGAAAGCTCGAGCTCGCGAGCTCGAGCTCGAGCTCGAAAATCTCGAGTTCGAGTTCGAGCTTTTTACGAGCCGGCTCTTCGAGCTCACGAGTCGGCTCGGCGAGCCGGATTTAAATAAGAGCCGGCTCGGCGAGTTCGAGTCCTCAAATCTTTAACATCATTAGTTTATGTAGCATAGTTATCTTTTTACCGCTACATTTATATGATATAAATATGCATTTTTTCGATTTTATTACTTGACCAATTTTTTTAACTTAACTACTTAGTACTCTAGTGGATCGACAAGTGGTTCTAGAAAAAATGTGTTATGTAGTGTTTGGGCATAAGAGACGAAGTGCGTGAATTTTGTGAATTGAAGCATTTTTAATCGAGAATTTTTGGGATCAAATAAAATTTATAAAATTTCAAAAAGTTCAAAAGAATTTAAAAATATTATCTAGAATAAAACAAATTCATCATTCTTTTGGGCGAAATTTTTAGTCTAAGAACAAAATTGCCAAATTTTATAAATTTAAAAGGAAATTATAAATAATTTTCAGAATATAATTCTTTTTCAGAAAATTTAGGTAAATTGTTAGGTTTGTGGAAACAAAACTAGAGAAGAAATATGAAGAAGAAGAAGAAAATGGGAATAAATTAAGTACAAGAGAAAAAGAAAGAGACACCCATTTTATATACAACTAGAGGGATATTTTCATTCGAAATAGTCCATCATCTAGTGCAATAATCGATCAACTTTGAAAATGTACGAATTCTCTAACGTGACTTGACGCGAGAGGTGGATACGCGACACTAGTGATACTAGAAAGTTAAAAACTAGAACTGTTGAAGGGCAAAACTGGTATTTTGACACACAGCAAAAAATAACAATGGGCCAGGCCCATCTGCTCCAACAACGAATCACTCGAAGGAAATTTTCTGTTATCTGAATTTCTTATCTTCATTTCAAGTCAATACACAACCGAAACAAAAACAGCTCAGAACATCCTCCGCCACCAAACGCCGCCGCCGTCGCCGTCGATACAAAGTTGTTTCCTGAATGGCGGCTGCTGCAATTACTGGTGTAGGATTGTCGTGTCCGTCAAAATTGAGTCAAACTGCCGCCGGTCGCCGCCAAAAGCGGTGCGCTTCAGTCGTCCGGATGACTTTGCTCGATGAGAAGAAGAAAACGTACACACTCACGAAATCGGAAGAGGCTTTTGCCGCCGCCAAGGTATTGTGGTGATTATTTCATTAACAGATCGACAAAAAATATATTTCGTGTTCTCCAACCTTACGCAGTAAACCCTTGGAAGTGCATTTCGTTGCTCTTTTGCTTGTTTTCGATTCAGTAGATTTTTTTATTGAAATTGCCTCTGGCAGTTAAGTTGTGTAAGTATAATTGTTGAAATTTGAAGATGTTTCATTCCGATTACTGCGAGGGTGGGAATTGCAGCTCACATGGTGCAATATTGGGATAGGGGTTTTGATCAGTGGATGTGTTGTATTTTCTTATTGTAGTTTGTTATTGGATGATATAGGTGGTGAGATCATAGTTGAAAATGCAGGAAATGCAGATGTTTTGTAGGTGAACAACAGGCTAATTTGTGATTTCAGTGCATTTAATTATAAATAATTGCGATTTGGCTAATTCGTCTCACTCAATTTAGGTGCGATTTGTAGCATCGTCTTGTTGATTAGCTTTTTGTTATTTCTTCTGAAAGATGTCTTCTACTTGTCTATTGAGTTATTTGTTATATCTCTCTTATTGCCTTTGAAATTAATGTGATAGAAAAGTTGTACATATACTGAAATCAAAATGTGTTCTGCTTTTGTTTATAGGAACTGATGCCCGGAGGTGTAAATTCTCCGGTACGTGCTTTCAAGTCAGTTGGTGGTCAGCCTATTTTGGTTGATTCTGTGAAGGGCTCTCACATGTGGGATATTGATGGTAACGAGTACATTGACTATGTCGGATCATGGGGGCCAGCCATTATTGGCCATGCAGATGATGAGGTGTCCTTTACTTGCCTTTCGTATTCCTTTTCAAGAACCTTTTGAAAGCATCCGTTATAAAAAAAACATTTCTAAACAAAAATCAGTCTTGTCAAATCTGCAGGTACTTGCTGCCTTGTCAGAAACAATGAAGAAAGGAACCAGCTTCGGTGCACCTTGCCTCCTCGAAAACGTCTTGGCAGAAATGGTGATCTCCGCTGTTCCAAGTATCGAAATGGTTCGTTTCGTAAACTCAGGCACAGAAGCATGCATGGGTGTACTTCGATTAGCTCGTGCATACACAGGGCGCGAAAAAATCATCAAATTCGAAGGATGCTACCATGGCCATGCAGATGCATTCTTAGTCAAGGCGGGAAGTGGTGTTGCCACCCTCGGCCTCCCAGATTCCCCCGGAGTTCCCAAATCAGCCACCTCCAACACGCTGACATCACCTTACAACGATATCGCAACAGTCGAAAGCCTCTTCGAAGCGAACAAGGGAGAAATTTGTGCAGTCATACTCGAAGCAGTTGTAGGAAACGCTGGCTTCATCACACCAAAACCCGAATTTCTCAACGCACTGCGAAAAATCACCAAAGAACACGGGGCTCTTTTAATTTTCGATGAAGTTATGACAGGGTTCCGTCTCTCTTATGGTGGTGCTCAAGAGTACTTTAACATAACCCCCGATCTGACGACACTAGGAAAAATCATCGGCGGCGGTCTGCCGGTTGGTGCGTATGGAGGGAGGAGAGAGATTATGGAGATGGTTGCTCCGTCAGGGCCCATGTACCAGGCGGGGACACTGAGCGGAAACCCGTTGGCAATGACAGCTGGCATCCACACGCTGAAGAGGCTGCAACAGCCTGGCACTTACGAGTACTTGAACAAGATCACAGGTGAGCTTATCGAAGGACTTGTGGGGGCTGCAAAGAAAGCCGGACATGAATTCTCCGGTGGGTATATAAATGGTATGTTTGGTTTCTTTTTCACCGATGGACCGGTTTACAACTTCGAGGATGCGAAGAAGAGCGATACTGCGAAATTTGCGAGGTTTTACAGAGGTATGCTTGAGGAAGGTGTCTATTTGGCGCCTTCTCAGTTCGAGGCTGGTTTTACGAGCTTGGCGCATACTGATGAGGACATTCGAAAGACTATAGCTGCAGCTGAGAGGGTTTTCAAGACGCTTTAAATTATCCTTTTCCCGACGTTGTTCTTTTCACGGAATTTGTTGGTAACTTCCTTTTTAATTTTGTAGCCTACGTATTTTTAGAGGATTTTGTTGTATTGAGAGTAGTTCAGTTGTAACATGTTGGAATAATTATTTCACTATTTATGGTCTTGGTGTGGAGTTTTCAGTTTGTTTGGCTTATGTAATAATAGAGTCTGATTCAAGGCTGCGCTCTGATTGAAGAATGTTCGAAATACAACTAAAAATGAGCTATGGATTTGAAATTCTTCGTCATATGACTCGGTCGAAACGAAGTCGATTCATTTGTTATTATGGATTTGAAATATCTTCTTCAAATTCTCCCATCATAATGCATGTTTTGCTGAAAATCCAAACAGCCGAAAGGAGAAGGAAAATTTTTTTTTTTTCGCGCCCGAATGATTTTTTTAACAGTTACATGTCGTTCTCGTTCATAATCATATTATATGTATGAATCGATCTATTAACTTCACATTGATTTTACATTTTTTTCCACTGTAATGAAAAAGGGTTTAATTTAAATGCATGAAAGATAAGAGAGCACGAATTATATTATCTTGGACCTCGTTTGGTCGTCAAGATAAGATTATAAAAGATACAATTACGTAATCTTGTGAGAGCTCAAGATTAGAGCTAATTTTTTTCCTAATTGCACGTCGACCAGAAAAGTTTTTGGACCGACCAAACATTAAACAAGGTTAAATTATTTAATTAATCATGACTAATTTTACCATCCAAACCAAACCTTGATAGATATATCAAAGGATAATATGTTTTGTTTTCCCCTCTCTAATTAACTATATACCAGAAATATGTAATGTCAAAAAGTTCCTTGTACATCACACTACCAAAACTGCATCAGCTGACAATCCTTTGACATCACGAAATTCAGACAGTTTCCACTCCGCGAACAGTGAACAACGGCCCATCATTTGCATTAAGCAGGCTCCAATACGAACCTCCACTATCCACAAAACCACTATGCCATTTGATTCTGTAAGAGCCAATTGGAAAAGAAGAAACATCGAGCAAGCACGAAGTGAAACCTTGACCACGGTCATTATGTTCGAAACACACATATTCATTTACCACCGAACAAGAATCATTGGCCCGAGCTCTACAATGCAATCCATGGGCCTCCGTAGGGCCGACGACATATCTCAACAGCTTTTCGTTCAACTCCATCATATCATCGATTTTAGTCGATTGTGCTTCTTGCCCTTTACACTGTCTAATTACAGTTGATGACTGAGAATGTTGTACCGTACAATCAAGAATGCAGTACACTTTTTTCAGAGGACCTGGCATGCCAGCTGGCATGTTTTTTAATTGAAGACACAAATTGAGAGAGAGATGGGACCCTGGTGAAATGGACAGTCCGTGTACGAGTTGACCATCTTCGTTCGTCACAAATAGCTCAGAGGAGAGAGAAGGCCTGAAGGTGTATTTGACTGTCAGTATTCAAAATAATCATAGTACACACAGTATATGAGAACGGAGACTAAATTGAATGTTTAAAGCATGAACGACAACCTCGAAAAGTTGAAGGCATGGTTTTTCTAGTCTCCATAATCAATTAAAAAAAATATTTGTTATTCATTTTACCTTACTCGAAAGAAGTGATGAGGAGTGCGGAAAGGAATCAACATCACTTTTGAGATAACGTTCAACAGCAGTAGCGGACCACGATTTAGAATTTGAGATCCTGCATCGCCATCTTGATGTAACCTGGTTGCCTCATTTTGCAAGCTAAAAATCTCTCCAACAGAATACGTACAAAGCTTGTGCAAGACTATTGCCTCATGAGAAGCATAGGAACCTTCATTTCGAAATCTCGGCGAAAAACAGCCCTTGTAGTTGGGGATGGACTTCAGAAGAAGTAGGAGATTTTTCCTAGTTTCGCAGTCTATAGGCCTCACTCGCCCGACTAAATCTTCTATAAGCAAGGCATGTAAAGGCCCGTCTGAATTTCCAAATTTTCTATAATTTTCTAAGGAATGCAAGTTTGGAACTGGAAAACCAAAACCAGCAGTAAAAGCCATAAGTGAGCAACTCAATGCAAGTGCTGAAACATTCATCCCACTTTGTCGGTCCATTCCCATAGAAGATGCTGAGAGTAGATCCATTTCTCGAGCTAATTTCATCATCCGGCATGAGACTTCCATAGAAGAGAAAATTAAGGGATCGAGTGTCTGCAAAGAAGTGTGTCGAAGCAGAATACCTCCCTCTGGTTGTCCGCCAGACCCAGTGCCATCTTGAATAAATAAAATTTTATCCAGTAACTTCAACATGTCAACAACAGTACTCAAAACCTTAGCCCTGAAGGTCAAAAACCATCTTTGGAAGCTGAACGTATGGCCCATATCAAAGGCTGCAAGAATCTCGTCCTGAAGTGTATTGGAAGCTCTGAGAAGATTCTTGATGTAATTGCAATAGTTGGTCCTGAAGGCTGAAGTGCATCCCCTTTCACCTATATTACTTTCAGAAGGGACAATAGACATGCCTTCATCGGATAAAAGAAACAACTGAATCTGCTCCTCGGAGTTTGAGAACATAGCCAAAGATTTTACCCAGAAAGAGCAGGAATTAGATTGAACCACTGTAATAAGTTGTTTAAATATGAAAGCTGCTGTAGACCATGCCCCTTGACAGGCGGCAGTTTTTCCAGCCTTATAGGAGTACCAGTAACTGTTTCCTTCTAACATCTTCTTGGTGTAATCCAAAGTAAATTTATCAAGCTGGAGTATGGAATTAACAAAAGACAGACTCGTGTTTCTACTTGGTATTATCAATTCCTCTGCCGTATGCCGCATGCAGCTAAAGGTGGAAAGCAAGTGCAAGAAAAGAAAGTATCTAATGCCGGTGTAGCTACCAAAATAATTGCAGTTGCATACATTTTCTACTTGAAGTTTCAGTGCATCCAAAATTTGGCTGGTTTCAGCATCAACTTCTTCAAGGTTTAGCAAACAAGCAACCATAATTTTTGACACATAGAGCATGAGATTTGATAACAGCGGTTTACCATGGCTACCAAACTCTGCAGTCTCATGATTTGAGGAATCAGTTTTCTCTGTCTCCATTACTTTGTTCAGCATCTTCATCAGTCTATCTATAAATAAGCATATATTATTCAACATTAGGCATTGAAGGTACAAATGATTGTCAACCAGGTTAAATAAAATGTCGAGCAATCTTTTGACCTCAAGCTCTACAGCACTATCCGCCTGATAAATATCTACTTTTGGTGTAACCAGCGAAAGGATTTGATCTAAAACAAAAGAGATGACCTGTAACGCCAGGGTCCGACCCGTTCCACCTGATGCCATATCTAATCTTCCCAAAATCTTTGCAGAAATATCTGCTAGAACACTAACAGCTAAAAGTCTGGTTGACGGTGTAGATGATTGCAGAATATTTTTTACAACTGCCGATAGCTTGATAAAAAGCTCAGGAATCTCCATGCAAGGAATGATTGATAACTTGAATAGAAGGATCTGCAAAATGCCATAATGTGAGAAAATCTATGAAAAACAACGAGGTCGTAATTCAGTAATGCAAGCATGGAAGCACCTCATTCAAGATTCGCAAAGCTTCAAGATGCAGTGTTGGCTGAAGTTGAGATCTGTACAGTATGCCAAATAACTTGTCCATTGTGCCTGTAGTTGAAGGAAAATTACAATCTCCTCTTGATAATATGAAGCGGTGGCATCTTAATGATGTGGCTTGCACGTGCACAGATCTCTCATCACTTTGAAAAAATGTAAGCATTTCTATCTACACCCAAAAGTAAGAAAGTAAATGCGAAAATCAAGCAAAAATATATTGCAATGAAACAAGCAAAAAAGAAGAAGTTATATCTGTACCATAAGTCAGTATAGTCTACAGCAAATTTATCTCAAGGGGTAGCTAGATTTCAACTTTCTACATCTGACAAATTCTAGTTTTTCGCATTTCCAAGACTCCAACCATGACAATCATAATTGTGATCTGTTAGTAGTTTATTAAACAATGACATTAATTGAAGGAAGGATAATACAATCAAGTTTACAAAATCCTGCCAAGATATGAATCTCCACTATTTTCAGTATCCAAAAAAAACTTATTACTCCAGCATATATCTTCAAACATAATTATATTTCTTTACTTTTACTTAATCTGGGATGTCAATGTGTTGTCCTTTCCTTACTTAAACTTGAGGTTTCATCTCTCAGGTGTGAGGGAGTAACTTGCCTAATTTTGCCATCTAGGTATCATAAGTTATAAAAGCAAACAATGGTTTTAAATCAGCAAGATCAATAAGGTAAATAGGCACCTGACTAGGGATTAGAAGCATCCACCTAGAAGCAATTCTGGAAAGTGATATCAGCATCACAGCTGAGAAGTCATCTTCTGAAGAATCCATTAGAAGCTTTAAACCTGTCTATAACAAGTATAATCAAAGAATTGCAACATAGCATATAGAACAATGTGAACATAATTCAATCATCATATTGTTGCATCTTGCGCAAGGCACTTTATTTACAATAATTGTTAAGAAAATGAAATTTAATGGCTCCATGTTAGATTCCATATTTCTCTCGTATAATAACTTTTCTATTTTAAAAGACTAGCTTAATGGCCTCATTATGCTGTAATTCCTTGTGAGAAAGTTTCATGTCATGGCATATGGAGAAGGACTGCCTACTCTAGCCTTTTGTATTTATAGAGATGTGGAAAGATGTTGAACCTTATGTGCCTTATCTGCAAGCGAAAATGGACGCCACATTTTGGCAAATGCTCTCCCTCCAGCTAACTTTACGGCCTTTGTAATATCCCGTGATAAAACCATTGTCTTAAGCATCTCTAAGAAAACATTGGCAAAATCTTCTGACAGTTCAGACAAGCATCCTGCAGCAAACAAAGCAGCCTTTACCTGCGAACAGTTACAGAAGATTAGACAAAAAAAAAGTGAGAGCTAAATGGGATCAAATTTTGGTCAAGTTACTAATCAGTACGTGCAGAGCACAAACAGTTTTGTTCCATTTATTTCTTTTCATGTTACTTTTCTTATATTTTTTTCTTTTTCCTTACTTTTCAGGTTATCTTCTTCATGTTTATCTGATAACGCGCAAAAGCTCATGCACTCCTGTTCATATTTTTTATTTATTTATCTGCAAATACCAAAAAAAAATCAGATACTGGTTTTCACATGTCCTTTTTTTCAGTTTTTATTATATTTATTTCTTTTCATGTTACTTTTCTTATATTTTTTTCTTTTTTCCTTCCATTTTCAGGTTATCGTCTTCCTGTTTATCTGATCACCAGCAAAAGCTCATGCACTCCTGCTTAGACACACAATCACACGGTAAAGTATTCACAAAGCAAACACAGACATATTTGGACAACATGTATGAAATTAACTGACATATGTCTTCACATATTGCAGGACGAACCCTCAAACATGATCAGATTAAAGCAACATAGTTCAAGCATTATATTTCTAATAGTAATCATTTCTATTGTTCTTGACTTCTTGTATCGAAACATATCTGGACAATATGTATGAAATTACTTCTTATTTACTATCTACTTAAACTTTTCAGACACTAGCTATCATAATTTGGATCTGATTTGTCGATATATGTCATGCATGTAATGATTATATATCTAATACTTTGCCCATACATCTCTATATATGCATGGGATGAGCGAAAAAGTTTTTCTTTCTCTCAAACTATTTCCTTTTCTAAAATATGTCCTTGTTTATATATTCCAGAAAGTAAACTTAAGCAAAACTATCTAAAAATAACAAATAAATAACAGTTTTTCTTTTAATACATGAAATGGACAAAACAGGAAGTATACGCTGCATCCAGAGTTCACTGATTATATATTTAAATTCTTTAAGAAAGAACTGGTGTTTCATAACCTTACCTCAAGAACATCACTAGACACCAAACTTGACAGCACGATGTAACGTATATCTGCACAATCATTCGCGAAAGAAGCCCAGCAACCAAACAGCAACAAAGCCAGTGCTCTTTCTTCAACATCCCCTTTATCAAACACTTCCTTCACTCTGCTCAACAATTCCAAGTAATTCTCCAATTTAACCTTTTTAAAAATACCTCCCCCATCTCTTCTCATCCTCCTCTTCATTCTCAAGAAAAGCTTAACAACGCCACTCTTAATCTGCTTATCCCCTACCCTAAATGCATCCGCCAGACGCAAAAAAATCGCATTAAGGAACAGCTTATCCTCACCCTTGATTAAGCCGAACATTCTGTACTCCACAAACGTTAGCTCTGAGCCGGTGTTCCACCACTCGAGCTGCCTGCCGATTTCTTCAAGGGCTGCAATAGATTTACCTGACCAACAATCACAGCAACTAATATATCAAATATACATATACAGCATACAGAAAAATGATCAAAAAAAATAAAATAAAAATCAAGTGAAGTGTTATTTGTGTAGAATCACCTGGTTTTCGGGATCGGAGGTTTTTCTCAAGCTGAATACTCCAATCCATGGAGCAAGCTGCCGGAATTTTCTCCATTACTGCCACACAGCCCTAATTCTGAGAAACAGATTACTAGCAGTAAACAGCCAATCGTTACAATTGCTAACCGACAGCAAAAACGCCCAAACCCTTGTTATACAGGTCCAAAGAGCGAACAATCAAAAACCTCGTCTTGTCCCAAATTGACCGGCGACCTCGAAATTGGCGGCTCAGTCGCCGGATTATGGGCAATTGGCGACTTCAATTGGGAATTGGTTCTTCTTGGCATCGATTGTTGCGGCGTGCTGCGTAGAACGTGACGGCGTCGTTTCGTTAATGCTCGAGAATTGACGGCGTTACTTGGAACGTAGTAGTAGTAGCAGTAGAAACTTGTGTGTGACGGCGGAGTTCGGAAATAAACACCGTTTCCCTCCTGCAACTTCCTATGTACATTGATTGCTCTTTCAAATTTTATTCCCATCCTTTTATATATAATTAACTAATTATTTATTTACCAAATAAATAAATTATTTAATAATATTAACTTTATAAAATGTTATTATCTAGTAAAATTAATAGATACCTCAGCATGGTTAGAAATCGAACAAATTGAATTTGAATAAACAACCATTTTGAAATTTAAAAATGTTTTTTTTTTGGGAAGTAAAAAAATCAATTCCGATTCGAAAAAAATCAAAAATTAAAAGGTCACACTGTTTTTTGAATTCGTAGAATTTTGAAAATTGTTTTACTTAATATTTTCGAAACAATTTCCAAAATTTACAGTGTATTTCACCCGGTGTAGCATAGTATTTATACGTATAATTACGAAATCTTTTACATAAATAAATTTAAATTATATTATAAATATGTAATAATTAATACTATAAATATAATTTTTTGAAAAAGAAATGAGATCTAAAGAATAGTTTGGAAACTAAAATCAAATCTAAAAACAAGAATAGTAATTTTACATCAATATTTTTTTCATCCCAACAATCCAAAAGAATTAGAAATCCAAATGTAGAAAATCAAAATAAAAAATTAATTACACTTATAAACATAAATTATTCAAATTCAAACTTTACAAAGTTGTTCTTCTCTTGCAATGCTATTGCAGAAGATAGAGCAGCAGGCACGTCTTCAATGTTCATTTCAATGCTACGATCCGAATGCAGTACACAACGCCTCTGTTCCCAGCTTTGCTATTGTATCCAAGAATTGGTGGCATACATTTCCGCCCTATAAAATTCTGCAAAAAAAAAAAATATGAGATGCGTGATTTAAATATGTAACAAGAGACGTGTATACATTTACTGCACGTTTTACACACATCCATCCACATGTATATGTGTGTGATTGAGTGCAAATTATTTATGGTGAAATGCTATATTATTAAGGACATGCGTACCAAAATGTTTCGTGGTAATGGCCTACTTGTATATCCACTCGTTTGCACGACCCCCGGACTCGTCCATATCTATAAAGATGCTCACTGCCTGCAACAGCAAGCATGCAAAATGTATACTTTAACCCAAGAATGGAGCAATCTGAAAAATTCGGCTTGAATCGCAGTGCCTCAAAACATTTATTTTAGCAATCTTGGAAAGGATTTAAATATTAGCAACATATAATACTATGTATGTATTCCTAGTGTGCTAAAAGTCAATTAGGGCGCCTTGGGCTGGTTTACCTTTCCAATCCGAGGCCGTTCTTTCGACTTCTCAAGAGTGCTTCGGACATGCGAGACAGCTCCCCAACATCTTAAATTAGTTGCCACGTCATCGAGCCTCAAAATGTACTCTTCTTCGGTCAGTGGAAATGATCTCTAAGACAGCGCAAGCAAAACTTAGCTGAGATTGAGACGGCATGGAAATCAAAGTAGAATTATTTGATCCACCCAGTCACACCTTATACAGTAGTGATCGTCAGATTTTTGTTAATATCGAGGTGAATTATGCAGTAAGAATATATATTTGGTCAAAAACAGTGATGAATCGTTGAACTTCAGAATGCATAAACATCTCACAGAGTGTGACCTTGTGCGATTTTTTTTACTACGATCAATAATCATAACGTAATGTAATATTGACCAATGTAGAAAAGGAGTCACCTGCTCCATGTACTTCCACATGACATTCATAGCAAGGAGATTTCTGCCCATGAACTCCTGCATTACCAATTAGAAACTTGACTTATTATTTCGCAATAGCTAATAGAGTTTAGACTCTTAAATATTATATAAAACACACTTAAAAAAACGAAAAAACTGTTAACATAACTTGTAGTGCTGCAGCTTCTCATTTATATAGAACTGTTAAAATCGTCAATCAATACTAGTAAGATTTAACTTTTACACGATCTCTCAACTGTCAACACATATTTCAAATGTTTTAAAACTACAAAAGAGGGTAATTTGTATCCAAATTCGGTCAACACGTTAACAATATACTGTGTAAGGTCGTAAACTTTGTTCTGAAGTTCATTTGTTTCAATAGTTGATATTTGCATCAACTGAACATGCAAGCTTGGCAGTTGGCAGCATGGAGTAATGCTGTGCTAGAGGAAATTTAGCTTCCAATCGATACAATAATCATCAGGAAGGATTTGTTGTGTGAGTGTTCGAATCATAGCGTTACCAACTACGGACATAATATCTTACGGAAAGGGAAAAGAGAAACAGTGCACCTTCTTGATCAATTGAACATCATACGACCTCCCATATTTATTCCGTATAAGAGTTGCGAGATCTATCCCACTGAATCTGGAGTCATCCACCCCAACAATTTTTTCAAGATTTTCTCTTAGTTTGTCACTGTTAACCTGAAAATCCCGGAAATTAGCATGCAAAATAAAAGTGCCAAAGAAAATAAATCACGGTCAAGCACGAGGTGTAATAAACGTTAGACGACAATGAGGTAAAATTCCGAACTCCGAATACAAAAAAAATAAAAATCAAAATCACAATTCGTAGAGAAATACAGAAGACAAATGTATGCATTTCTCCAGCCATGAGTGTATGTACAATTTAGAGCAAACCGTTACTGTTCAACAATTTCACTCATAACCAGCCAGAATCAAACTCTTAATTCGACATTGAACAACATTTCTTACTAAAATATAAGCAATTAAATATGATTCAACAAACCAATTCAAACAACACTAAATCAGGCGAAATACACTGAGAAGAGAAACGGAGAAACTCAACTCACACGTTTAATTCTATTCTCTTCAGAATCTTCCCGGTTCGAACCGTCCTCGTCAGATTCATCATCTCCTTCAACGCCATCGTCCAATTTACCAGATAGAACGGGCCACGAAACCCTAAATCGCCTCTGTCTGCGAGCGCTGCTGAAGCGGGCACGGATTTGGGGGTCCGAATTTGAGCACCCGAAACAGAGGATTCTGCAATCGGATCCCTTGAGAGTAGAAGTAATATTAAAACCGTCGCCAACCGCCGGCGGCAGAGACGGAGGGTGTCTCGCCAGAATACTCGTCATCGGCGGAAGAGTTGAATTGTTCGGAGGTGTTTGATGGATGCTTCAGTCAGTACATCAGCGGAGAATGTACAGAAGAGGAAGCAAAATCAGAATCTAACGGCGGAGACGGAATAAATGAGGACCTCAGAAATGGTAATGAAGCCATAATGTAGTCATCGTAATTTCAAAGTTATTTTCCATATAATAAAGTGTAAATTACACTTACACCTCTAATGTATACTAAAATAATTTTAAGGTCCCTGTATTATTGTTAATTACAACCACACTCTTAAAACAATAATCGGAGCCAAGATTTCATGTCATCGGGACTGATATACACTATATTTGTTTACCGCGGGGCCGTTAATGCTACCATATACGAAAATTTTATAAAATAATAAGGATTTAAGAAATGCTAGGAGAATCATGTCAGCCCCTAACTCTATGTTGTCTCCACCAATGTCTGAAACTAGTAGTCTGTTAGAACCATAACGGAATAACTTATCCAAAATATTATTTCATTATAGTTTCTAACAATGTTTTAGGGGTTATTGTAATTACCGATACTATAAGGACTTCAAATATATTTTAGCATACCTCGAGGGTGTAGGTGTAATTTTCCCTGAATAAAAGGTAAATTACGTTTAGCCCCTGAGGTCGGGTCAAATTACGAAAAAAATCTTTCATGTTTGGATAATTACAATCATCCATTGATTATGAATCTTCTTACACGTTCATCCTTGTGGTGTCAAATTTAGTGGAATCTTTAAGATTATGTGGAATATTCTCCAGCTTGTACCCGTTTTATCTCATTCGAGCTCCACATTTTGAAACAGGGTGTTCGTAAGATGTGTCTCTTGCCTTGTAAATGTTAGATTGTGGTGCATTAGAAACTGCATTTTTGCATAAACGAGTATTAACTATAAAATATTCCATGGAATTAAAAAGATTCTGTTGAATTTGGCATCATAAGGGTGGACGTGTAATACGATTCATAACTGATGGAATGATTGTAATTACCGAAACAATAGGAGATTTTTCTTAATTTGACCATACATCAGGAGTGGCCGTTAATTTACCCTATATATATTACGACTATCACCTTGAAATTAAATATACTTAGAAAAAAGAAAATATTTAAGAAATTATAATTAAACTACTAATAATTGAAATTTGGGGATATCCAAAATTATTTCTAAAAACAAAAAGAAATATAAATAACCCACAAAATATGTTGAATTATGGAATCAGCAAAATGAGTTTTTGGTCCTGTAAGTTTACTAATTTGGAATTCTAGTCCTGTAACTTATAAAATTTGAGAATTTTGGTCCAATGACCTGTTAAAAGTTATAATAGGTAATTCAATGAAAATGAACCAAAAATAAAATTCAAACAAATAAGAAAATCAAAATTTCTAAACTATTGAAATTGGAAATGTATTGTAAATATAAATGACATCCACAATCACAATTAGTATAAAAACTGAACACATATTTACGAATTAACCAAATAAATAATAAAATACATTCAAAGTTATATTAAATTAAAATATGTGATTCTTTGATTTACATCTTAGTATTAAAGTTATTAACAATGTGTTACTAAAAATAAAAACTTTCAGAAATCAGAAATCGAAACTTTCAGAATTCTAAATTAGATATATCATATATTATTCCATAATAAAAAATAGGGAAAATGAGGGATAACCCCCTCATTACACAAAATAATAGAGTCCAGGCCCATTTTAATATTTACTATTTGTAAAGAAATCTAAAATTAACATTATGAATTGTGAGACCCCCCTCACGTGTTTAATATTCCAATTTTGTCCTTTCTTCCCCCATTCCTCCTCTCTCTCTCCCCCCTCTCTTCTCAACCGTCACATTTTGACGTGTTGTTCTTTTATTATTTTTCTTCTCTCTCCTCTCTCCTCTCTTCTTTTTATTCTCTCTCTTCCACATTTTTCTCTCTTCTCTCTCCTCTCTCCTCTATTCTCTTTCTTCTCTCTCTTCCACATTTTCCTCTCTTCTCTCTCCTCTCTCCTCTCTCTTCTACAATTTCCTCTCTTCTCTCTCCTCTATCTTCGACAATTTAATATCTTCTCTCTCCTCTCTCCTCTCTCTCTCTTCTCTCTCTCTCCTTTCTCTTCCATCATTTTCTCTGTTCTTCGTCTGTTTCATTTTCTTTAATTTCTCTATTTCTTCTCATTACTTTATCTTTTCTTCTACATTTCATTTTTTTGCCGTTGAAATCAATCTATTTTCTACTTCTATGAAATTCATGTTTTCACCGGAGATGAGATTTTTATCATGAGTATTCAATTTTATAACACCATAGTATCTTAAATTGAAAATAATATAGTGAATTAATGGAAAAATTATAGATGACTACCAATTTTTTTATAGTTGACATCGGAACAATTATAGTTGACTATCTAATTTTTGTAGTTACCTCTAGCAACAATATAGTTAACTACCATTTTTTTATAGTTGACATCGTAAAATTTATAGTTGACTTTGGAAAAAATATAGTAAACTATCCGATTTTATAGTTGACTCTGAGTGTAGATTACTACAATATTTCATGTTTTTCGACAACAATGATCTCCTCTTTGTTGTGGACTCTTGATAAAACAAATTTCATAGGAAACAAATATTTATGACTCAACAAATAGTGCGACCATAGATCTGTAGATCTAAAAAACAAGCTTGTTTACAAACTTCATTTTTGAGTAATCAACCATGGAAGAATTCTGAACCGTCGCATATGGTCGTCGTGTACTGTTGCATACCATTGATGTAGGAGACTTTGATTTGTCTTTTGGAGTCGCTGAGAAGATGTCAAAAATAGAAATTATGTGGTAAATGTACATAGATTAGGTTAATATATGTCGAGGGGAGCAATGGGTGTTGAAGAAATTATCTGTCTTCTTCTTGCTACCTTTTTTCACCATTGTTGCTGACCTGTATTTTTGCAGATTTGTTTTGCTATTTTCTTGGTACAAATATAGCTAACTAGCGAAAATTGGGGAGATAATATATTGACGTATTTTTGCAGATTTGTTTTGCTATTTTCTTGGCACAAATATAGCTAACTAGCGAAAATTGGGGAGATAATATATTGACGTTAACATATGCAGTTTTAGGGAAAATAGTAGGGGGGGTCATTGCTATTAGAAATTATGGGGTAGTTCAGTAATTGTTAATTGTGAGGGGGTTTGACCCATTAAAAATAATGTAAGGTGGTTAGTCCTAATATTTTTCCTAACAAGGGGTTATATCTTATTAACCCTAAAAAATATTTGTAACAAAATCAGAGAAATTCAAACATTCCGTTCCAATTTTCATTATTATAGACTTTTCTACCGTTTTAAATAATAATAAATAAATAAAGTAAAGAGAAAAAAAAAATCAGAATTTGGTTGTTCAGTTGAGTGCCACCAAGGTTGCTCTAAGATAAGGTTATAAATTGACCCTTCTTCATCTCCTTCTCTCTCTCACACTCTGTGTGTGTGTAGTGTTTGTAGAGAGAGAGAGAGATGGCTGGAGCTAGGCAATGGAATATTCCATATTCAACATCAGGAAAGATCAACAAATTCATTTCCATACCCATTGTATCTTCTTCCAAGAGAAATGATCTCCCAATGGTAATTCATTACTGCTAATTACACACACATACAATTAATCTTCTTAATTAATCACTTTCTGCATTTGCATATTAATCATTCATATTTGATGGAATACAATCAATTATATTTATAATATATAGTTTATTTATTTTTATAATCGTGGTCGTACGTACGAAAGGTACCGAAAAAGAAGAGTAAACCGCGTCTGATCACTATATCGCCATCGGCCGACGGTAAATGGCACGGAAAATGGGACTGCGACTATATGTTCTCGTTGCAAGAATTGCATTTGCATGATTTGTGTGACGATATTCAACAAGACACCTACGTTTCCCTCAACCTCTCCGTCCAGAAGGTGAAATTCGATTATATTTTCGTTCGTTTGTTCGTCGTCGCTCGTAATATTCCTTTTTTAGAGAATTGCGTTACAAAAAAACTCGTTGATTTTTTCTTTTCTTTCTTCGAATTGTTGAAAATATATAATGGCGTAGCATGCTGGACTTGGGCTGTCAGTTGAAGGAAGGATTAAAACATGCTTCACCACAAAATGCTGCAATTGCTTCTCCCCCTATTTAAGAGAGGTACATTTTTAAATTACACTTATACCCCCTAAGATATGCTAAAATAACTTTAAGGTCCCTCTAGTATCGGTACAATCACCCGCCTGAAACATTGTTAGAAACCCTAACGGAATAATGCATTGGATAAGTTATTCTGTTAGGGTTCTAACGGGCTCTCGTAACATTTCCTAAGTTCTCATTATTTTAATTTATATAAGATTTATAAATGTTCGACTATGGTAGCATTAACAGTCCCGCGGGAATCAAATATAGTGCATATTGGTACCCAGGACATGAAATTTTGGCTCCGGTAATTGTTTCAGGGGTGTGATTGTAATTACTAATATCACAATGACATTAAAGTTATTTTAGTATACCTCAGGGGTGTAGGTGTAAATTACCCCAAATATTATAGTTGCTTGCACTTTATAATTTAATAATTATTTTGTAATATATTATTGCTATTAACTAATACTAGAGATTAATTAAGATTTTGGATATCCATTCATATATATATTATCAGATCAATACAACATTTAAAGTTTGGATTCTGCCATCAATAAGATCAACTAGAAGTCCACCGGACCAACTGCCGGATATCGGCGGTGATGACCCTTCGGTAAGTACCCAATCGGTTTTTTTTTTTTTTTTTTGTTTCGAAAATAAAAACCTCATCCCAAAAACATCCGTGTGGTAACGCATACTGAGATTGCGTGCATAGTGTTGTTAAAACTGGATCGAACGCCAGTCCGATCTAGTTTAGTGCAAAAACCCGGAAAAAGCACAAAATCGGGACAAATCCGGTTGAATCAATAAAAATCGGAACCGGTCATATTATAACGAACAAATAGATGAAAATTGTTACTCTTCTCCATTGTTTTAAGCATCATTGATAATATTCAATAAAAAAATTATGTTAAATTATTAATTACATGTGTTTTCATTTGTGTATGTTTATATAACAATTTAATTAAATATTTATCAATGATATTTTAATTAATTTGCAGGTTATATATGTAAAACCAGGATCCGATGCTGATCTGGATTCACTAATACAAGATACCATTCGATTGGCCACTTCAGTGATAGTAATTAATTAAGGACAACCTATTTTTTTTATATTTAATATCACATTCTAACATTATATTTTTTTTTACACAATAAATAAAATCCTTAAAATTGCGTCTCCTATTTGCAGGAGACCTGCTCGGAATCTTGCGAGAAGTCTGAACCTAAATTGCACCGTAAGTATTATCTTATATATAAAAGTAATAAACTTTATGACAACTTAAGAAATCTAATGGCACTTTTGTAAATTGGAGAAAAATACTAGTTACGGGTCACCCTAATAAGAAAAATATTTTGTGTAAATTAGTCGAACAATTATGATTTTATTTTTATTTATATAACTAATGGTCGACTAAAAGTGAATGTGTTGCCAGATTTAGGTGCAAGGAATACAGCCTCCGTCGAGAAAAGGTGGTCGAAACTTTTGGAGCTAAAGAAGAAACACGACTTTACGGAAACGTGAAACTCGAGACCAAAAAAAGTGGCATCGAGTCTTCTGCGAAATTGATTAAAAGAACAAATGTTGGAAACAGAAAAAAAGAAAATAGTTATTGTGAACTAGTCTAGATAACATGTATGGGAAAAATACAGTTTTGTCCTTCAAGATTGCACAAATTTCACATTTGGTCACCCACGTTTACAAAAAACACATTTAGTCCTTTTATGTTTTAAAAATTCAACATTTTTAGTTTATTTGGTCAGTTTCCCGTTAAAACAAACGGAATAAGCGTGTTACCATCATTGTCTTGACTAAAGGAGTAATGGTAAATTGACGGAAATGACCAAAAATGTTAAATTATTGGAACACGAGGGACCAAATACATTTTTTGTAAACATGGGGGACCAAATGTGAAATTGGTGCAAACTTGAGGGGTGAAAACTGTAATTTCCCCTATCATATATCAACAATAATCAACATGTGTTAGAAATAGGAAAAAATACAATTTTCATCCCTCAATGTTGCACTAATTTGACATTTGGTCCCTCTTGTCCACAAAAAAACACATTACGTCCCTCATGTTTAAAAAATGCAACATTTTAGTTATTTTCGTCAATTTTCCACTAAACCTAACGGAATCAAGCATGTGCCCATCACTGTCTTAACTGACGGACGAACATTAAATTAACGGATATGACAAAAAGTGTTAAATTATTAAAACATAAATGATCAAATGTGTTTTTTATGAACATGAAGGACCAAATATGAAATCAATGCAAACTTGAGGGATGAAAACTAAAATTTCCCGTTAGAAATATATAAATATGACAACATCATACTCTTATTTCTCTCTTCTCTCTTCTCAATTCTCATACATATCTTACTAATTATTCACAAATCTTTCATCTTTTTAAAAAATATCTAGGTGCAATGGCAAATTGCTCCTTGTATTTACTACATTCGGAGTTAAAATTGGATTTTGAATGAATTTACTTGAAAATTTGGAAAATGATTTTATTATTGAAATTTCATACAAATAAGCAAAATTAAATTATTAATGATAAATTACAACCACCCCTGAGGTGTGGTTAAATTACGAAAAACCCCTCTTGTTTGGATAATTAAAAAAAAATCAACTATGAATCTACCCCTCAACTATGAATCTTCTTACACCTCCACCCTTATGGTGTCAAATTCAACATAATCATCTAAATTCCGTAGAATGTGCTCTAGTTTGCACTCATTCTGTGTAAAAATACAGTTTATGATGCACCATAATCTGATATATACAAGCCAAAAAACAGATCTTATGAACATCTTGCTTCAAAATGTGGGGCTCGAATGGAATAAAACGGGTACAAAAGTGATAATATTCCATATAATCAAGAAGATCCACTAAATTTGAAACTGCAAGGGTGGACGTGTAAGAAAATTCATAGTTGAGGGTTGTTGTAATTACCCAAACATGAGGGTTTTTTTTGTAATTTTACCATACCCAAGGGGTTGGTTGTAATTTACTCAATTATTAATAAACATAAAAGGGTAGCAAACCAAAGTGTGCGCCAGGCTGGCCATAGCAAATATTTTGCATGGACAAAACTACCCTTTCTTTTACTTTTTTATTATTAGAAAAAGGTGTAACTTTACGAAATGAATAAAATAAATAAAAAATTAATATCCCGATCCTCTCCTCCGTCTTCCTCCGAGCGTGACGAAGCTCCTCCGCGGGGAAACTCTGAACCACCGGTCACTTCCTGAAAATTTCCCTCCCGCCGCCGATTTCTGGTCACGTATCTGCCGATTAACCCTCCGGAATCCCATTTGTGTACATATGAACGACAATGTACAAATATAACGGTGAGGTAGAATTATCCGACAATTAGGGTTTCGTGGTCGTAGGAACACGCGGAGATGGCTCGCCAAATGACGACTTCCGCCTTCCACAAATCAAAAACCCTCGACAACAAATACGTACGCATTTCTAAAATTATCTCCCTGAGTTCAGTTTTATTGCCCCCTTTTATTTTTACTTTAATTGATTTTATTTTATTTTTGATGAAAAATAATAATATTGATTGCAGATGCTTGGAGATGAAATTGGGAAGGGGGCTTATGGAAGAGTGTACAAGGGCTTGGATTTGGAGAATGGAGATTTTGTTGCAATCAAGCAAGTCTCTCTAGAGAACATTGCCCAGGAGGATCTTAACACTATTATGGTCTGATTTTCATTAGTTAATGTGACTGAAACTTAGTCTTCTTTCTATTGTTTGCTTGTGATTTCCCGAATTCCGACTCACCACTTGTTTTTTTTCCTTGCATGACATCGATCATTTTCTGCTTATGGGAATATGACAGCAAGAGATCGATTTGCTAAAGGTAATTTTGGCGTGTTATATTTACCGGTACTGTGAAGTAAATATATCCGAAGAAATTAGTATAAAGTGTTAGCTGCGATAATGGTGGGTCTGTTTGATGTGTATATTAGGTAAACTTTGTAATTAGTGCTAATTAAAAAGTTTGATTTCAAAATAACATCATTCTTGTGGCTCAAACCCTTGATCACAAATAACAGAGTTTATGTGGGTCAAAAGTGTGTTCTTTTTAGGATTTATGAATGTCAATCTCGTGATTGTTCAAGACTTAATGCATGAAAAAAATAATGACCACATCTTTTCCATATTGTTGTTATGTTGGTATCACATTATGCTGTATGCTTTCAACTTTCTACTTTGGTCTTCATGCTGCAACATTTTAAAATGAGACTGCACTACTGTTAAATTGATTTCTGCTTTTATTCTTATTGATATGTGGCTTATCTCTTGCAGAATTTGAATCATAAGAACATTGTGAAATATCTTGGATCTTTGAAGACAAAAACTCATCTTCACATTATTCTTGAGTAAGTAAAGATTTTAACTACTTCCCTATTTTTTCAACTTACCTGGAAATTATTCTCATAATCCATTTTTTTCCCTTTTTTGAAGGTATGTTGAGAATGGTTCACTTGCAAATATTATTAAACCAAATAAGTTTGGACCTTTCCCAGAGTCTTTGGTAGCTGTCTATATAGCCCAGGTTTTTATAAGTTCTGACATTTTATCAGTTAGTTTCTGTTCATTTTGGTTATAAATATCTAGTACTATGCTGTAATCAGGTATTGGAAGGTTTAGTATATTTACATGAACAAGGTGTAATTCATCGAGATATCAAGGGGGCAAATATTTTGACAACAAAAGAGGTATACCAAATATTGTCAGGCTGCTTTCTGATCATTTTGCCAATGTCATTGTATTCTAGTTGTCTGGTTCCCTTTTATTGCTGTAATTTGTTTTAGAGAAGGTAGGGTTTTTTTTTTTTTTTTTTTTTTTTCTAATGCGAATAGAATGGCAATATAATGTGATTGCGGATTGCATGGACTCATATTTTATGGAGTTTTTTACTTGAACAAGTTCTCATGCTCTTTGTATGCGAATGCATCAATATGTGTTTTCTAGATCGTTTATGGCTTAACCAGTATTTCCTTCATCGAACTTAAACTTTCAGGGTCTCGTCAAACTTGCAGATTTCGGGGTTGCCACAAAACTTACTGAAGCAGATGTTAACACACATTCTGTTGTTGGAACACCTTACTGGATGGCGCCTGAGGTATTGCTCTTAATATTAGTATTTAGGGTCGATTTTCTTTTTCCATTTCGTGCGAAGTTCAAATTTCTTAGTCTTACATGTATTTGTTGGTATCACATGACTGAAAACAACAACTTGGTTGGGGAGTGTGTCTTAATAGTAAAGTTGCCAGACATTATGGGATAACAATTGTTGTTGGCATTAGGATTATGTCAGTTTGAGTGCTAAGTCTCATAGGAGGCTAAGTATCTGCAGTCCTAAAAAACATACATTGTATTTTTTATCAGGCTTAGGAGGTTAGGCTATGTCAGAAGTGAGTAATTGTAATATGATGTGTGCAATTAGAATTTTCCCAATGGGGGCCGAAAGTGGGAATATCATCATCTCTCAATGGTGGAAAATGCGTATCCATGGGTTGATGCCCTGGGCTCGAACGAAATGTGCTGAACGAATTATTTTCCCATCTCAAATCTAATTAGTTTAGCAGCTGAAGGATGAGGTAGTGATGTACTTTCAGTTTTGAACTTGATTGATGAATTAAATTTTTTGCGCTCAGTTGGTGAATACGGTTTTTGTGGTTATTGCACTTAACTTTGGTTTACGTTTTTCTTTCTGTATGTTTCCACATCTTATTGTGTTTTTCGTTAATGTTCTAGCCTAGCTTGTGTAGTCTATGTTGAGCAAGTTTGGGAGTGAGATTATAAATCTTTTCCGTCCTTTTAGAATGTTGCTATACTTCTTTGATGAAGTTTATTCGTTTGTCCCCATAGTGCCCTTAGATTGAGGTATAGAGATGTTGCAATACTTCTTATTTATAGAGTGAACGAGAAAGGACTGGAAGCAAGGAGTGGGATTGGATTAAAAAGAAATCTTACACCGGAAATAAACTTGAAGATAAAATGACAAGTACTTGAAGCTGACTATAACATAATATTTCTTCTGTATTAGCGACGTGCCTGAACCCTTCTATTATCTGTTCAATTCCGTCTTCTTTTGATGAATGCCAATGGAAAGAAATGCAGTTTCCCATGATGGAAAATACGTACTGTTGGGATTGCTTGGCTATTGATTATGCCTTTTTTCTTAAGTGTTATTTAGATCTTTTCCTTTGCTTATAAAAAGTACAGTAGTCCTCCCCTGATGCTCTCATGAAGCTTTATTTTTGTAATCATGCAAGTGAGCCTTATTTTTGTTTTTGTTGGGGAAGGGCAAAATGGTGGATATATAAAAAGGGTAACAGAGAGAGGATTACATCCCTTTAATGGAAGAACATAACCTTACAATCTTTACAGAGGGAAAATGAATTGAGCATGTCATAGAGAGTATAATAGTGAATACTATGATGCAATCTTCTTATTTTTTTGGTATCAGAAAAAAATTCTGTTAGGTTCTTTCGTTTATTCATATATCAGATACCATTCCATTACTTAATATTAGCTCTTTTGGGCCAGTAACAAATAGTCTAATGCTACTTTGCATTTCATTGTTACTCCTACATTCTTACTTCTTTTTTATTGTCAAACATGAAACTTTTATGCGATGCTCACAGTTTACTCCTGAGCTGTGGCATGATAAATTACATTTTCTGCCTTGTTGTACAATTGCAGGTCATTGAAATGTCAGGAGTTTGTGCCGCATCTGATATTTGGAGTGTTGGCTGCACCGTGATTGAACTTCTCACATGTGTTCCACCATACTATGACCTGCAGCCCATGCCTGCCCTGTTTAGGATTGTACAGGTAGAAATAAGGTCTGCGTTATCATACTTTTCATCATCATTATTCCTATCAAATTGATTTATAGTGGGTAGCTGATAACTGAAAGTGGATATTGAAACATTAGTAATAGGCACATATAGTGAATCTGGTAGCAGTAGTATTACTATTGCCTTTTTGAACTTGTCACTTCATTGCTTCTTATCCAGGATGAGCATCCTCCAATTCCAGATAGTCTATCTCCATCCATTACTGATTTCCTGCGCCAGTGTTTTAAGAAGGTCAGCTGGAAAATTAGGAGTGATATATTTGTGATATGTTTTTTCTTGCTTGACCTTTTTTTTTGGGTTTTTGTTGGACATGTCATCTTTGTTTTTCTTTAAATCAGATAGAGATCTATGGGGTTGTTTATTTCCCTTTGAACCTTTTAGTTTGCTCTTTAACAGTCCAGTTTGCCTTTGCAGGATGCTAGACAGAGGCCCGATGCTAAAACTTTACTTTCACACCCCTGGATTCAAAACTCAAGACGTGCTCTGCAGACTTCTCTACGTCATAGTGGAACACTAAAGTATATTCTACTGATCCTCTCTCTATTTCTCTGTCTCTCTTCCGGCTATTGTCTCTCTTATGGAATCTTACAATGTCTGCTAAGTTTAACGCATTATCTCTAAAAACAATCACAAAACAGCAGTTTCATTGTTAATATTTTTTTCCACCTGTTGAGATTGGTTGATCTGTGCTAAATTGTATTTTTTCTCTTCGTTTGGCGATCCATCGCTTCTGTTATCATGGAATGATGAGCTTAAGACCTAATAGTCCGTGTTAAGACATATTAGGTTCTGTACCGGGGCTTCATGATGTATTTATGACATATTCTGCTGTATTAGTGCTGAGTTTCTAATACATTGGAGAAAAGGTCTGCTGTTTGTCTTGTATCAATTGTCTGCTTCCCTGCCCGATTTGATAGAATTGATATTCTTGTGTATGTTGCATCTAAGTGTCGATGGCTCAATGGAAGAAACAAAACTCTGTATTTGTTCTGCATCGACGACCTATGCCTTATGTATAAGGAAGAAGAATTTTTTGGATTTGAAAAAAAAAAAGAAACAACTTTGCTGACAATTACATATTTTTTTGTCAGAAGAGTCCTCCAAGTATTTTGGTTTTGCATTAGATTCGTTTGTTTATTTTTTTTGACTATGCTATGAAAAAAAATAAAGAAGAGAGGATAGGCTCATTACATTCATAAAAAAAAGCTATGAGAATTTACCCGAAGTTATTGAGCGTGAGAGCCAAATGAATCGAAAGATTCATGTTTGGTTCGTTCATCAATGCACATGGGGTTCTTTTATAGGCAATGCTTCTTTTATTTTTCTTCTGTGGTGCCATTGGAGTATTTGACTAGTTAGCGTTATGATAAACAATCTTTGAGTATATGGATTCTCGTCATTTTACAGAAATATTGAGGAAGATGGACCCGGGAATGCTGAATTAAGTCGAGGAAAACTGCATAATGTGGAAACCTCTTCCACTGAGAAAGTAAAGTAATTGTTTTTCGGAACTTTCATGTTCTTAACCATGCTTTGCTATTATGACTTGATTACTTCATAACATTTTCCTGGGTTTTTCTTTTCTTTTCTTTTTGGATCATAACATTTTCCTGATTTTCTTGGGAACTTGTTCCGGGTTTCAGGAAGGTAAGCTGGAGGCCCTTTCTTCAGGGGTCACCAAGTCGTTTGAGGATGATAGTTCCAATCTGACCGAGGGAAGGTCAGATAACCTAGAGGCAGATGTTATTTCAGATCGAGATCCAACATATGAAAAGTCACCTATGCAAGTATTAGATAGTCATGAGGCGTCAATTTCTAATTCCACGGAGAACTTTAGTCAGCAGGACGAAGTGATATTAAATGATGTCGAACCTGATGAATCTAACAAAAAGAATGTTATGTCTAGAAAAGTTGAGAAAAAGGGAAGCACTGTTTCTACTGACCATAGTAAATTTAGTTTTGGTCAAAAGAGCCAAGATAGTAGCTCACAAAAGGTAACTTTTACTATTTAGCTTATTTATCTTAATATTAATACACATGGGATGTTTAGATGCTTGTTTAAATAGTGCAAGCTCATATCAATTATCATAGATTACACTGTAGCTTTGAATTTAAGAAGTTCGAGACAAGTTTTAGGTGTATATTATGCTTTATAGAAGAATTTAACTGTGTCAAGATTATCAAACTACTCCAATTTAGTATGCACATAAATCTCTCTTGCTCCCCCCCCCTCTCCCACACATACACAACCATAAGTCTCTGAAGTGATAGATTAACATGAGAAAATTTTACACATTCATTCTTATATTACCATTCCAGTACTTCCATTAATATCAAGTTTGTGAAATTTACAAGTGCAAGGAACAAATTGTCTGTCTCCTGTCCTGAATATTAAGATAAGACTGTGTTTGTTTGGATTTTGAATGAATAGTAAATTGTTTACGTGCAGTAGTTTCTAACCATCTAACTTTTCGACTAGCCCAGAACACTGACAATTATGTGATGTATTTATCTAGTTAGTATGTAGCAATCGGTAGTGCGGTAATTGGTGGTAAGGGTTATTTCTCTCAACCATGTCAGCTTGCTTAAATTGAAACTTGACTAAGATTTAGTCTAACTTGTTTATTTTTCTCCAGTGTTTGTATTTCCATTGACATGTTATATCATCATGCATATCAGTGTTGATGGATTTTTGTTTGCCATCTATGTAGTCTTTGAAGGAATCAATGAATTCCGGTGGAAATGAGCTTAGTAGATTCAGTGACCCCCCAGGTGATGCTAATTTGGACGACTTATTTCATCCTTTGGAGAACTTGGAGGACCGCGTAACTGAAGCCTCTACCTCTGCATCCTCTTCACATTTGATCCGGGACAATGCAATCCCTGACAGTGGAAAGAATGATCTAGCTACAAAATTAAGGGCCACAATTGCCCAGAAACAGATGGAGAATGAATCAGCACAGGCAAATGGTGACCTACTTCGTCTAATGATGGGTGTTTTGAAGGAAGATGTAATTGATATTGATACCCTGGTAAGCTTGAAAACTTAAAATCAATTCTTTACTTAATAAATGCCTCTAATATTTGTTTTATGCTTTGCTTGCTGATCAGGGATTTGAAGATAAATTGCCTGCAGAAAATCTTTTTCACCTTCAGGTAACTTCATACTTGTATGTACTTGCAGGATTGTTTTTTTATGTTGTCAATTATGGCTTCTCTTTTTACTTAAGTTATCACCCAACAAACTTTTAAAACTTACCCCAGAATAGTTCCACTTGTATGTTCCTCGAAAATGCTTTTTGGTTGCTTACATCTCACTTCTCTACAAGGGAAGGGAACTAAGTTTGATCAACACTAATTTTAATATGAACAAAACTATTAAACTCGCAGGCTGCCTTTTTTTTTTTTTGAGATAACTGGCGAGTATTTCACATGAAGATTTAAGATTTTGAGATACGTACCCATAACACTTGAAGAAACTTATCTGATATTTCTGAAGTGCCACGTTCTGTGGGATAAGCAAAGACTGCTGGTAGTTACTCTGCCAATCAACTAAACCACTTTTTTTAAAAAAAAATCTGATTCTTGGAGTCATTAAGGCTATTGCCCTGATGATTTCACGCTAAGAGATTAATAATTTGATCCAGTGTAATGGATATGGATTAATATCTATTTGTTCAGATGGAATTTAGTTTATTCATCCGATTCTGAGTTTGTGATGCCTATTCATATTCTGTTTTTAGTAATTATGTTTTTGTAAGTATAAAAAGAAGCAAATCCTGTTTTAAAACAGTTTGGTTTATGTGCCACAGGCGGTAGAATTTAGCAAATTAGTTTCATCTCTGAGGCCAGAGGAACCAGAAGATGTAATTGTCTCTTCTTGTCAGAAGTTGACTACGTTCTTTCATCAGCGACCGGAGCAGAAAATTGTTTTCATTACACAACATGGTTTGCTCCCTCTAATGGAACTACTCGAGGTTCCAAGACCTCGCGTATGTAATTTGCATGAAGTCAAATAATTTATTTACCTTCTTGTTTTATGTACATTTTGTTACTGTGTTCTCCTCTCAGAATTATGGATTAATTCCTTTTCAAAAATTCAGGTCACATGTTCAGTGCTTCAAGTTCTGAACAAAATAATCAAAGATAACACCGATTTTCAGGAGAATGCTTGTCTAGTTGGTCTTGTAAGTATTCTTAACGCCCTCTGTGTTTATGTGTTCATCTTCATTTGTTTATTTGGGGGAGGGGCGGATTTGGGGTTGGGGCGGGTGTGGGTGTAAGTGGGTGTTAATCATTAAGGCAATTGTGAAATGAATACAGCGATAAATAAAGTTCAAGTTATTATGAAAATTTGATGAGTAAATCCCCATCAACAGGTAGTTTTTTATCCCGAAAGATTAATAGAACCTACCTAGTTTTTTGTTCTTGAACTGCAAATAAAACACAAGAATTTTGAGTTTTAGGTATCAATTCATTTACTAAATACTAACTATTTATATGCATACAGTATGGCCATTGTCCTTGATGATTCTGATTTTTTAAAGGTTCCTATGAAAAAAATAAATCTTCTGATCTATGTTTGAAAAACTTGGGCTCCATTACTTGTTTGTATCAATTTAGTGAAAGTAGGAGTTTAACCCGATGATTTAGGATTTGATCTATTGACCCAAAACATTGAACATGATGTAATATAAAACAACTAACACTCTCTAGGAGTGGTGGTACCTGGTCTCACCTCTTACAGATGAGGCTAAGGTTTGAGTCCTACTCCCCTGCTTCCCTGTGTTTGAAGCTACAGTTTCATCTAGAAAATAAGTAATATGGAGCAGCAAAAAGAGTTATTTTCATCATTAAACCTCTAGGATGCACAAGTTTCCATCCAAAATCCAGTTACACTACATTTTCTTGACCACTATACTGCAAACTCGACGATGAAATCAAACTTAGCTTAGGGAAAAATGGAGGCAATCTTGTCAACTTTAGATGGGTTACAAATCACTACTTTTCTGACTTCTTCGGATAGTTTACCTGGATAAAAAAGTTTGTCACATGCATTATATGATGAAAAAAAAACTAATTTTGTCTCTCATGCAAGACACGATGAAAGAAAAGAGTTTAGTTTCGTCCCCTTTATGGTCCAGATTATTGTTTTTACTTCAATGTCCGTATTTTTTGGCAATTGTTGATTGTTGTGAAACCATCTGTTTCAGATTCCTGTTGTGATGGGCTTTGCCGTGCATGACCGTCCTCGGGAGGTCCGCATGGAAGCAGCATACTTCATACAGCAACTCTGCCAATCAAGGTAAAAATAGTTTCTCCTGCTGATTAGATTGTAGACCTAAATCATTTGATTCAGTTTACTTGATATATGCTTTGTTTCCTCCAGCTCGTTGACGTTGCAAATGTTTATTGCTTGTCGTGGTATACCCATCCTGGTGGGCTTTCTAGAGGCTGATTATGCGAAGTATAGGTCAGTAGTTTTCATCCGCATTAGACTATTGATTTTCTTTTCTTGTGATTATCCAGCTTTAAGAAGCCATTTATGTTTACTAGCTTCTTGTGGTAGTTCATAACTTATCCCAGAATTGATTGCAACATATAAAATTCATTTTGGATTAAGATTTCTGCTTTATGGATTCATTGACTAACTATTCTGACTGACTTAATTCCAGGGAAATGGTTCATATGGCTATTGATGGCATGTGGCAGGTTTTCAAACTTCAGAAGTCCACCTCTAGAAATGATTTTTGTCGTATAGCTGCCAAGAACGGGATATTACTTAGACTTATTAACACTCTTTACAGTTTGAACGAGGCAACTCGTCTAGCTGCTGTAACTTCAGGTGGGGGGTTCCCTCCTGATGGTTTGGCTCCTCGACCAAGATCCGATGCTCTGGATTCTAGCAGTCCTTCATTTGTGCAGATGGATTCTTCATTTTATGGGAGCGACCAGCCTGAGCACCTTAGACTTAAGCAAGGAGACCAGATATCACAAACCAGACTACAAGAACCGTCACGGACATCAATATCACTTTCGCCTGAACAAAGATTTGTCCCTTCCGATGTTGATAGGCCTCAATCAAGTACTGCTACATTGGAGGCTTCAGGTGCTTCAAGAGTGACCGATCAAAGAAGTGCAAATTCAGCAAGCAGGACATCCACGGATAAGGCTCCAAAATCAGCGGACATGACATCAAATGGATTCCCTACTCACACTGGTGGCCAGCAAGAGAATGTTAGACCCCTTCTAAGTTTACTGGATAAAGAACCTCCATCACGCCATTTCTCTGGTCAGCTCGAGTATGTACGGCATCTCACAGGGGTCGAGAAACATGAAAACATTTTGCCTCTTTTGCATGCATCTAATGACAAGAAAACGAATGGACTTGATTTTTTGATGGCTGAATTCGCAGGTGAACATAACTTTTTACCGAGCACAATTTCTCGAGAGGAAGTTGATATATTAAAAGTGAATCTTTCAGTTTTGAGTTTTATATTCAAGCACCAAGATATTACTAACCTAACAATTATTACTTTCTGCCAGAGGTTTCTGGACGAGGAAGGGAAAATTCTAATGTGGATTCATTGCCTAGAGGTTCACCTAAAGCAGCTAATAAGAAGTTAGGATCTCTGGCATCAAATGGAGGAATTGTTGCTACATCTGGACTTGCATCACAGAGGGCATCTGGTGTGCTTTCTGGTTCAGGAGTTTTAAATGCAAGACCAGGGAGTGCTACGTCATCTGGTCTTCTCTCGCATATGGTATCACCATGGAATGTTGATGTTGCTCGGGAATATCTGGAAAAGGTGGCAGACCTTCTATTTGAGTTTGCTGCAGCAGACACAGCAGTAAAGTCTTATATGTGTAGCCAAAGTCTGCTTAGTCGTCTATTTCAGATGTTCAATAAGATAGAGCCCCCAATTCTTTTGAAGGTACTGCAAAACTGTCTTTAACATTGTGTTATTTTTCATGGTCAAACTGTCTTACAGTTTTGTTTCTTTTAGCTATTGAAGTGTATAAATCATCTGTCAACCGATCCACATTGCTTAGAACATCTTCAGCGAGCCGATGCAATCAAGTATTTGATCCCCAACCTTGATCTTAAAGAAGGTGCCCTTGTGTCACAAATTCATCATGAGGTCAGATATTGAATTTTGTACTGTTACTCTTTCCTTTTTGGATGCATGTTTCGTATTTCTTCATGTTCTTGACATTTTGTTTCTTTTTTTTTCGGTTTTCAGGTCCTTAATGCACTATTCAACCTATGTAAGATTAACAAGAGGAGACAAGAGCAAGCGGCAGAAAATGGGATAATTCCCCACTTGATGCTTTTTGTCATGACAGATTCGCCTTTAAAACAGTATGCGCTACCTCTTCTATGTGATATGGCCCATGCATCACGAAACTCAAGGGAGCAATTACGAGCTCATGGGGGTCTGGATGTGTACCTCAGCCTTCTCGAAGATGACCTCTGGTCTGTGACCGCATTAGATTCTATTGCTGTATGCTTGGCCCACGATAATGAAAACAGGAAAGTAGAACAAGCTTTGCTTAGAAAGGAGGCTGTACAGAAACTGGTTAAGTTCTTCCAGTGCTGTCCTGAACAACACTTCTTGCACATATTAGAACCGTTCTTGAAAATTATCACGTAAGTTGCTTTCTGCTTTCGAGATGGGTTTTTTTATAAATTTTACATACGTATCAATGTGTGTGTATCGGGTAACTCTATGTCGTTGCAACTGACGATGCTGTATTTTGATGCAGGAAATCGTCTCGGATTAATACTACTTTAGCAGTTAACGGGTTGACACCACTGCTAATCTCTAGACTTGTTCATCCAGATGCAATAGCTCGCCTGAATTTACTTAAATTAATAAAGGTGGGTAAAGGAGTTTTCTTATATGCCACTCATAATATAAAATGTTTCTGGAATTTCAAATAGAAATCTAAGCGTTCGTGTTAGGACCAGATTTTTGACGAGTTTTCTTGTTGTTGGTTGAATTTGTCAGGCTGTGTACGAACATCACCCTCG
The DNA here is from genome assembly GCF_056151865.1 of Erythranthe guttata. Classification (NCBI taxonomy): domain Eukaryota; kingdom Viridiplantae; phylum Streptophyta; class Magnoliopsida; order Lamiales; family Phrymaceae; genus Erythranthe; species Erythranthe guttata. The sequence goes on along the minus strand of NC_142537.1, from coordinate 3,712,470 downwards.
ACCAAAGCAACTGATTGTGGAAAATGATTTGCCTCAGAAGCTTCAGAATTTGATAGAGGAGAGAAGAGACGGACAGAGTTCCGGAGGACAAGTTTTGGTTAAGCAAATGGCAACTTCACTACTAAAAGCACTTCATATCAACACTGTACTATGAGATATATAAATCGCGATGTTCCCATCTATTCCTGTTATGTATATTTACTTCATATTTGTAAAAAGCTTCATTTTGTTCCCAATATTCCTTCCTTTTTGGTGTTGTTTTTTATGTTTTCACGTTGCCCGACATTTAATTTTTCATTTTCTATTTTTAAAACAAGATGTGAAAGTAGCTGTTTGATGGTGGCCATTGTTTCTTGCATTATTGAATCTTTTATTTTGAAATCTGCGGTGTTGATCCGTGGCCTTTATTTTGTATATTGACGACAATCCGGATCAAGTTGAATTATATAGTCATGTGAATGAATGTAAAAACATTATCTATACTTATTCTCTATTGAGTGTAAATATTCAACTACAGCAAATTCCTCAAATGTTTGGACAAAAAGATGGGGCAGCAGCTTCTCGATTCAATTTTCACATTTTTAATGATTCCAATTCTCGTAAATAACAACTCGAGAGGAGTTACAAAACGAATTCGATTCTTTTGAATCAAATATAGTAGTGCTCATATTCGAATAAAAGTACCCTTGTTTTAACATAACAGCACTTTTGTATTACTTTTTAGTAACAATTAAACAATACAAGGGGGTTTGGTGAATTACACAGGCTGGTGAATCTTCAATACACAGCTGAGCAAACATCATTACAGAGATTAATGCCACCAGACAACCAATTAAAAGTGCACTTGTAAAGATACCAACATCTTTTAACTAGGTTACTTACTGACTGTAATTTTAAAAAATAAATACATATAAACAAAAGATACGTATGAAAGATTCGTATTAGAATAATTGAGGGGTGGTGATTATAAATAACCAACCAATAGGGCTTTTTTTTGTAATTTTACCTTGCCGTTAAAAAATTGAGGATATGTAAGAATTAAGATAAAAAAGGCTAGACAGAAGTAGGGCAACCAAACTAACTTAAAATTACCATAAATCCATATATAATAAAAATTATCATAAATTTGCAACATAATAAATAGAAACTCTTAAAACAAAGAAAAAACAAAAAAAAAAAAGATTTGAAAGTCAACCTCAGCAAAAGTCTGGTAAAAACTAAAACAAACAGAAAGTAAAAGCAGAGTCCAAAACTTGTCGATTTTTAAGCACATCCTCCATTCTTCTTAATAGTGTGGGCAACTACTTACTCGTCACCAAATGTGGTCTTCTTTCCTGCACCAAGCATAGAGACAAGGCACAAACTAATTAAAAACGGAGAACAATTAAACCAAACAAAACTAAAATACAAGACCCTGTATATTACAACAAGTGACGATGAAGAAATATGGTTTTAAGGTAATAATAACGTTACCTGTTCCAGGTGTGAACAAATTGGGTCTGGTGCTAGAATTTCCTCTTCTACCTCTGTTATCGCCAAAACGACCCCTGCCTCGGCTGCCGCTGCCATAGTCACCCCTGCCAGCACTTCTCTGGCCAAAGTCATTCCTGCCACCTCTTCTACCTCTATCACCACCGCGACCGCGTCTATCACCACCGCGACCACCTCCGCCACTATCAAATCTAGGCTTGGCCTCATCAACTGTCAAGCTACCATTTCCAAATTCAGACCCGTTCAATTCCAATGCCTTGTTGAATGCATTATTGTCCTTAAAGTTGATATATGCTATCCTGTTTTTTCAAAACAAAAACCATGATAGATATCAAGATAAAAGCCGAATTTAAATTTAAAAAAACTGAAAAAAAAATAGAGTGATGAACAGAAAGACGCACCCTTTAACTCCACCTTCTGGATCTGTTGGGAGGGAGACTCTTGTAATTTCACCACAAGTACCAAAGTGCTCTTCCAAAGAGCTCCTAATCTGCAAATTCATATTATATAGGTGAGACTTCTTTTTTTTTTACTTATCTGACACCTGGCAGAAGCAAGGAAAATTAATGTGGAAAAACACATACCTGGTCTTCACCGTTTCTTGTGTCGAATCCCTTAACAAATAGCGTTGGACCTTGAGATTGAGATCTCGGGCCGCCACTGGAAAGTTGAAACATTTTTTTTGTTACTTGGACCGAAAATAATTGAAAAGAATTGAGGGAATTACATATCAAATAAGACTGCAGGCTTACGAGTTAGGGGTGTATGCTGGTCTCTCTCCTCTTTCTCTTGCAAAGTCGAGTCTCACCTCACGATTCAACAATTCTTGACCGTTCATTTGCTCAAATGCCTAGAAATATTTAAACATATCACATTAACTAGTGCATCTTTATATTACAGCTTTACTAATTCACACAAGTAAAAAACTTAACATGTCTGTGTAAGTTACCTTCTTTGCTGCTTCTGCGGAGGCAAACTCAACATGACCAAAGCCTCTGAATGATCCGTCTTCTTGGCTCATGGCAAAGCGAACATCAGTAACTTCCCCAGCAGGTTTGAAGAATTCCACACTGAAACATAGGAAAAATTGACGATTACTTATTTGGGAACTCAATGAAACAATTAACTATTTTAAGTCACTAGATACTCACATATTTGATTCCTCAACATTGAAGGATAGATTCCCAACAAAGAGAGTTGTGGGACCATTAGCGTTTGACTGGGGAGTAACGGGTGTCTTGGGCTGCATAACGAAAAACAGAGCATTGTAAGACATCTTCCAAATATGTTTAATGTACACAGCAGTTGCACCAAAATGAAGTTATACTTTTTAGTACAAGTAAACAAATCTATCATATCAAAAACAAAAGATCACTCACAGTCTTATTGAAGGGGGTAACATTTGCCTTGGTCCCTGCAGCATTGGTATCCTGTATCAACAATAAATACTACGAGTAAATCTACTAACCAAAACTGCGCAAGTGTAAGGCAACACATCAAGAACTTACGAGAGCAGCACTTACATTTTTCTTGGGAGTTTTTGCAACGGTTTCCTCTTCTTCCTCTGAAGATTCATCTTCTTCAGAAGATTCTTCCTCTGAGCTACTCTCCTTCTTTGGGGCAGTGGTTGCCTGTTCACATTGAAGTGAAAACTTGATTAACAAAAAAATAACTCAAAGGCAAAATTTCGGAAGTCCAAATACTATTGGAGTTCCAAGATGGCTGAATAAATATACAATTTGGCAAAACTTGATGAAATTCTAGAAACTCACCGGAGCTTTGATCTTTTTCTTCTCAGGCTCGTCATCATCGCTTTCCTCAGAACTGTCATCATCAGAGCTAGACTCGGCCTTTTTCTGAAATGGAAAGTAAAGAGTTAAAATAAATCTTCACTTTAAAAACACGTCAAGACAATTTGTAAAGGCCATTGTTAACATCAAAGAGACAAACAAGCAGTACCTGGCTCACTTCAGCACTGGGCCTTTTCAAAGCATTAGTTTTCGGGGCCTGCTCACAAGAAGGATTATAAAATATTCAATCCATGAAAACATATCATTATAAAGCATATAAAGACGTGCACTTACATCATCCTCATCTGATTCAGATGAGTCAGAATCATCACTCGACTCATCCTTCTTAGCAACTGCGGCTGAGTTGGTTTTAGCCGGAACTACCTCTTCATCAGAACTCTCATCATCGTCGCTGCTAGACTCGTCGTTCTTCTTGGCAGCAGCTGCAGGGGCCTTGGCAGCAGGGGCAGCCGCCTTGGTAGTTGCAGGGGCTTTCTCATCCTCACTGGATTCATCGTCAGAAGAATCATCACTTGACTCTTCTTTCTTCTTGGCTGGAACTGCAACAGCCTTCTTGGCCACTGGTGCAGCTTTCTTGGCCGGAGTTTCTTCCTCATCAGAACTGGTTTCTTCTTCAGAGGAAGATTCGTCCTTCTTGGACGCAGCTACTTTCCCATTCTTAGCTGCAGCTGCAGGTTTCTTAGCCACAGAAGCGTTTTCCTCCAATCCACTGCTTTCATCTTCCGAGTCAGATTCTACTTTACCGTTTTTGGCAGGCACAGCCTGACGACATACCACATGATAATTATCAAAAATCAGATAAAACAAATTTCACGAATCCAAAAAAACAATAAGAGTAGCAGAACAAATATCTATTTAACCCAGCAATTTTCTCAAAGATACTAAATTTTCACAAATGTTTAATCTCAAAATCAAACAACACACAGCTTATATGATTCTCGAAGTCAAACAAATAAATTGTATCACATAGGAACATAATAAACAAGGGCCACTGCATAATCCAACAAATTTCTGAAAGAGACTAAATTTCCCATGTTTATTGTGCAATTTATACCTCAACAGATAAATGTCCGACCATAAAAACAAACAACACAGTGCTTGTACGATTCTTGAAGTCAGCAAGACATATGGTATCAAATAAGAACATAATAAAATAGAACTAAAACTCCATACCTTGTCCTCCATCTCAGAATCTGAAGAAGAATCATCATCAGATGAGCTCTCAACTTTCTTCTTCACAACCTTCTTCTCATTCTTCACTGGAACCTTAATCTCCTCAACCTTCTGCTTCTTAGCAGAAGCTACTTCTTTCACAATAGCAACCTCCGCCTCTCTCTTTCCTGGTACACATGAAAATAAATCATACAAATCAGGTAAATAAAAAAAATCATCTTTCATAAAATTAACTCAAGGAAACAACCATATAACAGCAGGATTAAACCCCAGCAAACAAAAGTAAAATTAATTAAACCCAGAAACAACAAACCCCCAAACAAAAAAGGAACAGTGAAATCAGAAAAGGAAGGAACCCAAAACATCAATTAAAATCACTACATGAAACCGATACATGAAAAACAAATCGGAAAACTGTAAATTACCTTTCTTCAAGGGTTTAGCGGGAGGAGCAGCAACAACAGCAACTGCTTCGGCCTACGAAGAACAAAACAGAAAACGAAACATCAAACATAAATCATCTAACAGACAAAACAAAAGGAACGAACCCTAGCGAAGAAACAGAGCTTGTTTTCTCACCTTGGAGGCGGATTTCTTGGCGGTTTTACCCATTCAGAAAGATTTGATGAAAGAAAGAAAAAAAAAAGTTGAGAGAGAGAGAGAGAGAGAGAGAGAAGAGAGAGGGGGCGGTGGTATGAGTGAAGGGCAAAGTGAGATTATATAGAGAAGAATTCTGCTGCTGCCAAAACCCTAAAAAAAAGTAGTCTAGGGTTTATTGACGATCAGATATTTTCTCGCCCTTGTGCGATGCGAGTGTTGGGAGTTCGCCTCTTTATATTAGGGTTTCCCTTTTTACCCTTTTTTTTTTATTTTTTTATTTTCTTTATTTCCTATATTCTTTTTGTTTTTGGTATTTATTTTGTTGTTATGGAAAATAATCAACTAATTAGTGTGTCCGTTATGGAGGAAAAATTGGCTCACTTTTTATTTATTTATTATTTTTGACAATTTGGCTTAATTTTTTATATACACTTATTAGTTATTACATATTGACTTTAAAATAAAATAGAAAAATAGTTATTACATATATAACAAGAAAATTGTGATTTTTAGAAGCCTAATGTTTCTGAACTCAATTATTAGTCGTGACTCGTGACCTATGTAGCACGGAAACAACTTATTTATTAACGTATTCGTACTTTGGACACGTTTTATGTTCGACACTCGAGAATATATGTTGGACATCTTATGAGCTAATTATGGGAAATTGGAAACATGTGTGAATAGTAAATTTCCATTTATTTTTGTTTCCGTAATTATTTATATGATTTAATGATTAATTACAAATTGGTAGTTGATAATGATAGAGTTAACTGCAAAAAATCCCCTAAACTTTGGACGTTTTTGCACTTTACCCCCTGAACGGAAAAAAGTTGCACGAGCATACCTGAACTTACTAATTTTTAGCACCGATGTCAACATTGTCCAATTTTAGCCATTTTTTTCCCTGAATTGCACACGTGCAACTCACACGTGAAAATGAAGGGGTAATTTCGTAAACTCACAACATTTTTAGAAAAGAGAAAATAAAAAAGGAAAAATAAAAAAGAAAAAGAAAAAGAGAAATAAATGAAACAGGAAAGAGAAAACAGAAAAGGTCTGCATCTTCTTCCTCTCTCCAGGGGAGGGGAGGTTTCAGCTTTGCTCCGGCGCCGCATCACCATCACCACATCTGCTCCGCCGCCGCACCACCACCACCACCACCACATCTGCCGCCAACATTGCCACCTATACTACCGCCTAAGCCTCCACCGATTCCACCTTCAGTTCCTCCACTGCCACCTCCAACTCCACCACCACTTCCTCTACCAACACCACGTCCAAATGTCCAATTCATCCGTCAGTCCGCCTATACCCCAACAACTCCTCGCGACGCCGCCACGATCAATTTCTTCCCTAAAACCGCCACCACCACCAAATCCGCCGCCAGTCAGATTTAAGAGGACAAATCCCCGGACATTCAATTAGTGAAATTGGAATGAATCACCGCCAGATTATGTGAGGCTAGGCATCACCGCAAATCGACGGTGATATGGATGGTACAGAGGTTTTATGATCCGGTGAATGGGAGGTTTTGATTGGTGGGGTTGATTTAAGGGATTTTGATTTAAAGTGGCTGAGGTAAGAGAGAATATTGTTTTTGGGTACTGTGCTTCTTGGTCGGATTGAGCGTGTAGTCCTCTATTGCCGGTGGGCGGCGAAGTAGAGGCGGCGGAGGGCTGCGAAACAGAGTCGGCAGGCGGTAGAGGGTTGCGAAGTAGGAAAGCGGCGGAGGGCGGCGAATTACAGGCGGCGGAGGGCGACGAATTAGAGGTGCCCGGGGGGGGGGGGGGGGGGGGGGGGGGGAATCAGAGTCGGCGGGCGGCGGATGGCAGTGGGCTGAAGAAGGACGAAGAGTAATTTAGTTTTTGGTGGTGGTGACGTGAAGAAGATGAAATCTATTTTTATTTTCTTTTTCTTTTTCTTTTTCTTTTTTATGATTTATTTATATTTATTAAAAAAGGAAGAAAATAAGTGTAAGAGTAAAAGACCAGTTTATCCCTGCTCAAATCATGTGCTTCTCACGTGTTGTGGTTTCCGGTTGCTTTTTGCCAAAAATGGACAATTTTTGTTCCGGTGCTAAAAATTAGTAAGTTCAGGTATGCTCGTGCAACTTTTTTCCGTTCAGGGGGTAAAGTGCAAAAACGTCCAAAGTTTAGGGGATTTTTTGCAGTTAACCCATAATGATATTTACTTTGAATATATTGTATCGAAATATATAAATATATATATATATATATATATATATATAAATAAAAAAATTATGTATTTAAATAGCATATTTATAAGAGTAAAAAGCAGTTTGCCCCCTAAACTAAGGGTCGATTTGCACTTTACCCCCCAAACAAAAAAAATTTGCACGTTTTTACCTGAACTTGTTAATTCGTTGCACGGTGCCCCCTAAACTCAATTTTCCGGCAATTTTAACCGGAATATGAAAACATGTGCTTTGCACGTGAAACTTTTAGGGGTAAATTTGTCCCTTCACTTGCATCTTTAATATTAAATACAAATAAATATTAAAAAAAAAAAAAGAATAAATAAATAAAGGTAAAAAAGCTGTTCTTCAAGCTTTTCTTCCAAACCCGTCAATGGCGGCCGCCAAAGAACAGAAGCACAGCCTGCACCCATACATCGAACTCTCCAAACTCATTGCTCTAAAGGGCCACAAATCTCCTTCATTTCAACCCCAAGAAACATCGACCGCCTCCCCAAACTGCCTTCAATTTTCGCTTCCTCCATTAATTTCGTCAAAATCCCACTCCCGAAACTCGAATAACTCTCCGAAACACAGAGGCAACAATGGACATCAATGGCGGAGAAATGGACTATCTCAAGAAAACCATATATATATTTTACCATATATCGCAGCACATATTAAGCGAGTTAGCAGATGCAAATGTTAATTGCTATAAAACCATATCGATATTTGAGTAAAAAGCAGTTTTCTTGAGGGGGGAAAATCGAAGAGAAGATGAATGCTAAATTGGAAGAAGAGGAGCAAGATAACCACTACCACCAAGAGGAGAAAGAAGAAAAATTGATGAGAGTCGCCATCCTCCGCAACCCCCTCTCCGACCGCCGCATCGCCGCCTTCTCGCCCAATTCCTACCGTCTCCCAGCCTTGCCGTATTCTCACCGCCGCATATCCCTCTCAAAACCCTCAAAATCAATCACCGCTTGCTCCGTCAATCACCCAGAATCGAACCCGTACCCGGTTCGCCGTTCGAGACACGCTATCCGTTCGACCCGGACATTCGCGACAATCGGCGCCGTAGCCCTAGCCGCGTCGAAAGTCATCGCCCCCCACTGCGGAGGGCTGTTCACGCTGGCCGTGGAGGTGAAGGAGTCGGTGGCGAAATCAGCGGGGCCGGCGGTCTTCGCGGCGGTGAGGAGAAGCGAGCTGAACACGCCGCTGACGGTGGTGGCGGCGGGATGGCGAAGTGGCTGGACCTGTACAGCGGGATACTGACGGTGAGGTGCATGCTGAGCTGGTTCCCGAATATTTAGTGGGACAAGCAGCCCCTTTCCGCCATTAGGGATTTGGGGCTGTTTAGGGATGGGTTGGCTTTGTGAGGGTGGTGGTCGACGGGATGACAACTCCTTTTTTCTTTCTTTTTCTTTTTTTTTTTTTTTTTTTTTTAATGTTTATTTTTTAATGATTAAAATATAGAATGTTAGTGAATGGACAAATTTGCCCCTGAAAATCTCATGTGCAACACACGTGTTGTAATATTCCGGTCAAAATTGTCGGAATATTCCTTTTAGGAGGCACCGTGCAATGAATTAACGAGTTCAGGTAAGAACGTGCAATTTTTTTTTGTTTAGGGGGCAAAGTGCAAAACGGGCCATAGTTTAGGGGGTAAACTGCTTTTTACTCTATTTATAAATATACATCTATACTTTTAATATTTACACGTTTCCCCTAAGTTTCCGTACTCCCATTTTTGGGCGTATCACCGTTTTCGTGCTACATAGCCTGTAAATCTGTAACAGTGAGATTTTGTAGATGTTACATTCGATGAAATATATCAAATGATTCTACACCATTGATCTACACATAGTAATACACCCTCATGTTCATGTTTATATGTATAGATCTATTCTGTAAAATCACCCAATATATTTCATCGGGTTGTAGCATCATATAGACATTGGAAGATCAATAGTAAATTACATGATATATTATTATTTTTTTAATTGAGATTGACTTTTGAAAGCTGAAATATGATTAGCCTGGTGTGATTTACATCTGTCGTATGGTTTGCAAACTATTATAAGAGAGTGTAAGTTTACCCAGTGCACCACTTATATAGTTGGTTGCAGGTTCTCGTAAAATTTTGTAAGACTTATCATATAGTAAACCTTTTACGGAATTAATTATTAATGTTCTACTACGGTAAAATATGGTAATGATTATTATCTAACGATTTTCGGCAAATTTTCAAAACTTAACATGCTCTTACAAATCATTTATTTTTTCAAATGTTTACATCCAATAATAATAAACCATTGTCTTGAACCAAAATTGTGTAACGTAGCAGTTTGAAACAACAAATTTGACCGAACAAACTGCTAATTTCACAAAATCAAAATATAAACATATTAAACCATGAATAGGGTTTGAGACGATACGATTTCACTCAAAGTTCTCATAACTGTGAAGTTCAAACTAAATATACAATAGTAATTATATTCACATTCAATCCGACTCGGAATTTTAGGCCAATGTTTGGTAAGCGTTTGAACTTCCGTTTCTATTTTATTACGGGGAAAAATGTTTTCGGAGCAAAATAATTATAAAAAAAATGCCCTATTCTAAAATTTGTTGGCAGCTATTAATTGGCAATTGAAACCCATACACACAAAATTTAGAAGTAAAAAACATTGGCATGCTATATATATTATATATATATATATACTCGAAATATAAATATGAAACTCATGCCATATAAATTTATTTTAGTATTACAAAAATGCCGAAAAAAAATTGAGTTATTGAACACACACTATATATATAGTTATCAACATTCAACACAATAACTTGTTTAGGTAGTAGAAGTTGAAGTGTGAACCTTTGAATGACATTTACAACTGTAATAAAAATGTACACTGATTCAGCATTTGGAAAACTGGAACCCTCCTTCGAACCCCTGCCACATATATTCACATACAAACATTCATGAACGGTAAATGTAATCGGCCAAATCTAAATAAACGATCCTTTCTTCATCACCAAAGAGAATCCATGTGAAAAGTGGAATAAAGCGAAAACAAACCGTGGGGCTTTAGATTTTATTTCATGGTCCATATTACAGAAATGAAGCACAATGTTGTGATCGACTTACCAAGTTCAAGATGTTTTCATCCTAGGTACTTTAGCAAGACTCCGTCATTCCCAAGCACGAACCCTTGTCTGTCATTGACAAACCTGTATGCACCATACGAAGTTACTGGACTAAACAAGAGCAGTAGATAAGAAGAATGATAGTATCGATTCCTATTTGTGGTCATATTATCCATCTAACCATTTTTCCTCGTCTAACAATTTTTCTGATCCAATAGTTTCTTTCTTCCTTTAACCGGTAACAACTAGCTCAAATAAGATACTAAAATCAATATGCATTAAGTTGATATGATCTTGTGAATGGAACTCACTTTACAGCATATAGATTGGCAGCAATGTTGTCAGCAGCCTTATCTCTCGCCCAGGTCTTTCCACTGTTTGTAGTTTTTAACAGAATTCCACTGCCACCGGCAGCCCAAGCTTCCGCCTACAATCACATCACAGTCAGATGAACATGAGATGTCTATGATCTATTTGCAGTTGCGTATTGTTTCATAAGTACCGTAAACAATTAATAAGACATCAAGATGTAATTTTAGTGGTGTTTTTCATTAGTATAAGAGCACATCAAGATGCAGATCTTGAAGAATTTCTAACAAAGTACACTCATTACAAGTAGTGTCGTGCAATCACAGAGATCATCTCCGAGAAAATAAAAAATGCGTGTCCGAAGACCGAAGAGTAGCGTCTCTCGCTAAATGTGTTCTGTCAATTATTTGTTGGCAGAAGATTCGTGTTGGAGTTTCAGCTCAATCTCAGAAAATACCCAGTTATGGATCAAAAACTGTAAATAGCAAGTGGTTTATCAAGTTTGGTAGAAATAGTAAAGTGGGGAAACGTTAGGAAGTGGCTACAAACTTGGGTTAGATTATTGCAGTAATTAAAACTACAATCATCATAAAACCGTTCTCATTGGCCGATGATTTCTTCCCTTTCTTAAATGCTGAAAACAGGCAGTAAAAAATAACACCATGTATGAGATATGTGTACAGACCTGCGAGCGGTACCCAACATCAAGAATCCCAAATCCACGACTCTGTACAGGGATTTCCTCAAACTCCTCTGATATCTGAAAACAGTGGAGATTGCAAATCATTAAACTACAACGGTGATAATAAAGTCAACAGAATATCAATCAACATGATAAAACCCTGACGCGCATATGATGCTTAAAAACTCCAAAACTCACTTACCCCAGTGCCCTTGCTGAGGTAAAGTCCACCACCACGTACAAGAAGCCAAAGACCACCATCAGCTCTCCAGCCCATATTTTGGATTCTTCTTGCAACAGCCCTGTTATGTGGCTGCCAGTAAGCCTGATAAAGCGCAGCCATCAGAAACTTTTTTTCCGATCTTCTCAGGCACAGTTAATATAGGAATTTCAAGATAAATTCGAAAGTTAAGTGGCTGAGTTGCAACAATAAATTCTGCAGAAATACTTCGTCAAGTTATAGTTTCTATAAGTGAAGTAAAAAACAAAATGGGGAAATCTCACCTGACCTGGTTCCCATGTCAAGTAAAAGTTACCACGGCTTGAAACAGCAACGTAATTCCCTTCAGGTGAGCGATTTACATTGCTAAAGGTTCCTGTGTAGTAGCTCGCGCCACTGATACCACTGGAAACTGTTCTGGAACAGCATAGTGATATGAAAGTAATCGTCGTTTAGAATTAAACTTCCCAGTGCAAAAGTTTGAATCAATAATACATTACACAACTCGAAACTTTTCAATACACTATTGTTTTATGCAGAATATGCTCCTACATTCTTGAAAATAAACACTTTGGAACTTCTTATATTTTCCCCCTTTTCCCCCTTGCCTATATTTTGAGTGATGGTAATCCAAACACTAACCAAAACACACACACACACATGTTTATAGCTAGTCCCACTCTAGCTCAATCCTTTGTACACTATATTAAAGCTTACCCAATTTAATTAGCCCTCCCAACTCATTTGTGAAGTGTTCTAATAATTATATTTTAGATATTATATATTCTAATTAAAATCTGTAAACATTTACTTATTTTGTGTTTTTTTTATGAATAGCTCTCAAAAAAAAAATTCGAGGACACCTCATAAATCTTTAGCTCACCCTCATATCAAATCCTGGCTCTGCCACACACACACACACACACACACACACACACACACACACACACAGAGTGAATACAAGATCGACTGGTATTAGTTGTTACAATAAACAAGATGCGTGTATTTTCTGAAGCCCAGTAAAAATGTGGGACATAAGATGAAATTGATGATACAAGGAAGCATAAATACTGAGCTTAAAAAAATTAGTTTATGACTAGTCACAGAAGCCCCATACAGTTACGGTTGACTGTGAATTTGGCTTCAAAGGAGTTTATGATCGAAACCACACTAAAACTTCAACTCTAAAGGGGAGTCCTAACGTTTGCTGTGCGGATTTCGAAAGCTTAATGCATGTCATCAACTATGCTATTCTTTTTAGACTGAAAATGTGAATAACTAAGAAATGTGACAATGTAAACCTTTTCATAATTACCAAAGTAAATGCAGGAATTTAAAATATTAAAAAGGTTAGTTGATTCATCTCGCCTTGGTTTTTTTCTAGAGAAATACACAACATACTAAGTATATAAACTAGTAAACAGATCTCGAAGACTCACCTATTTAGAGTAGCGGAAACAGTCTCCTGAATTGCAGCCTTCCAGTTGTATCCCGCATTTGATGTTACGTATATTGCACCTTGATCAGTTACCATTTCTGCACCCTTATCTCCAGTTGCATTTATAAACACCTGAAACGATCAAAAGACATTTCCATCTTGCTTAAATTACTCGATGTATTTTCACTTTTCAGAGATCCTGACTATATACTTCTAATGTACAATGTCCAATTTCTTTTCGGTGAATACTTTATTACCAAAGAAGCAACTAATTTCAATTGAAAAAAGGAAGAAAAAGATGAACGACAGTACCATATCACCAGGAAGTTGCGAACTCAACGGAATACGTTTCCAGTTGTCTCCAGCATCAGCTGTGTACAGCAAGATAGCTGGTTTGCCGATAATCCAACCTTCTTTGCCTTTGAAGCTGATGGAGTTAAATCTATAGTTGAAATCTTCGTCCTCGGCAGATGGAATTGTACGAGGTGCCCAAGTGCTCCCTCCATCTTTAGTCTCCAAAAGTGTTTGTCTAGTTCCCAATAGAAAACCTGAAAAGCAACAAGATCAACCGAATTTTTGAACACAAATCTAATATTTAATATCTCAAACACTTGGTTATGAAATCAGTCCCAAAAAAAATAAAAAAATCAAGTACATTTATTCAAACACCTTTAAGGCTATTAATTACCTGAAGTACATTTTAAATCAAATAAACTAAATTATCCGCACTGCAGCTAAAATCAAGAAATACAGCATCAACAATTTGCAGTAACACAGAAGAATTAACAACGAAGACGAAGAAGGATTACCGTGAGAGGGGTCGTCGGGGACGAAAGCAATGTCGAGAAGGACAACGCCGGGGTCAATTGGGAGGTAAACCCTTTCCCACTCAGAGAGCACGTCTTCGCCGGCCAATGCCTTGCTTCCGAGGGTGGAGAGTGATATTGCGGCGGCGGCGTGGAGGCCTATCAGTTCGCGGCGGCCGATTGTGCTCTCGTGTAGCGGAGGAGGAGAGTCGCGAGCGGCGGAGGCGGAAGGAAGGAGCGAGCGGCGGCGGAGGTGAGGGTAGGAGTAAATTTTGGGAGACAGGTGCGTGGCTATGGAGGAAGAGGAGGAATGCGTGAGGGTGAGCTGCTGAAGAGACGCCATTGTTATCTTTCTATGTGCGTGTCAATCGCTCTCTCTCTCTCTCTCTCTAGATTGCACACACAGTGTATATAACGTCTTATCCAGAATTCGGTTGGTTTGCTTTTCTTTCCTTTTTCTTTAACTAATATTAGTATTTTATATTTACTTTTGTCATTTTTTTTGATTTAATATATATAAGGGTAAATTACAATAATCCCTGAGGTATAGTCAAATTACGAAAATTCCCTTCCTGTTTGGGTAATTACAACCACCCCTCAACTATAAATTTTCTTACACATCCACCATTCCGGTTTCAATTTTAGTGGAATCTTCGATATTATATGGAATATTATTACTTTTGTCCCGTTTTATCTATCCCATTCGAGCTCCACATTTTGAAGCAAGATGATCATAAGATGTGTTTTTTGGCTTGTATATATCAGATTATAGTGCATCAGAAACTGTATTTTTGCACAAAACGAGTACAAACTAGAACACATTCTACGGAATTTAGACGATTATGTTGAATTTGACACCATAAGGGTGGAGGTGTAAGAAGATTCATAGTTGGGGTAGATGTAATTATCCAAACAAGAAGGGTTTTTTTTGGTAAATTGACCATACATCCACTAATAGAAAAATGGCTTTTTACTACGATCATTAACTGTAGCAAAATGTATTAAATTCGTACTAAATTTTTTTTTGTTACGCATTTACTACGAATTTGTCCCGTAGCATATACGTGTGTTACAAAAGTTTGCTACGGTAAATGGCCGTACCAAATACTTTTTTGCTACGGAAAATCCTAGTATTTACTACGACTTCAAAATTGTTTCATAGTAAAAAACACCTTTTATTACGATTTTTTACCGTAGCAGAAAATTTCATAGTAATAAGTAAATTTTCTACTAGTGCTTAGGGGTGGTTATAATTTATCCAATATATAAAACTACTTTGTGAATTTTTTTTTTTACTATAAGAAACTAAAAATACATGAACTCTAAGATAAAACTCCTCAAACATTACATTAATACGGAGACGTCCGACCTCAATTTCACTTTTTGATAAAAATCCAATTTTTTAAAATTCCAGTTATACCCTTTCCCATCTATTAACTTTCCCGATTGCTTATTCAATTTAGCAAAATTCAAAAACCAAACCCCCGCCATTTCAATACATATCGCCAACATATCGATTGCGAATCTCCAAATCTGGAAACCACATTCTCCCAGCACGAAAGCCACCCCTTAGTTCTCTGCGTATGGACATCGCCATCATTGTCGTCTATGCAATAGTTGTCTTCTCCGGTCATTATCGTTCTTCCTACGATGTTGCAATAGCCGAACTAGGGCTCCGGTATTTTTTATCTTGAAAACAACGTCTTCGCCTACGCCTCAAGAATATACTTGAACGTAATGTCACGTTTGTTCAATTGTCCCGTTTAAAACTCGCAAATTTGTTAATAATTATCATTTGAGCATATAATTGGATTAATAATACTTGAGCATATCATTTTCGAGGTTGAATGCATCCGGGCCAGCCCAAATTCAAATTGGGCCCAAGGCAAAATAATAAAATTGGGCCCCTATATCATTTATATGATATTAAACTAAATATTTTGTCATGTTTTCTATTTTAAGGATAAAACGATATATTTTTATTCTTTTTAATCATCACCTTTACAAAATATATTAGGAAAGTGGTGTTACTAATTTCATGAAATAGTAGCCTTTAATTGCGAGCTTCTACTTTAATATCGAACTTGAGTAATGTTGAATTTTACTAACAAACTTCTTACTAATTTCTCTCTAGTGTTTTATTGTATCTATTTAATATGGTCGTCTTTTGACCGAACTTATTTTGTATATAAAATTGAGATTTCTTTTAATCAAAATAATTGTATATTAAATTGGCTAACAACTTGGGGCATAGACAAGTAGACAACTACCTAAAATGCCAAGTGGAGGGCGATAAGGGAAATCATAATAGCAGACAAAAGGAATAAACAAGTTTTGGGAGTAAAACGTGCGAGTAGGACTTATTAAAGAAATATTAGTAGGGAAATTGGTTAACAATCCCTCAACACAAATTTTATTAGCTATAAGTCCTTCGAAAAAATATTGTTAGCTAAAGATCCCTCTTCTTCACCTTCTTTCACGGCTTATGAGATCATACACCTGTGTATTTCAACATATGTAAGTTCTAGAAAACCTTCTTTCACCTTATTCGGTATTCGATTTTCTTTCATGGGAATACGCACACAAATCGCACCGTACGACAATTTCTTTTTTTGCCCAATTTTTCCCTAAAATTTACGAAGTTATATAACAATGAAAAACAACAAATGGGTAAATTTGTCAAATAGAAGCTTTCCCCTACAAATAATTTTATATAACAATGAGACTCCTGCTGTCAACTCAAACCCACCTCAAATTGAGCTTATTTGTCATTAGATCCAATAAAACCGATTCCCAATATTTTCTGAAGCACACTCGTAACCGGTTTATACTATGCTACACCGGGTAGATATTTACTATTAATGAGCACACAAATACACCCACACCCACACCCACACCCACATTAATGTGTGTAGATCTAACACTAAAATCGACCCAGTATAACCTTCACCAGATATAGCATAAAAATAAACCTCATAGACTGTCAAGACTTAATCTTCTCTCTCTTCTGTTGCACATGTGCTATATCAAGAAATATAAAATGGCAATTCAAACTTGCATTTACAGATATCTAATACAAATGTAAAGGGATCTGTTTCCTGTACAGCAAATTGCTAATTAATTTAAATAATACATAAAAAAAAAGGTGCATTTATTAAAATGACAACATGATGTAAAAGCAAAATGCAAAATGAATGTATATTTGATATATATAAATACATGTATAACCAATTTAAAAAAATTTCCCCATCACCAAAATGAACAGACCTTAAATCTAATATACATTTCCTATCAAGGTCCCATCCCATGATATAATGCATGTACATGCTCTCTAGTAATATTTCTAACATTAAAAAACAAAACCTGATGATGCTTTCTCACTCCCCCAAACCTCGTCAACTTCTTGGCATTAACTTCAACTCTCCCAAAGTCGAGAGTGAGTATCATTCGGCCAAGACTACAACGAACAAACTCTATCCAAATCGCCGTAGTAAAGTACTTTTTATTTCTCCGTGTACGTAGTACCCCTGCTATTTTTTTTTCTCTCACTTAATGAATGCTTCTGCAGATATTTAATAAAAAAAAAAAAGAAGAAACAAGTGATATGTAAAGAAGGATTAGAACTAATCAAGTGCGGCTTTGTTTCTTCGATTCGCGGGCCTAGGTAGGCCATCAAAGATTGGTCTAGTAATGGATGAAGTAGAAAGAGCCTGAAAATCTGTCTTCAAACCCCACATTGACGTGGGCCATATCGATGACGAAGCACCATTGTCTGGATCCTCCAAACACGATGTACTAGACGACTTTCTTACTCCATTGACACTGTTATCTGTTACTAAAGAAGAATCCCCCGAGCCTGTAGGAATTAGGTTCGGTTTTCCTGCTTCACCATTGACTGCTACAGTTCGGTTTCCTGACTTAGGTCTGAGAGCCAAGCCTTTACCTGTAATGGCTGAAATCGGAGTGGTGTTGTTTTCTTTCAGAAGCTTTTCTGGGGTGGGGGAAGAAAAAATGGCATCGGATTTTCGGTGCTGTTTCATCAACTTCTCAATCCATTTACTCGAGTCACTACTACTGTCAGCATCTTTATCGGTGAGATCGATGTTCTCCAGCATTAAACAATTAGCAGCGCTCTTCGATTTTCTGTGCTGACTCAGCGGTGGGTTGGAAATATGTGAAGATTCGACGAACGGGCCGTCCTCTAGATAATGCGCTCCTCCTTTACGGTACGACGACATTTCAAAACCTTCTGCTGCACCTTTTTGGTCTGCTGGTGGTTTAAGACCATAATACCCTTGCAAGGTGCTCATGGCGGGAGAGACTTTTTGTGCTGAGGAAGATTTCAGTTTCAGCGATGGGAATGAATCGAATAAATCGGAGTGCCTACGGTTTGATTCAATCTGCTGCGAATTGCTTGGCCTGCAAGTGGTTATAAAAATAAGCCACCTCGTAACCTCTTGATTGTTGTTATCCTTAATATAAGTTAATTTGTCTGACTTCCAAACCCAAGTTTCAACTAAAACAAAACTAGGAAAAGGCATCATCAATGTAGTCGACTACACATAAGCACATTAATGCACAGATTAACTAATGTAGCTACAATAAATAACGGCGGAAAATAAAAAAACAATAAAATCCATCTAATAGAAATGTTAGGTGACCATGAGTGCAATGACTCGTGTTAGGAAGCTCTATTACGCCAAAATAGTTTTTCAGTACACAGACTAAAGATTTTGTTCCATGGCGCCAATCATACAAGTACGACTGCTCAAATACAACGGGAAAAAATGGGAATTTTGATAAGGATAACATGTGCGATTAGAAAGAAATTACGAACAATCACAGTCAATTATCTGATTAATAATATGAGTTTTTGAACAAAATGGAACTTAAAATGCGGAAACAGAATTACCGTGGAGGAGTGCCGTGACCATTGCACAAGCTGGGGGAAGGAGGATGCCTCCCAGGCAGCGGTATTTGGATTGTCTTAAGAGCAAAAATTTGGAGATCCGTCACCAAACCATTTAATTTCTTTATATCTGCCACCTAATACACCCCAAAAACCAAAATTATAAACATAACCCAAATTCATACAAATTAAGCATATGCATATCAAAAGCCTTGAAATTTTGAAAGAAATTAATAGAAATGACACAGATAACAGAGGAGATAATGGAAATGAATACTGAAATCAATATGGAAAAATCAACAATCATTATATACAGAACAAAAAAAATACGAAAACCAATTGAAAAAAAATAAAAATAGATATACATCTATAATCCGTACCTCGACGCCGTATTTAATGGCGACGCCGGCGAGGGTATCGAATTTCGACACGGTGTGTAGAATGTAATTAACCCCACCATTAACGCCGGCGCCATTGGCGGCGTGAGGCGGAGACGAAATCGGCACTGATCTCGACGGAGACGATGATCTAACTGTTCCCGTGTGCGAAAATTCCCCTCCGTTGCCATTCATTTGCAAAAACCTCTCTCTCTCCATCCGGCGATTATTTTTTTTTTAAATTCTACCAGAAATGTTTGAATCTGTACATTCTGATACAAATGAAAGACCAAATCGGAATTACATATGTCCGATATTGCGAAATCAATCGCGAAATCTCGTCAATTTTTGTATACGATTGTAGGTAAGGGGGATTTTGCAGATCTGGGTGAGAGTTCTGTCGATGTGTGCTCGCCTCTCTCTCTCTCTCTCTCTCTCCTTTTCCTCTCTCTCTCTCTCATGTATAAATATGTCTATTATTTGTACGTATATACTTATATTCTATAAAATATAGATTAAATAAATAATATTTCATTGAATACAAAATAAAATGAATTTGTGTTTGTTAAGATTTTTGAAAAAAAAAAATCCTAAAATAACTTCTAAAGTTTCAATTTATTCATACATAATTTTACTGCTTCAATTAAAAGATTTGACTGCTCCAGAAAAATATTTTTCTAATTCTGTTTCTATGATACATTTTGTCAATACTTTTTAAACATGACTTGACCGATATAACTGTATTTTGACTCATCTCAAATTATAAAAAAAATTACTTTCATTTTTCAATTATGCCCTCAAAACACATTTTTTCAAATTAAAATGAAAATAATTTTCAAAACGAACCGAAACATTACCATAGTCTCCTAAATGTTACACCTAATATTTTTGTGAACTTCATATGATAATAGCATAAAATAAACGATAATAGTTACTGAAAAATGCCTTTTATATTTATTTATTTATTTATTTATTAGTATACCCTACTTGGAAAATATGGTTGTTTATCCACAAAAAAGAAGTGACAAAATGAAAAGATGGAAGTATTTAATATTTTGGAATATAATTAAAATTGGAAGTAAATAGAATAAATAAATGGAGAAGTAAATAGAAAAATAATAAAAATGTGGTTAAGAAAGTCAACAGTTTGAATGTTGCTTGGGAGTTAAATATTGGATGGTGTTTTGGCTTCTCGTACGCCCCCACCGACAACTTTCCGCGTTCTCACACCACGTTAACATATAATGAATCTCAATCGCATCTCTCTATATAATTAGGGATTGAAATCGAGCCCGCATGGATGTAGCTCAAATGGTTCCGGAGGTGGTAAGTTGGTGGTAGGTCAATCCTGGCAGCCGCTGTGGGAATTTCAACTCCAATGAGGATTGGTTCTTTGTGGGCACTAGGTCCGGATCCGCTACCTTAACGGGTCGTTGAGTTACCATGATTTACATTCCTCCATCAATCTATCGAAATTAAGAAAAAAAAAGGTAATTTCAATTCCTATCAGTTGCAATTCCTATCAGTTGCAAAAAATCGACGTTTCAGAAATGCAAATGAAAAAATTGGTATGTAATTTCAATTATATGATTTTCTCCTTCAAATATAATATAAAATATATAATACAATCATTTAAAATAAATCGGATTTATTTTTGAAAAGTAAAATGGAATAAGAATTGAAATCCTATGTATGCCAATTTCGATAAATCTAACAATAATATATATATATATATATATATATATATATATATATATATATATATATATATATATATATATATATATATATATATCAACTCTGGTGTATTATTGTTATTTATTACTGAGTTGCATACTTGCATTCAATGAGTTAATGAAATAATGAATGTTAAAATAGTGCCAGATAAAGAATACTTAAAGTTGACTTTGACAAAATTGGGTGGCGACAAGTTGACTAGCTGTATTATAGAGTAACATATATTACAGGTTTTAAATTAAATTTAATGAATAAAACTAATTACTGGTTTATTAAAAAATCAAATGTCACAAAAAATAACCTTTGGGAAAATTGCACATGCTTTACAATGATCAATCCCTTTCTACGCGACAAACTCTTCTCATCTTCTTCTGATCTTTAGATCAAATTGGGGTTACATTATTATTGTCAAAATCTCAAATAAAATTTGAGGTTAAAAAAAAAAAATCCAGATTGAATACATATGGAATTTTTTGAAGGAAAATCAAAATTGGATTTAAAATCAGAAGTCTCGAATTTTTTTTATACATAATATAAAGTCCTTT
This sequence comes from Erythranthe guttata, assembly GCF_056151865.1. Taxonomy (NCBI): domain Eukaryota; kingdom Viridiplantae; phylum Streptophyta; class Magnoliopsida; order Lamiales; family Phrymaceae; genus Erythranthe; species Erythranthe guttata. Next base: position 3,691,025 of record NC_142537.1, on the reverse strand, counting down.
CCAACAAAATTAAGAAAAATCCAAATGAAAAAGTTATTACGAAGATATAAACTATCGCGTAAAATTATAAAATAATCCCTTCAAATAAGACACTAGTTCCGACCATCGGTTTCTCGGGCCGAAACCACCAGGTTCGATTTGAAGTTGAACATATGCGGCCAATACCAATACCAATTCCAATACACTGGGTGGTAAATCGGACTACAACCGCAAGTTAACTTTATCTTTTGATATTTTTAATGAAAAAAAAATCAAATAACTGAGCTCGCAATTCAACTCCATTGGTTTGAACCAACGCGTCGAACCACCGGTTCACAACCGTGGTTTAAATCATTTGATTTATTTAATAACTGACCCATGGATCATAACCCAATTTTGTTAGTCACGTCCTACATTAGAACCCCAATAAATTAACAACCTCGATTAAATAATAGTTTTTCTGATAAATTATTAACTCGATAATTTAACAATTCGCTAAATTAATAGAATTTCCCTAGTCTCGACTGTATTAATTTATCGAGGTTTAACTGTAGTTCCTACTAACTAACTATATCATGAAATAACTAAATAAGTAACTAATCAAATAAGAGAGTATATTGATATAGTAATATTTGGAGATTTACCTTAATATGCATGCGTGTTCATCTTTAATTAATCCAGATCTGGGAAAAATATGTGCGCCCACATATTTTTAGCATGCATACAAAATACCGACACCACCATCTTTCTTTTTCTTCTTTCCCTTTCCATTTCCCTTTCTTAAGTAATCTCATAAATATATCATGACTAAAAAAATAACTTATAAAACAAAAACAAAAATAAATAAATAAAATGACAAATTTTGCTCCAAAGTAGAAAAGAAAATCGGATTAAGATTGAAAGAATTCAAAAAAAAAAAAAAAAAAAAAAATCTTTTCATTTCCAGCTCTAATAAAAAAATATGGGTAAATAACATTTATAACCCCTATGGTTTGACATTTGTGCACATGACTCCCTTGTATTTTCAATATAGCACATGACCCCATTGTATTTTAGTATACGCATCTAAACCCCTTGTACTTTCAAAAATTCCTCTTCCTAGAGCATGATTATTTATCAAGTGAATTACCATAGGGGGGTTATGTGCTTATGTGAACAAAGTTCAAACTACAGGGGTTCATGTGCACAAAAGCTCAAACCACAGGGGGTTAAGTGTTATACCCAAAAAATATAATAAAAGATAAATAATAACTTAATATTATAAAATAGTTTTTTAAATAAAATTACTGGATTGAAAATCAAATTTCTTATACAATCAAAAAAAAAATTAACAAATCAAAATTCCAAAAATCAGAACGAATATTTTTGAAACTTCCCTTCCAATTTCCACCCTTGGGCCAGAATATAATATTCTCTAGGTACTTTTGCATGCAACAATTTGAACAAGTTCTCTTAAATTCAAACTAGTTATTGCAGCAAGCCAACGATGCAAAACACAAAATGCGCAACGGGGAAGTGGACTAAATTCAGCTCAAATTTCAAATTTCTTCGTTCAGAGAAATATAATAATACGATGATCATAAAAGAGATACTAAATCATAAACACATAAAGGCATTGTAAAATATAGAATGAACAAGTCCTAGAAGAAATTGGACCATGCATGCACCATAAGAGAAGGGCTTAAAGGTCATTTTTATGCAAGAAAAAAGTAGAGTAAAGATCAGAATGCACTACTCGTTAACCGAAAACAACAAAATCGAAAACCGAGATGTTTCAACATGCTGTTTCATTTGGTATGCATAGCAGAAAAAAGAACAAAAAAGTAGCACTGTATTAGCTTAGCTAATCCTGAAACTATAGATCCAGTAAATTTGGTTTTTTAAGATATATATATATATATATCATATAATTACAAGTTTCAGTATTAGCAAGCAAAAATGGCTTACATTTAGATGTATGTCTCCAGGGGGATGCATGTCAGGAAAAATTCTAATATAGACAATTCTGCAAAGGGTCTCTCCACAATTTCTCAAATTCCCACTCTGTTTCGATCTAAGACACGTTTTCTGCTGAAGCAATACCAGGGCCAATTCTCTATGCACCAAAGCTCATGACCTGAAAACAGTTAGAACATGAAAAAACAAGAAACGGTCCATTCAATTATAAGAAAAGTACGAAGTTTGACATAATTGATGTTTTTGGTGAAGTAGTGTCTTAAAAACGACATTTATGTGTATATATAAGCCTTTGACATATAAAATATTGAAAAGATGTATTTAGATGACACTAAATATACGAGGGTCCACATGTTTTACATGTGAAAAGAAGTGTGAGAAGAATAAAACTCTCCACTTGAACAAACGATATCCATCGCTATCTTAGACTGAAATTATTCTCCAAATTTCACCATTTTTAACTCTTAATTCCAATAGTCTCACTCACATTTTAATTCTACGACAGACCTTTTCCACCAAATCATTGTACATCATCATTGAGTAAGACTCCACTACATTGAACTGATTTCGCTTAAAAGGATGTGTAGATGATGAACTTTTTCGGAATGGCTGGCATAACTGAAATAAAGAAAGACCAAAAACTCACCATGGATCCTATACGTCTCGGAATAAGTTTACGATGGTCTCCAATTGATGGCAGGCATGTCTGGTCTGCCAGGCATCATCTGAATACCATGAACTGTGGAAAAAGATAGCCCAAAAGTTGGATCAAACACGAATCCCAATGCTAGTGGTAATCAAAGTCATGGATAACAAGCAGTTCATCTGCACCAGAAAGTCACCTGAAACTGGAGCGGTTGGCAGATTATTTGCTGCAGGAGGCTGAAAATTAATCCCATTTGTGGGAGGCCTTTCGAGAGGTGGCGCAAAATAACCTATTACAGAATTACAAATGCTCATGAGAATGGTTGTCCCTCCTTAAAACTTTAATTATATGTAGCTTTAGAAACAAGATCAAATTCGAAACCATTGATCACTGATAAAAGTTAATGCCACCAAAGTTCTATGACGGTTTTAGAGACTCTAGAAAAGAAAAAAAAAAAAACCAATGTAGCCTGGAGGCCCGGCTCTAAAATAGAGACTATACAATTCTCTGAATATCTTCCTAAATGTAGGATTATGTTTGTAGACTCTAGATTTAAAGTGGTCTCAAACTAAATTAATAAAAAAAAAATCCGTTGCTTTAAACCCTGTAAAACAATTAAAAAATATAAAAAAATCAGTTTTTATTTTTTATCTTAGTCGAAGAAAATATTAAAATATTAAGATAACGCAAATAACAAATAACAATCGAAAAGCGAAACAGCCATACATAAAAATAACTTATAATATACAGAAAATTAATTTTATAGAGACCTTCATTGGTGATGACTTTTTTCTAGAGACTCCATTGAGGATTGCCCTTATAAGTTATAATAATACAATCAAGTGCTTGAACAGTATAAGTGTTAATTAAAAATATCCATTAATATATGGCAAGAATAATTAAATTGAGATATACTGCTGAGATAGTCAAGACAAATTATCAAGCAAACTTAGATTAGAAATATGACGTTACTGGAAATTTGGTTGTGAATACTTGAAAACAAGGGAACTTTCTAAAACTCAATGAAGGGAACTATCAATCCATGATTTGAAGGAAATACTATAAGAATTAATCATATACTGGTTGTCTTCTACAGTACAACAACATATTTTGGTTCACACTTCACTAAAAAATCTTAGCAAATAAGCCAGTATATAGTGGCCCCAAGTGAGGTGGATTAATACTTATGATTCATACATATTTATCAACACGTGGAAGACCTACTGTAGTTCTTTGGAAGGAAAGCTTTTCAGTAGATAATATAATGCCGAGCTTTGGAGTCCCTGTATTCTTGTAAGCATTTCATATACTCTTCTTAATATTGCAACGCAAGCTATCTAAACAAATAAGATGTTCTGAAACTCTTTGACAATGACGTTCAATTTAACAAAATGTTGGTAAGATGACTCACTCACAGATACGACAGTTCATATAATCATATTGCGGATGCACCAACAGCAATGTGTACCTTCATGTGAATAAGGTGGAACTGGACATGATTTCCCTCCAGTCATCCACCCCATGCGAGGACCGTCAGCATTGAACTCATTCACTTCCATCCGCCGTTGCTCATCAGTAGCATATCTCCTTGGACCGTCAGAAACATTTGGCAATGGATAAGGGGGATACTGATGTTGCTGGACTGAGTTTGGATAGGAGAAATGATTAGGCATTCCTTGAGGGGGTTCAGGATGCAGAGGTCTTTGTGAAAAAGGTGCACCACCAGGCCTTAATGGTTGCCTCTGCTGCGAAGCTTGAGGATTTATATATGTTTCGCCTTGTCCATACTCCACCATTCTTGTTGCATTATAGACAACATGTTCACGTGCATTGCTGGCAGGAGCTGGAGAAAAGAAAGATTGCTGCGGAAATACTTCGCTTCTGACAGGTGCATCCATACGAGGCACATGAGTACTGGAAACCATATGGACATGTTGATTTACCTGGAAGCACAAGAGGTAACATTCTTCACACTCATGCAGTAGTTGTATCAACATAAACTAATAAACATGCATGATTGTTAAGCCTGAAGACTTACACTGTGGCTACCACCAATTTCATGAGGTAAAGGAGGTGGGTGAGCTAATGGTTGAGAAGTTGAAACTGTGGATGGAAGTGGAGGCATGTATTGGGACATCAATGCAGGCTGAGGTGGCAATGATTGCTGGGAAAGAAATGGAAGGGGGGCAAAAGGAGGTGGAGGATATATATGTTGCTGTGAGGAAGGTGGAGGTGGGGGTGGTGGGGGTGGCGGAGATGGAGATGATAAGGGTGGGGGTGGAGGAGGTGGGAGTGATGGAGGCGGTGAATCGGGTAGAGGTGGGGTTACAGGAGGAGAGCCAGGTGGTAATGGTGGAGAACCCTCAGGAGACGGCGTCAACTCAAATATGTTTGAAGCTGATTCAAAGATCCCATCTGAACTTGGCTCAATTGAAGCAACCTCAGAAGTGCCATTGGCAAACAATGGTCTTTCATCCTTTTGGTGTCCAGAAACATCTTCCATTTCGAGCTCACCGTCAACATCCTCTAATATGCAGTGGCGTCGGTCACTTGGAGTAACAGCATAGGTCTCAGGCTCCCTGCTTGCAGGGGTATGCTCGGACGGTGATGTAACTGCAACTTCCTTGAATAGCTTTATCCCAAAATTATCTTCATCTTCATCTTCTTCAAACAAATGAGATGACAGAAATCCAGGAATCTGAAATGAAGCATTGCTGAAACAAATAAAGAGAAAAGATACATTAGATCAAACAAAACATTCTAGAATTTAGAGTAAACCTAGATGATTTATGATCACGCAAACCACAAACTAACTACATGTGCATGCCTTCATACCCTTCACATGAACCAGTCCCCACAAAGTTGTAAGCAATATACTTCACTTCTAGAGAATCACATTTATGTGGGATAAATTAATATGATTAGGACTTTATATATCTGGAAACTAGAACAATCAGGGAAATGCAGATCAGAAGCAATGCCATCAATATTGACTAGTCCCAAACAAAATCACAAAAAAAAAAAAAAAAAAAAATCTAATACAGGACATTAACACGGCGCAGTAACGCTTAAATGAAGGATGGGATAGTAAGAAGTTTTTACGCCATTTTCAACACCAAGAGCTCCCTTTTTCTTGTTTAGTTTCAATATTTAGTGGGTGCAAGTTTTGGGAAAAACTTTGATGGTTTTGTTGTTAAGTGGAGCTTACAATCTCCCAAGTGCTACGTAAATGATCTAACATCATTAACTCAACATAAATTATCTTCAAACTGGAAGCAAATTGGCCAATGTAAATTATGGTAGAGAACATGCCTAGCGATCAAGGTATTTTGACCAACCACAATTGTGATATAATACTTCGCTGGTTACTGGCAATAATAATAAAGAAATAGAAAAATGAACAAACACCACATAAAAAAAAGCATCTCATGCAAAAGGCATATTTTGGAGAGATCAAATAAAAAAGAGTAAGTTCCTGACCTCCCGTACTCATCCACAAGCATGCCGTCCATTTCTCTGATAGGATCATCAATAGCCCTCTCAGCACGGGAAGGACGCCTTTGGGAAATCACAGCAGAAGTATCATTATTCACTACTCCCATCTCATCCACATACCGGCGAAGAACATGTTCTGGAAAGATTTTTCTCTCAAGCCACAACCTCAAGACCTAGGAAAAAAATATTGTAAATTGGTTAAGCAGCAATAATTCTATAGAGTCACTTTCACATACTTTATAGTCACCTTATGACATTGACGGCGATTTTCCTGAGCACTTGTCCCAGGCGGAGCAGCAGCACCAATAAGACGGGGCAAAGCTGCTTGAACTATGGGAATATAAGATACCCCTGCAATTCCTGAAGTATATATTTCAAGGAATCAGAAGATACCTCAACAAACAGATAAAGGGAAGGAGGGATCTTGTTTGCGTAACAAAATAAAGACAGCAACAGGAGAAGAAAGGATTAAGCTAAGATATACTAATGAAATGATGATTTTCAAGATTTCAAACACATCATATATATATATATATATATATATATATATATATATATATATATATATATATATATATATATATATATATAGACGGATAGAGAGAGAGGTCTTCTTTTTTAATGCTAACATCGTAGAGGTTATTTTGCACAATAGTATTATCATTCACAATTTCCATACCTTTCTGACTATGAGAGCACTGTGTTATAGAGTCAACAAGGAAAAACAGGTCCACTTTGCGATGAAAACTTGGTTCACTTTCCAACTTCTGGATTAAGAGTTCCACAACCTGCAATCAGGGTCGAATGCTGTCAGATTCTCTAAGAGGAAGGATATATTTCAGATGCTCATTCTGAGAAACAAAAGATGGTGATAAAATAATAGCAACATACACAAGGAAATCTGGAAGCAATCTTTGTTAAAAGTGAGACGATCCACATTGACTCGTGGAGACTAAGATGTTGAGCCAATCACTTATTACCAGTGGAGGCTAATCGTTTGTGCGCGCTACTTTTAGATTTTGAAGAAACATCAGTTCCTCATAGCGAAAGCTTTGGTAATAAAAAAAGGTTGTATAGACCTTACAGTATTAAGTTCCGGATTGCTTCTAATATCTGACAACACTAAAAATCACAATACACACCAAATAAGGTTTTCAACCATTTCTAGATGCAATGAATTAATTGTAGCAACCTAAGCACTATATTGTTGATCCTACATTAATTATGAGTCATGAAATAAAAAGCTAAAACCAATAACCATAGCCTAAGGAAGAACAATTCAGATTTCCGGAAGCAATTAATCCATCTCTCTACTCCCTTTCTCAGATCCCTGAAATTGCAACACCCTAATACTCACAAAACCGCACAAGAAAATACACTAGATTTACTTGGTATACCGATGACCCTAACCAGCTTGTGAATATGCTTTGTGGTGCATAACAAGAAACTTAACCTGAGAAACGACTCGAATTAGAAGAATTGCTGGAAAAAGATTGTTAGGTACCAATTACCTACCTCATTGGCAATCCCATACTTTGCACAATCAATTGCAAGACGAGTTGCACGGCCAATACTCTCCTTGGTCCTTGAAAGAGTTTCTATCATCCCTTCAAAGGAATCACGAGCAACAGCTGCGTCAGTACCCGCACTTAGAGAACTTCCGGTGGCCTGACGACCCGAACTAGCCCTCCTCTCCTCAAGATCTTCATTCTCATGTTCATTGATAGATGGAAAAGGGCGAATATCAGAGAAAGGGGAAGTGGGATGTAATCCTTGTACATCCAGTTGAAATGCATGGCTTGATTCAACTGCTAGTGTAACCGGGATAGTGTTTGGGCTCCGTTCTAGCATGTCACCATCAGGAGCCAATAGGGGAAGAGTAATTCCATAAGATTTATGCAAGTGTGCTTGTCTCTTTCTTGCCTGAGCAGCAGCAATAAGATGTTTCATAGACGTGACAGAGTCCGAAATTTTTATATCAACCGGAACACTTATTTTGGTGTCTTTACCAACGTCCAGCCTGACAAAGAAAGAATGGAGATTAAGCAAGAATAACGAAAAATAACTTCAATAACTTATCTCCTATTTATCAATAATTTCTAATTACCTTTGACCAAGTAAGTTAATGCTTTCATCCAGATTTCCAGCCAAAAGAACAGAATCATTGATCTGGGAGTCTGACTTTGGAGTACTTCTCCATTTCTCCACGGAGGAAGTTGGCTTACTTCTTTCAGTTAGCGGAGGATTAAGGCATGGAGTTGACCTATCAGAAGCTGCATCTAGGTTCCTGTTGGCTACTGGCTGAACTTTCTTCTGAGAAATACTACTAGGTGCTTTGCTGAACTGCTTCTTCTGTGGTTCTGATAATGATCTCGTAGCAGAACTAGATATAGGGGACCTTTTAGGCGAAACGACAACTGCTTTATCATGCATTAAGGAAAGTTTTTCAGAGTCCAACCGGGGTGGACTATGAGGTACATGTTCAACTGATAATTCTTTAGTCCTCTTCTCACCTTGTTCAACAATTGTTGATGAAACTTTCTTTGATGCTCGAGAAGATTGTACCTGTTCTTTCAATGCACCATCAACTATTCCTGAATTTCTCGAGAGCGGTTGATCATTTGCACGACTCTCGCCATGGGAAACATTTTTCTTTTTTGAATCTGGCAGGCGAGGAACAACAGGAACCTTTTGGGTAGATCCTCCATGAATTGGAGTTTTAGGCAATTCATCATCATCGTCATCACATAGGCGGACAGCTCTTCGCTTTGTTGGCTGTGTTACCGGGGATCGAATTTTGTTAGGATGTACTAAGCCATTTTTACGTGATGCAGTTCCCAATCTATTTTCAGAAATCAAGGTGGAACTAGAAATCCCGCCCGGTGCTCGGCTGGGGCGCTTCATTGGAGGGAGATCATCTTCATCTGTAGAATCTCTGGATTCGTGGGTATTTGTCTGCACCTTCAACTGCCGGTGATTCTCAGCCTTCCCACCTGATGTTAAATTTTTAGACTCTACTCTATCCATTTTGTCATCCAGATCTACAGGACTTCTAGACTCACTCTTTCTGCTAGTTTGAGCTCTTAGAATGCTAGCATCATCTGCATTATCAGCACCTTTTGGCATCTTTGGCAACGAGGCTTCATCTCTTCGAGAAGTTTGTTTTTGGTGATCATGTCGGATCTTCATCTTTTTCCTCGAGATAATTTCACTATGCTCCTCAGCCATTATTTCACTGTCCCCTTGAATATCATCTACTGCCTCAGAAGGCTTTTTCTCTTTCAGCAATTTTTTCCCCTTCCTTTCACTGCCAATACTTGCACCTGATTTTGAATTATCTGCAGATGACAATTTTATGTTGCCACCTAAAACATATGGTTTTTGCCCCCCATCACCAATATATTTAGGAGACTTAATTGAACCAATATCCCTGTGCATTGTACCCTCATGCTTCCTCTTTGTCCCCGTTACCAGCTTTGGTTGGTGTCCATTTGTCAATTCACCCTGGCCGGCATCAGGGTGCCTTTCCTTAACTTTGACACCACGGGAACCTTCCTCCTTGACAAAAGCCTGCTTGGACGGACTAGATCTTAATTCCGCTCCCTTCATTTGATTACTAGGATTTGTAGAAAGTTTGTTCTTCTTTCCCGAAGATAAATGTGGAGACAAGCCATGATTCATGACATCTGACAAGCAAGGTTTTACATCTTGACATTCCATCTCATCTTGTCTCTGTGAAGAATGCTCTAACTCAGAGCCCTGATCCGTCAACCCTTTGACCTCCAATTTGCAGCTTGGTCCTTCATTATCTATCCCATTGTTTATACTAACCTCTAAAGCTTCATCTACCAATGGATCAACTGAATGTGTCTCAGATGCAAGATTTTGTGCATTGTTATCATCTCTTACACCGCCTAAATTTTTACGCTGTAACACTTCGAATTCTTCACAGATTTCCTTCACAGCTTTGGCAAAGAACCTCACTGTCTTACCTTGGCAACGAGTAGTCAACTTGTTTTTGGATTCACTAGTAAATGCCTGGATATCCGCAGGGGCAACAAAAGCTCTGTTAAGAGAGAAAAAAATTAGATCATGTTAAACAAAAACTTTTCTTTCAGTTATAAATATTCTAACCCACAAATACAGCAGAGCTATTTCTCTCAAGTATTATGCCAATAGCACAATCAATGTAATAATTTCATATCTGAATTACTAAGTAAGGAGCAAACATCATGTCAATATACAACACTGGAACAAATACAAATCAGTCTCCGAAAAAAATAAATTACCAATAACAGCCACCTTCTGAAAGCACCTGCAGCTCATCGTCATTAAGAGGAAGGTAAATATGAACTCTAATAATATTAACTGCTCTATATGATCCATTTTCAAATAACTCTCAGAAATATCAAACAATGCACCCGTGTTGGTGGACGAGAGTGATAAAAAATTACTTGTTGAAGCATCCAGACATGCAAACAAAGCCCAAAATTACAGTGCGCATGAACACTTGTAGATCAAAACATATAACTAACATCAAGACGGCAGTGGAAACCTTCGGTGATTTATACTTATCAGCACGAAAAGACTCCTTCATAGCATAACAAATATACTGAATTAACTAGTAAGACATCTTCCCATTAGCTTACAGATGATGCTCTCAAATGTATCAAAATCAGACACCTATCTTTTTATATCCACTTAAAGGCCAATCATGTCACGGTATATTTTACAAAGAAGGATTATTTTACTAGTATAGGCATCAAAAGCATTTAACAAAACACAAAAACAACAGAAAATAACTGAATGATGACCAACTAAATGTGGAAATTTAAAAATATCTTTTCTGCCCAAAGCTTAATCCTTTCTATGTGTTTCTTTTTGCTCTAAGTCTCTTTAAATCCCCTGCTTATCCGTTTACCTACTAAGCATATAACTATTACTATATAAAAATATGTTCAGATATCAGTTAAAACCCATATATCAGCCAACCTATGCCATACTCAATTACTGAAAATTTTGATCACAGAAAATATGCTGAAGGTCCTTACATCATACCACTGGCCACTCCCATAAAAAAAAAAGAAGCAATTCTAATACATAGCTGAAGGCCCTGAGCCCCTTAATTCATACCACTTGCCACTTCCATCAACAAAGCAAGTCTACCACACAGAAGACGACCAGACGGTCAAAAATATAATATCAGTATCTTTAAATGAAAAATATTATTACTTCTCAAGTAATAGTAGTTTTACTCATGGTCCTTAGTAGGCAAAAGAGAATACTCTATCTTTGTAATCATCTCAGCAATCAAGACCTTCCAGGACATGCAAGGGAAAAAAATTAAACAAAAAAGTGCTTACATCTCTGCTGTACCGAAAAACTGGACGAAGTACTTTTTAGGATCAGGACTGCGCTCCCAATCTTCAGGTCTGCCAATCTAGAAGTAAGAAAATACAAAGTTAACCAAGCAACAAATAACTGATATTTGAAAATAACACAAATGTAAAAGATCCATCATACTAGAATCAGCGTAGTACAGATGACTAATGCTGATGTAAGCAAATTACAGAAGAGCATAAAAATGGGATGCAGAATGCTAACCAGTAATACAAGGATAAATGTCATGAATATATAATGGTTTGTTTATTTTCAAAATCATGCAGGAAATTCAATGATTTGCAATATAGATTTCAAAATCTGAAGCTACTGCATACAACAGAAAGAAACCATGAATCGAGAAAATCATATGCGTGGAAGGCAAATCATAAATGTTCAGAAAAAACATACGTGCTGAAGACTGATCATAAATGTGCAGGGAACGGATGACACGTGCCTAGAAATAGTCGCGATTGTGCAAAAGTACATAAACAATTGCTCATGGCAGCGTCAATGGACATAAATGCATAAACGATCACACCTAATTAACTACAGACAAGATTTCACACCACGTGTCCGTCTAAACCCTAATTCTAATGTCTCCATTGTCGCCTTTCTCCAATCCACACCCCCAAAGTTACTTCAACAAGTGCATCTTTTACCCCCATATATCCACACCCACATACCCAAAGCACCGACTTTTTGCCCCTTGTCTTACAGTCAAGAGCACAATTCTAAGATTCCTACAGCATAACCTACTTTCATAGGGTTAATTTCAATCAAAACCCAATAACTCAAGGCAACAACACAAAAATCGAATAGACCTTCAGTAAATGCAAGCCAAACAAATTCCCATCCCAAACAAAAAACCAGGAAAAAAAATCCGACAAGAGAAAATTCTTTTAACAACAGAATTCATCAAAACTGGGCGATAAAAAGAATGAAATAAGAGAATCAGGATAAAAATAAAAAAAATTGAAGTGAATCAGAATGTACCTTGGCGGGCCAAGCAGGAAAACCCTTGACCTTGGCGAGAACGAGATCCCCCAAACTCAACTCGCTCTTCGTTTTCACCCCTTTCGCTCCACGCTTCCGCCCCGGAGCCATGCCCTCCGAAGAAAAAAAAATTCACCAGTCTTTCTGCGCTCGTGCGGAACCGACAAAATGAGATGTAATTCGCAAATTAACAACCCTAGATGACAAAATTTACTGCGCCACCAAAACGGCGTCGGATTCCGGTTCTCCGCTGGGCAGTTCCTCCGTCGATCACATAAGAGAATATTTGTAAGCAACAGCTGAATAATTAAATGAATAGTTATGGTGGTGGTGGTGATGGATGAGAGAGAAGAGAAATATATACACACAGCAAGTACGAGGGATACGCAATTATATACATACAGGGGTATATATATATATGTATATATATGTACATACATACATGTGTATAGATACGTTTGTAAATTATAATTGGAGAATAAAAAAGTCAGACAAGAGACCCTTTGTGCTCGTGTTTTTATCTTGATTTTTTTTACGTTATTTCAGAAAAAATAAATTGCGCTTTCCTAAAAAATAAAAGGGTAAATTACGAAAACGCCCTGAATTTAGCCTAAATAATGAAAAATACGCCCATCTATTCGTAATTACCAAAAACCCTCTGAAGTTTGTTTCCGTCTTACACAAACCCCTTACTGTATGACTTTTAACGGTTTTTTTTTTTTAATTCCAGGGGAATAGACTTTACACAATTTCAGATATTTTCTTTTATTTATCACCTATTTAACAGAAGGTATAATAGATTGTACACATTTTATATTAAAAAACTCGATCAAGAGTTAATCAAATGGGGATTTTTATTATTATGGATATGTGGGGGTGTTTTATGTTATTTAGCCTAAGTTCAGGGGGATTTTCGTAATTACACAAAAAAATAAAGAAAAAATAAAAGCTTGTTATACCCGTGTACCAATAGAACCCGTAAAATTCCATCTCGGTAGAGACTCGTCTGTCACTTTCGTCGGCAACGTATTTTAATTTTACTATGAATAAGATTTGTTGATTTAGCTTCGAGGCTTATCTTATTATTTAAAATAAATAGAAGGGTAAATTACAAACCACCCCTGATGTAAGGTAAATTTAGTCATCTAAATTTCGTGGAATGGGCTCTAATTTCCACTCGTTTTATGTAAAAATACAGTTTCTGATGCACCACAATCTGATATATACAAGTTAAAAAACACATATTATGATCATCTTGCTTCAAGATGTAGAGTTCGAATGGGATAAAAAGGGTACAAAAGTGATAATATTCCATATAATCTTGAAGATTCCACTAAATTTGAAACCGTAAGGTTGGACATGTAAACAGATGTATAGTTGAAGGGTTGTTGTAATTAGCTAAACAAGAGGGACAGTTTTATAATTTGACCATATCTCAGGAGCTGTTGTAATTTACCCTAAATAAAAATTACTCAGTCCTGTGTAAGTAAAACACCATTAAACTCTTCAATCTTGTGCCTAAAGTTGTGGACCAAACAATTTCATAATATATTGTTATTTGAGGATATATTTAAGAGGAGTTTGTGATTATGATTTATGATTGGTCCATTTGATTTGGTACTAATGTAATTGATGAACGTGATTTGTAATAAACACATTTGATTTGAGTAATGATACTAAAGTTGAGATGAATATAATGTTATTTTTTTGCAACCCATGTTATAAAGGTGCACATATATAGTCACAATGAGAGACCGTTGGATCAATATAATTCAATGGTGGAGTTATATGTTGCAAGAAATGTATGTAATTAAGGTTAAATTCATTAAAAGCAATTTACTAATGTTTGACTATGTTGAACTTTAAATGTGTTTAATATGATGAGCATTTAATAAGTGGAGGTGTAAATGTATTTTCCCTATAATACTTTTTGGTAATAAAAGAGTTTGCAACTAGTCGTATAAATGTAATAAGTAAATCTTTACTACTGTGCAATAACCCGTAACTCTTAATTTTACTATAATATGTTAAACTGAAATAATTTGTGCAGGCACATATTAAACAGTCAGGCACATTTTTTACCATTCTTCAAAAAACAAAAAGTGAAAAAACTCAAAAACTCTCTCAACCTTTCGATTTTCTTTCGCAAAGCCCGTGCAAATCGTCAATAGATCGGAGGTAATTTTTACGTTTTTACGATCCTCTTGTTATGTAGATTACGAATCCGAAAAAAAAAACGAAAAAATCGGACTTTGGCCTGCTCGTGTGAATTTACACGAGCGCATCCACTGCGCTCGTGTAAATCCACACGAGCAGGCCTTGTTTAATTTTTTTTTTAATTTTTGTTTTTAATATTTTTTTTTAATTTTTTTTTAATTTTTTTAAACCTGTTCGTGTGAGTAAAATAAAAAAATTAATTTTTTTTTTAAAAAAATTATTGTTCTCGTGTGATTTCACACGAACAGAGGCGTTTTGCTCGTGTGATTTCACACGTGCAAAACGCCTCTGTTCGTGTGAAATCACACGAACAGATTAATTTTTCTTTTTTTTTTCGATTTTCCCATGTGAAATTTGACTAATAATAATTAGTTTTACAAACTCAACTAATAGTTCAACAATAATAATTAGTTTTACAAACTAATTATAATTAGTTTTACAAACTCAACTAATAATAAAATTTGACTAATAATAATTAGTTTTACAAACTCAACTAATAGTTCAACAATTATTAATTTACAAAATCAAGTAATTGTTCAACAAAATTACAATAATACAGTACTACCTATGCCTAGAAGTCAACGTCGTCCAAAAAGCAAGTCAATCCGCGTAAAAATCTCGTAGAGGTAGTAAATTGGGAGCTGCAAAATACCTCCACTGAGGATGGAGACGAGGAAGAGGGCATGAAACCGGTACTCGTATGATCATAAAATGATCGTTATGTAGCGACATAGGAATAATACGTGATAACGCGGGGTTCCCAACTAGTGGTAGATAAGTGATGCTACCATGTTCAGTGAATATTAATACCATTGCGTTGTATCTTGTAGCGATCGCCAACCCTATATCTGTTGACATCCATTTCGTCCGTGGCGTCGGTCCGCTCTCATGACTGCATGTCAAGATATAATCAGCGACTGTATTGCGACCCCTCTCATCCCCTACATCTATGTATACTTCCTGTTTTTATATTAATGTAGTTAGCAAATTATAAAACTAAAGAATAAAACTCAAAAACAAAAAATTAAAAAAATGTGTTGCTCGTGTGATTTCACACGAACAGAGACGTTCTGCTCGTGTGATTTCACACGAGCATACCTTCTCTGTTCGTGTGAAATCACACGAGTGGGTTAAAAAAAACAAATTTTTTAGAATTTTTTTAAAAAAAAATTAAATAGCTCGTGTGATTTTAAACGAGCAGGTGCCACCTGTTTGTGTAAAATCGCACGAGAGAATATTAAAAAAAAAAAAAAAAAATGTTAATGTGCTCGTGTGAATTTACGCGAGCACTTGCCAAGTGCTCGCGTAAATTCACACGAGCACATGAATAAAAAAAAATTCATCTCCTCGTGTGAATTTACACGAGCACTTGCCAAGTGCTCGCGTAAATTCACATGAGCAGATAAGGTTGTGGGAAAAAACGAAAAACTTACATTCGGGTCTAAGTTGTTTGGATCCATCGCAAAAATTGTTGAATATCTGAATTTTTTCACTTTGAATGTTGAGTTTTATATTTTATAGGATTGTGTATGAATAGTACAAAAGGTAAATAGTTATGGTAAAAAGGTAAAAAATCATGATAAAAAAGTGCCTGAATGTTTAATTTGGCTTGCGTATATTATTACCCTATGTTAAAGCTAGTAATTTGACATGTGCAATACACTGGAATTAACAGGAAGTAATGCAAATAAATTCAATTTATTTAAGAATTCATGTCTTTGAAATAAAGTCAACAAATTGAAAAAACATAACAATCGGCTAAAAAGTAGAAATAAGAATATATTGAACATTTTAATGGAAAATCTAATAAAATGATTGTTTTGCATGATTTTCACTTGTCAAATCTTTGAATTTTAATCTTCGTTTATCTGAGTTTTTGATTTTATTTGTATATATTATATTTTTCTTATTTTATTTTTGTTGTAAGTAAAGAGAAGCTATATTTGCTGTTTGCTGATATTGTTACTAATTATCAGAGGAACAATTTGGCCATTTACTTGTGTGTTTTTTTTGTTTTTTCCTTCTAATTTTGAATTTGATTATGACTTTTTAATTTAGCCCTTTACTTGTTTTTTTTTTCTTCTAATTTTGAATTTGATTATGACTTTTCACTTTGTTATGCCCGGGTGTCGAGATTTGGAAATCATACCCTAGGATCCCGAGATTGAAAAGACTTTCCGAAGTAGACGAGCCACGTGCAGCAACAGAGTGAACAAAATGGCAAATGAGCCAGAAAATCTCGAGCTACTCGTCTTTGAGTACGAAAGGGGGCGAGAGCAAGAACGCGAGCAACAGAGAGCGAACCCGCCACCTGAACAAACGATGAGGGAATACCAAACTCCAGCAGCGAACGAGAACTATTCGAGAATCAAAAAACCGACTATTGCATCGAATGCTCTCTAAAAAGGCTGCAGTTTCGTAGTTTCGAATGGTGGATGAAATTTGCGCAGGGAAGTTTGGATGTATTCAAATATATCAAATTTTGGCGATGCCACAGAAAAATCCACGAGCACGAAAACGAACTGAAAGATAAAAGGAGATTCGAAGATGAACCGGAAGAAATCAGAAGCCGAGAAAACGGTAATTCAAACAGCTATGAATCCGACCAGTTTGGTGCCGAACTTGTTCATCACCTTTCTTTAGTACGCAATAAACGTTGTCTCACTGCTTATGTGCAAGTAATTAGAGCACTCCAATTGTCTTTTTTTTAACATTTACGAAAAAACTAAAATTTTCGAATTTATATATATATAGATATAATCGAGCGGAAGTAGTTAGGAGCTTGGGGTGGATGGTTGACAATGAGCTCCCTGAAGAAATTGATGAGAAACTGAGAAAGAATATTTCAAAAATCACGTTGCAACTTTACAATCGTAGACGTCGGAGCTTTATATTCATTTGATTGTGGTGAATGAATTACGAAAAAAACATTTACATTGCAATATTAACTAAGAACATACGAGATATAATCTTTTATTTATTAAATCGACTTCATTTGATAGGGTACAGTTCTTTCGAAAGATTAGTACATAAAGCTGAGAGTTATAGAAGATATTGGTGAAGTAGCACTTAGTGATCAAGTTGTGGACAATGCCCACTTTCTTAGGAAACCGCGGTCGATCTTCCGTCGTCGACTTCGTGAGAGATTTAGCGGAGGAAAATAGAGGAATCGAGATGCAAAAAAAATACTAAATAAATAAATAGCATTTACCTTCCAATTGTCAAAATTAAATTTGAACGCGAATTGGCACCGGTGTTCGATTACTCCACCACCACACGTACGCCGCCATCCAGGGGTAGACCCAGTAAGAGACTGGGGCCAGCCCCCTGAAGATTTTTTTTTTTTTTTTTTTTTATTATTTTAGTATTTTAATTTGTTATTTATCTAGTAGTTTATAGACTTTCGCCTCAAGTCTTTATTTTTAGCCTTATTTTATGCACTTTTGGTTTAGAAATAATATTATTTTCTCACTGGTTCTGCCCCTGACGTCATCACCACTACAGTTTAAAATCTAGAAGGAGGGAGGAAGCGGTAGTGTAAAGATGATAGAAAAATATCTAAAATAGGGTGAAATGGAGAAGAGAAAAAATAGAACGGTTTGAAAGTGAGGTTGAGAAACGAGACGTGAGAAAGAGAGGGCCTAAGGTTATGTTGGTAAGAGTATTTTTGTCTTCTCGCACATTTCAAAAAAATTCAGTAATTTAAAATGAGAATTTTTTTTGCATAAAAAAACCATTAAAATCAATAGCATTTAGTTCAAAATATTTTTCATGTCAAAACAACAACGATTAGCAACCGGACTCCAATCTAACTGACCCACCTATAATAAAACTAATTAGAGAGCACAAGTTCTCACTTTCTATCAATTGATTGTTATTTTTTTTTTTTTGTTATGTTAAGAAATAATGGATTAATAATAGTAATTGGTGTATTTACATTTCATTAACCACAAACAAAATCAAGTTAGACTAACTAATTAATTTCGTGTCCAAAATATATAAACCCCAACACACACCTTTTCTAGCTAACCAACATATAGATTAATACACATACTTAGGTTAACTATTGCCACCAACTTCCCATCCTCCCAAAAAATAAATTAATAACGCCGTCAAAAAAAAAAAAAAAAAAAAAACAGTCAACCTAAAATAAAATCAAATTCCATATTTTGAGTAATTACAACCACTGATCAACTAAGTATTGTCATACATGTTATTCTTAAATTATCAATTACTTACTGAATGAGACATATTTTCATACAAAAATACATAATTGATGATTAATTATAATTATCCAAATAAGGATTTTTTCGTAATTTGACTTTATCTGAGGTCACGCAATTTGCCTTTTTTTAAAAGGAAAAAAAGCCAGATATAAGCTTTTAGCAAAAAAGAAGCTCACTTTCTGCTCACCAAATCAAACCAATGTACAAACTCATGCACGCCAAGAAATATACTCAACACGTATTAATTCCTTCCCCCCCTCCATTATCACACACACACACACACCAAATTCCCATTTCTTGAACTACTCCAATAATTCCTTACCTTCATTCCAATATCATGAATTCTTCTTCTTCTTCTTTGTCGTCGTCTTCATTGAATACGACATATCGGGCTCATAATAAAGCCCGACTTGCCGATTTCTTATCGGAAATTCAAATGCTGGAGCTTCTCGTGGCGGCCGTGGTCTTCGTCGTGATAAACTCTCTCCGGCAGAAGAAGCGCCGCGGCCTCCCGAACTGGCCCTTGGTCGGAATGCTGCCGTCGCTAGTTTTCGGGCTCAAGGAGAATATATACGAGTGGCTAACGGAGATTCTCCAGGGGCAAAATGGTACTTTCACATTCAGAGGCCCTTGGTTCACCAACCTCAACTGCGTTGTCACATCAGACCCTAGAAACCTCGAGTACCTTCTGAAGACGAATTTCCCCAATTTCCCCAAGGGCGCCTATTTTCGCGGCGCCGTTTCCGATCTCCTCGGCGACGGGATTTTCAGCGCCGACGGCGATGTGTGGCGGCGCCAGAGGAAGACGGCGAGCCTGGAGTTCCACTCGGCGAAGTTCCGCCGGATGACGGCCGATTCGCTCGTCGATTTGGTCCACGCGCGGCTCCTCCCGGTGCTGGAGGATTCGGTAAATAGGGCAAAATCGGCCGCCGCCTCGAGTAGTGCGATTGATTTGCAGGAGATTCTGCTCCGGCTGACCTTCGACAACGTCTGCACGATCGCGTTCGGCGTGGATCCGGGCTGCCTGAGCTCCGGCCTGCCGGAGATTCCGTTCGCCCGGGCGTTCGAGGACGCGACGGAGGCGACGATCGCGCGGTTCGTCACGCCGACGCTCGTGTGGAAGGCGATGAGGTTTTTCGGGATCGGGAGCGAAGGTGTGCTGAGGAAGTCGATTACGGAGGTCGACGATTTCGCGAGGGAGGTTATTCGGGCCAGGAAAATGGAGCTTTCGTCTGGTCGCGGCCCGGAGAAGATCGGGTCGGATCTTCTGACGGTGTTTATGGGGCTGAGTAGTGGGGAGGAGGAGGGGTTTTCGGAGAAGCTACTGAGGGATGTCTGCGTGAATTTTATCCTGGCGGGGAGGGATACTTCGTCGGTGGCGCTCAGCTGGTTTTTCTGGCTGCTGAGTGGGAATGCGGCGGTGGAGGAGAAGATTGTGGAGGAGATTTGTGGGATAGTGAGGGAGAGAGAAGAGGGCGGCGGCGGCGGTGAGTTTATTTTCAGGGCGGAGGAGGTGAAGAAGATGGAGTATTTGCACGCCGCCGTGTCGGAGGCGCTGAGGTTGTACCCTTCGGTTCCGGTTGATCATAAGGAGGTACGTACACTATATATATCATGGCTTTATTGCATGGATTTTTGTTTTCTTTTTTATTTTCTTTTTTAAACTTCACGAAAAATATATGTTTTATATTGGAATTATTTATTTATTTTTAAATTGTTATATATACTTTCTCGTAAATTATATAATTATATTATATGTACAATTTGATATAGTTAATTAATAAATTAATCTCACTTCTTCACAATAATTTTTTGGCTGTGTTTGGAAAAAAATTTAGAAAAGCAAAAGTTGGTGATTGTGAGTTAAGTTAATAGTAAATGTTTATTTTTTAAAAGTTGAGGGTATTAGCAAACTCGATAAAAAATTAATTACCAACAACTTATTTTAAGAGAAGTTGGTCTAGTTGTGTTTGTTTACGATTTAGATTCAAGTTGCTTATTTTTGAGAAATACTAGCAAAAGTTGGTACTGCAAATACTTTAAAATTAATTTTGAGCAAAAAAAAAAAGCTCACAATCACTTTTTAAAAGCTTATGTAATCACTACCTTAAGGTTTTTGATAATCTAAAGTTTGGAATATAATATAAAATTAATAAATATGTTTTGATTTAAAAAAAAAATTAATAACACTTCAACTAATTCACCTTTTTATTAATTATTCTCTCCACTTATGAGAATTGTGTTTACATGAAGTTACGAGGTTTTGGGGTTTGAGATAATTACATGTATTGATGTAATAGGATTAATTAGGTCAACTGCACAATTAATTAATTGGAGTTTTTGAGACTTTCTAGACTTCATTTGACTTCTAATAAGCAGAGCAATTTACAACGAATTTATACAACTGTATTAATTATTGCTATTGTAATTAGACATCAACAAACTAATTATAACAATAATCATAAATTAATAATTTTCCATGATGGATATATTTATACATATGATCATATAGGTACTAGAGGACGACGAATTCCCCGACGGAACAAAGCTAAAAAAAGGAACGAAAGTAGTGTACGCAATCTACGCAATGGGGAGGACGGAGAGTATATGGGGCAAAGACTACCGAGAGTTCAAGCCCGAGCGGTGGCTGCGAGACGGCCGGTTCATGAGCGAGTCCGCCTACAAGTTCACCGCGTTCAACGGCGGGCCCCGCCTCTGCTTGGGCAAAGATTTCGCCTACTACCAAATGAAGTTCGTTGCCGCCTCCATTCTGTACCGGTACAGGGTGGTGGTGGACGAGAACCACCCGGTGGTCCCGAAGATGGCCCTCACGATGTACATGAAGTACGGACTGAAAGTTGTGATTCGAAGACGCGATCCTTTATCTTGATATAGTAGATTAAATGTTTTTTTTTTTTGAAATTTGTGCTACATGTGAAAATAGATTGGATTTAATGGTTTGATTTATGATGCAAGTATTTAGTTACCACTATGTTTTTTATTAAGGTTTGTTATACAATAAATATTAATGAGATTTGAAGTTTGAGTAAGTGGAAGCCATGTTGAACAATAATACTTGAGCCATTAAGAATTTAACTATTACATCATATTTGTAAGTCATAAACTCTTATGTCCTAATGAGTTAATTCAAGAGTTCATAAACTATTACTTGAGCCATTATTTAAAATAACTCATAAACTCATATGATCTAATGAACAATAATACTTGAGCCATTATTTAAAATAACTCATAAACTCTTATGATCTAATGAGTTAATTCAAGAGGTCATAAACTATTACATCATATTTGTAAAAGTTTGAAATGTTTGGATAAGAAACTTATAAGTTGATTTTATACTGTTTCTAAGATCTTAAATAAAAAAAAATGGATTATATATGTACCTTTTTAAAAAATCTTATAATCTCTCTCAACGGTTTTTTTTTATTAATAATATTTTCGAAAAAAAAATGCACTGAAGACTTTGGAAGAACAGAACATATAAACTCTCAAACATCTTGTAATATATTTTTAACAACATATTCTATACAATTTACTATAAAAAATAAAAAAAATAGATATGAATAAAAATCAGTGTATAGCAAAGTAATAAATAACAAAATCAAGATAAAATATCACACAAAAATTAATAAATAAAATAAAATAAATAAGTGTGAAATTCCAGTGCACTAAATTCTAACACGATGATTCCTCTCAAGAAATCCCTCAAAAACCACCCTTCTCTTATCCTCCGGCGAATCAATAATTTCGGCATTTTTTGAAACAATTTTCCTTCGATCGAACTCGTAGAATCCATTACGATATTCCGCCCTAAAACGAGGGACGAAATAAAGCCACAAAGCCGCGCAGATAACGGCGCACAACTTACCCCAAATCAGCATCACTACCAACGTCACAGAAACAATCAACGCCCCAACCATCGAGTTTATTTCATCGCCGCCGCCGATCCGGATTTCAAAGTCCTTTTTATCATTGACTCGTCGCTTGATCGAGCCGACGGCATGAGGCGGCGCCGATTGGTTGATTATCGGAACAGGCGCCGTAGATCTGCTGATGTATTTAACGGCGGCGGCGGATGACTTTTCGGCGGCGTTGGTGTTTTTGTCTGTACTACTGTTCAACTCCTCCTCCACCTCCGCCTCCAGCGGCGGTTGTTGGGAGCATCCGAAACAAGAGTTGAAGAAGAAGGTGAAGAAGCTTAGTATGAATTCCTTGCTACTCATTCTTCTTCCCTTTCTGCTACGACGATTGGCAGCCATTGGAGGAGAGATACGAGGAGCTGCTTTTTTTATTTGCTCCAACACATTTGTGTGTGTGTGTTTTTTATTCTTACTTTCTCATTGGTGGAAGAATTGCACTTGAAAGTGTCTTGCAATCTTTGTGGTATGCATGTATGTTAATATATAAATATATATATATATATATATATATATATATATATATATATATATATTATTAGTGTGGATTTTTTGGTGATTAATTTTCTTTGTTTGTTAGTTAAGACTTTTTAGATTTGGGGTGGTTGGTTTCACCTTCTCCACTCTTTTGCCAAATTTTCCTTTCATTATTTTTTATTTTTTTTTAGGATAAATTACAATCAGCCTGAGGTATGGTTAAATTACGAAAAAACCTTTTATGTTTGAATAATTACATCTACCTTTCAACTATGAATCTTCTTACATCTCCACCCTTATGGTGTCAAATTCAACACAATCATCTAGATTTCGTGAAATGTTCTCTAATTTGTACTCGTTTTGTGCAAAAATACAGTTTCTGATGCACCAAAATCTGATATATATATACATATATACAAGCCAAAAAACACATCTCATGATCATCTAGCTTCAAAATGTGGAGCTCGAATGAGATAAAACTGGTCCAAAATTGAGAATATTCCTTATAATTTAGAAGATTCCACTAAATTTGAAACCGCAAGTGTGGACGTGTAAGAAGATTTATAGTTGAAGGTGCATGGTTGTAATTACCCAAACAGAAGGGAGATTTTTGTAATTTGACCACACCTTGGTTGTAATTTACCATTTTTTATTATTTATTTATCCTTATTTTTTATTTAAAATGCAAATCGTATTACAAATTGAGAAAGGATGGAAAGAAAGGATATAAGCCCTATACAATTATTTGTAAATGATATTTTTAATATGAGAAAAAGAACAGTAAAAAATGCTAATTAAACATTATTTGAAGGATGTTTTTGCAATTTAGGAACTTTATCTTATAACCTCAAACACCGCCTTCGGCACCAAGTATATATATACGTATACTCTCCTCCTTCAAACGTATAAAATACCAAGTTCAGAGAAAAAAAGGAAATCAAATCAAATCCATGGAAGACAGTTTCAGGGTGCGCGTGGATAAGACGTTCGGGACTTTGGGCGGAACTACGGCGTCGTCCGCCGGCGTAAGCCCTTCCCTGTGGTCCCTCACCGACGAAGAAATCGAAAGGCGGGAGTGGATTCTCAACAACAAGGAAGATGCTGAGGGCGGCGAATCTGGGCCGTCCGATCGGCTAATTCAGCTGGATTCGGATCTCATCAACGATTTGAGCGACTGCGAAGAAGACGAGCAGGAGGAGGCGGCGGAGGAAGAAGAAGAGGAGGACGATGCAATTGCTCCGAACAGTGTTGCTAGTGCTGAAACTGCTGTTGATGAATATCTGGATGTGAGATCCAATATCGGCCGCGACTGCACCCTTGACTATGAAGTATGTAATTCCTTAACTGCCACTGATTTTTTTTTGCTTCAGATTATATAAACCCTAAGAATATAAGGGGATGAACTTATGATATAATGTTGTTATAATGATTTTAATTATTTAGCTTGTCTGAATCATTGTTGGTTTGCTAGTGAATTAAGAGTTTTATGCTGTTCTAGTAGGAGAAAAATCAATCCGCAATTAAAAATTTGAAAATCGAGCAGTGATTGAAGCGTAGCAAATCTAGAATTGGTACCGAGTGAAAGTTTCTGGATTGCGTACATATATGTTCTCGATTACCAGTTGTCTATGGTGCTATCTTCACATTCTTATAGTGCAGCGGGATACAGTGAGGGATCACGACTAATATATAATTTGATTTTACCGTTCCCGTTAGATAATTTGGTTTTACAAAATCATACAATTTAGGGAACTTGTATCGGCATTTGGGCACATTTCACATATTTTGACATCCACTGCAATGCATTTGAAGAAGAGAGAAGACGAGCCGAGCCGACACTTGCATGATGTGCATAACCTATGTTGATGTATTATATATATAGCTAAACCATTGGCTCTTGTTGTTCAATGCTGTATCATCGTCTTACACAAATGCTGAATTTCTTTTGCTGGTTTTTTTTTTCGTTACGAGTACAAATTTGTGGTAGTTTCTATAACGCTATCTATCTCTCTCTCTCTCTGGTTTATGCAGGAAGAGGAAGATCAATATGACAAAGTGGCGGTTGGCAAAGAACAAGCAGGTGACCGCCTATATATGAGAGACGTGAAATCCGCTGATTATGGAATTTACGAAAATGACTACGAGGAGCTTCCCAACACATTACAGACTGTTTTCAAAGACCCTCGTGCGAATCACTCCGCAGCTAAAATCAGGCTGAAAGAAGATGCAGAGACTGCTGGCAATTTCGATACTCTACAACTCACCGATAATTCAGAAGCCATGAATGTTGTAAAGCCCGAAGAAGATATCAAAAGGGGAGAAACAACAGATGGCGGTGATAATCCTAAGCCGATTCTGAAA
This sequence comes from Erythranthe guttata, assembly GCF_056151865.1. Taxonomy (NCBI): domain Eukaryota; kingdom Viridiplantae; phylum Streptophyta; class Magnoliopsida; order Lamiales; family Phrymaceae; genus Erythranthe; species Erythranthe guttata. The sequence continues at coordinate 3,665,358 of NC_142537.1, read as the reverse complement.
AAGAGAGAGAATCTGATAGACTCCAAGTCACAGAAACGTGTCAGATTTATCGTGGACCCCACAAACAGTGTTGAGGCTGGAGGTAGTAATTTGGAAGTTCCAAAACAGGCACCTGATCTTTCGTCACTACCTAGTGCTCCGAAGTATCTTCCTAGTGTTCCCGATTATCTTTTGAACCCTTCGAAATACACGCGCTATACATTCGATCCATCGGACGATATGGATGACCGGTCGAATCAAACAGCATTCATGGAGTTGTTCTTCAATCGCTCGAGTAAAGCCGCAGACACTGGTCCATCAATGGATGAAACCTCTGTTGAGATTCCGAAATCGATAGTGTTCACACCGAGAAGGAAACAAAGAGACGATTCGATGGAGCATGACTTAGGAGAAGGAGACAATACTAATCTTAAAAGGAACAAGGGCTTATCTGTTGTGATAGCAGCTGCAGAGGACATTGGAGAGAGTGAAGTGTCTGCTATGGAAGAAGACGAGAGATGTGAAGGAAGCAGCGGCTCTCAGAAGGCGGGTCGTAAATATCGGGCGAGGACCACCATTGTTGATGCTGAAGACACCTTGAATTGATTTTTATAGTTTTTTTCAGGTATGTGTTAGCAGTTAGTACCGTCTCTCTCCTTTCGTGGATGTAGTAATTGTGGGTGATTGTCAACTTCAGTTATTGATGTTTAAGTTGATTTGCTTAGAGGACTGTCTTTAAGTTAACTAACTCTACATGCAATGAGATATTACGACGATATGTTGAGATGACCGATGCTACTGCTGCTATTTCACCCCTCTCTTTTTTTTTGGTGAATTTGTGTTTCTTTAAGAATAGGAGGGTGTAGGATGTTCATCGAGAGAATTGAATAAGAGAGAAAAAAAAAAAAAAGCGGAACTCGATTGCTTGTGCAGATACAGTGCCAAAAACTGCTTCTTTAAACCATGAGAAATACGATCCGTTGATACATACTTCCGGCGTAGTGTTTGTACATTATAATTTATTTAACTTCACAAAAGCTAAAATAAGATATCTACTCTCTCTCTTTCACCTATTATAAATTGTAGCGGTACCTCTTGTTGAATGTATGTCGACAAGCAAAATTTTGGAAACCTCTTCTTCAAGCTAACAAAACCAAATTTAACTTTTTCATAAATCATTTGCCTGGTACGTAGATTTTAAAACTCTTGCCATCCTCCACAACTGAACTTTCCGAGCAGATCGAAGATGTCCTAATTTGTTGTGCTTAAAAGAGCAATTGCTGGTGCATTTCCATCAAGTGAGCTTCCAAAGGTGGCGGCAGCCTGCAAATGGACAAACAAGAAACTCAATTCTTTCGTATTTGGAGGGGAATAACTGTTGTTTCACCGTAATTAAATTTCAAATGAAGAGATATTTTCCAATCACAAGGAGCTCTATGTGTAAATATACCTAACCTAAGAAGAAGCAATGCAATATAGGTCAAGGGAAAAAGTGGACATTTCAAAAAGTCAAACTGTCAAATGGGGTTAAATGGGTTTATACTATGCTACACCGGGTAAATCTTTACCATTCATAAGCGCGCACACACACACACACACACATTGGCGTGTGTAGATCAACGGTAAAAATTCACCCGGTGTAACCGTCACCGGGTGTAGCATAAAAATAACTGAGTTAAATGTTAGCTGGAATCAAATTTACCTAATGAGAGGACAATGTACTATTGGTCAAGCGTAAAAGTGGAATTTTAAAAAACTAAAAGGTCAAATTTCGAGAGAGGTTTGTGCATTTTTTGTTTTAAACCCAAGGAGGTACAACAATTCATTTTACTTCTTTAGCAATACAATTTTCTTAAAAAGATTATTCCCGTAGTTTCCATTTGTCTTTCGTAATATTAGAAACTTGATATCATTCCATATTATTCAGATAGTTTTGGCATGAGTCAGAACTATACCTCTTCATAACTAGTACTCGAAAGGAAAAAAGGTTCTTTTTCTCGAATCCCGCCATTCTCTGCAACAATTCTTTCTAAGTCCTGTGCCAACAAAAGAAGATAGCTAAGTACCAGAAAATCATTAAAACTACAGATCACAATAGTAATGAAAAGACGGCCAAAAAATAGCATTTTATCGAGTGAGAAGTATAAGGTTTTGGTTGTGTTGAGATGAGATGCATACCTTTCCTGTCAAAATTTCATACTCGAGCAGTTCCTCCACAATTTTCTCCAGGACAAGATAATTTTTCTGAAGCACAACTTTTGCCTTGTCATATGCCAAGTTGTAAATCTGCAGATATTCAATTTAATAAGCTTTAAAATGGTGGCACCTTTAGAGCTAGAAATTCGTTAATCCAATTTTTCAATCTAAGAGACGGTCAGGAGGGAGAGAGGTGGGTGTATATTGCTCAAAAGAAAATGTAGAGGGCAAATTGTTTAAGCTTTTCTTTTTCGATATACAACTAAAATGTTTGTGTGTCTGTGTGGGTATGTGAGAGCACGTAGAATCACAAATATTATGCATAAGTCACGTACTTTTTCAACTTTAGCAGCCATCTCGTATTCGAAGTTGTCTCCCATACTCATAGCTGTCACCTGTACCAATAGTGAATACCACGATGCTTATGAATATCAATAAAAAGGAAACTAATTAAGCATAACAAACATATTAATATTCTTAGAACATATTAACAAGATGAATACCGCATTTCCGTGGTGGTAAATTGTTGGACTATCATCCGGACCCCACCCGTACTGAATAACCATCCTAGTAGCTATCTGTACCAAAGGAACAGCCAAAGTCAGATGAATGCAAAATAAGGTACAAAATAATAGAAAATGTAGCTACAACCTCTTGTGCTTCCTTCAACTCCGAAGACGAAAGAATGTTTTCTTCCCCAAATGGAAGCAGTAGTTGTGAGGCAACATAAGACCCAAAGCAGAACACAATCTTCTTTTCGAGATATGCTCTCGTCTCAACATTCCCATTAACGGAATCTTCACTCCTTGTCTTGGTGATCTTGGTGCATCCAATTCCCTGCAATATGAAGAGCCCAATTCCGGTAATTATTGTTGTGAAAGCGATTTGGTAAAGGTATCAGTTTAATAAAATATGATATTTATAAGAAGGGTCATCATTTGCGCAACTCTAAAATGATGGAAACTAAACCCTGACAGCAAAATTAATAGAAAGTGGAAACGAAAACTCTAATATGAAGAATTTTATCTGAAATGGATAAAACCCCACTGTAGTGGCTGAAAGAGCACAAAGGAGCATAGCAACAGTTTTACCGATCCAGACATACATAAAAACAAGTATGTAATAAAAGCTCAATAAGCAAAGAGAATGTAATTTTATATCGGTGATAATAAATTCTAAACATGATCAGAAGTGTATGAAGTAAAAGACATACCTCCCACGAAGAAGATTCAAGCCATAGATTATCAACAGCGTCAAAATTTGGTAACAGAAGAGCCATGAGACTACGACCAGCAGCCCAAACAGCATGGGGAAATTTTGTTTCCCTAGTCCACTATAAAATAATCAAATTAGAATTTAGTTCTATATTGTTTATGCGGTACCGAAAACAAAAAAGAGTGCTAACCATGGATGTAGTAGATTTACACAAAATTCGTTGACTAAAGTCTAATGGAATTAAATAGACAAAAATCTAAAGTGGTTCATGAAGACTCCTAGAAACGTCTTCTCTTGCATAGAAACGATATATCTTTTAACAACCTCAAACTAGGAGTCTCTGGTCCACTAACAATTCAATCAAGACAGAAACAGAACCACTTGCAGCCCCTTTGAGCTATCATTTTGCAATTTCTTAAACCAATCGAAACAATGCTTTCAAAAGGAGAATTTGTTGATTGACCTAATGAGATATTCCCTTGCACGGCTCGCGGTCGAGGTTTCTACAATGGAACTTGACGATATGCTTGAATGTAATGAGTAATAACGAGACTAACAAAAAGATGTGAACTAATCTATATCCAGCTTATAATATAATATTCTTGTAGTTGAGTATCTCCAGCTTCAAACTTCATTTTAACTTTTAAGGCCACCAAACTTTAACTTGGTACATGAACCCCAATTTAAAAGGCTTTCACCTCTGATATATGGTGGCATAGACAATAGAGATATCGCATTAAATTGGATAAGTTTCTTGGATACGCCATTTTTTACCCAATCGAGAAAAATGGAAATGCTTTTGGAATCACAAAACTGCGTTAGACCAGATTTCTGTATTATATAACTTTTCTTGCAAAGATATGGAGCTACTCAATAAGGTATCTTACGTCAATAGGTGGACTCAGTAGTTCTATGCCACCGTTCATTATTTGACCATATGGTTCCATTAGGTCAACAACATCCTGCAAATCCTCTTTCGTCAATGTCAGGCCAAGATGATTCACCAGCATCTTGCTTATCTGCTTCGAAGTTTTGGTTTTCCTCACCCAATTGGGGACTAAGTCACTGAAAGTCTGCATAACAGCAAAATAGATTCAAAATTCAGCAAAATAGATCGTATTTGGAAAACATAAATGGACCTTATCAGCCAATTGTCAAGATCATAAAATCAGGACGAGGGAAAGAAATATTCTTACTGCAAACCAACTGCAGTAGCTCATAAGTTCATCCATGTCAACAAACTTTCTTCTGAAGGCACTACCTTCTAAAGACAAGGGGACAAGTTTCAATTCTATAGGACGAAGAAGAGATGTTTTTTCAGCAACCTGCAAAGTTTAGATATGATGATAAAGATGATTGTTATCAGCTGGTAGAAACAAATTGGTGTTCAGAAAAGGTAAACGTGCAATAGCACAAATATGCCATACAGAGCAATTGCGAAGTAATTTTGATTACCTTTCTCCAATCGACAAAGTCAATAAGATTCTCATCCATTGTTTCTTTTGCAGAATTACGTAGGATTTTCTCTCTTTCTGTTTGAGTTGGCCGTTGAAGATGAAATATTCTATCCATTCTACCAGGACGCTGCAACGCCTCATCAATTTGTTTAAGATTTCGACTAGTAGCCATCAAAACCACCCCCTCTTGCTTCTCAAACCTATTAAGAATATAGCAAATGAGCAACAGGAACTTTGATATTATAACAGATATATGAAATTATTCTGTGTCCTGAACCGCTTCTCCATACAGTTACAATAGTTCACCATGCCTATCCTTCAATGCAATAGCCTATGAAGCAATTCCAAGGTGTAACGATTTCGGAGAAAGCACCCGAAAAAAGAAGGCAGTAGCCACGAAAAAATTTGAGGCATATAATCTTTCATTAGTCTAATCACAGAAAAGTCATCAGTCTATAGAGGATAAAGTGAGACCTTAATAGATCAAGTTTCATTGCATGAACAACACCCAAAAACAAAGGCAACACCACTAGCTGATCCAACCAAGGCACACAAATCATATGCCTCAGACTGACTAGTTTAGCTTAGAAAAACAAACTCTATAAATTCAAACTTGTGCATGGAGTCATGGTTTGCAAATCTATAAGGGATGGGCCAAAAAGTGCAGTCAGCTACTCACTTTATCCATGTAACAAAATTTGGAATAGTAAAATTACAAATTAAAAAGTCCTAATTAGTGGAATGCTGCATAATGATTGTACTCTGCAAACAGTTAATGGATATGTTAACCTGCGAAAGATTACAGGATACAACTTAATATAATATAACAAATAACACTAAAAAACATGCATTGAATTGCAATACAGAACTAAGACTCCGGTCGTGTAGAAAAGGTTCCGGGCCTATTAATTACTTAAGTCAGCACTCAGCACGGGTTATAATGCATTATACAACTAACAGAAAAGGAAAAATACCCATCAAGTTCCACCAGAAGTTGATTGATGAAAGACTCGTGATCTTGCTTTTTGGTGTGAATGAACTTGCCACGGACACCAGCAAAGAGGTCAAAATCCTCCACAAATATAATGACAGGAGCCTAGAAGAACGATGATCAATTAGGAGATTAATTGTCAACAACATTTAAGTCAAGTCTCCTATCTTAATAACACCATATTCGTCTGTGAACCAAATTTAGTGTTTTATTAACCTCCAGTATGGGACGGTTTAAGTTTCCTGGCAATTTGTGCTAAATTAGAAATAAAATGAATGAGTAGGAATAAAGAAGCAACCAGATCCCGTGCTGTTTGAAACAATTCTCTAACATTTGACGCACTTTGGCCCACCCAGAGACCAGCTTCCAGCTGTTGTGCTTTCACTTCAACTAAAGGAACCTTTGCTTCTGCTGCTATAGCCATTGCTAGGGATGTTTTACCTGTTCCTCTCTCGCCAACAATAAGAACACCCTGTGATGCATGAGTGTAAAAGTCAATGGCAAGTCATACGTTAGAAAGAAACTGCATTTGGATCGTATCTTAAGAAATGACATACCCGAGGTGCACGAGCTCCCATCTCTTTGAATGCGTTAGGATTTTGCAGAAATGCCACAACTTCATTAATTTCTTCCCTCATAGATTCAACACTGGCAAAGTCTTTCAATCGTATGGGAGGATTTTTTATCCTCTGAGATCAGTGATAAGAAAACGATTATAATTACGACAAAAGACTCAAAATATTGAGATAAATGAGTGTAGAGTGAAAACCTTCATATTATCAAAAGCAGTGCTTATTGGATCAACGCCATCCTTTTTCTTACGCTTTATTTTCCTAATTCGATATCTAAAATAATATTTCTGCAATACAACATAAAAGGTAATAAAACAACCAGTGAAGTGGTAAGTTAATTGCTTGCATCAACAATAAACATGAGGCAAGTTAATCTGAAAGAAAAAGGACATATTAGATGGGTGATAAATTAGTATCATTAAACACTCTTGATTTATTTGCAATTGCATTTAAATATTAGCAACTATAGCTGGCAGATAGAACTTTACCACTCTACGCAACTTCCTGAAGTTGGGATCTCTTCTTAAAGGCCCAAAACCAAGAGCTCTTGGAACTTTTCTCTTCATATACAGGAATACATGATATAGCACATATCCATATATGCCGGTTCTCACCAAAAACCAAAAATACCACTGAAACCCATCCCTTTTTCGTTTTATGAAATTAGTTTCAGCCTCGGACTGCCACTTCAAATACCAAGTTGAGCCGACAGATACGTCAGAATACTCTGGCCAAGCCATGCCCAAACTCATCCTAACCTACATGAATGGGAAGAAAAAATAGTGAAAAGGAATGCATCACAAGACCAAATTAGGAGAGTTGATACCTGGCTTGGTTATTAAAGCCAAAGTTCAAAACCTACCCCTCATATTTTCTCTGTTCTAACGGGATTTATATAATATTAAAAAAAACGAGAATGAAAGAGAATAGTGTGCCGCAAGAGAATAAAAGGAGAACCAAACAAATGGAAATAGCTTGCGTTTCAGAAATTGAATGAACATTTTTAGCAATTCTACTACTTACCTGATAAGGGATAAGAAACTCCACAACAGGGAAAACAATCATCATCATTATGTCATCATTAGTGTTCCTTATTCTTAAGAGGGTCCAGTTCTTTGCCTTCGAAACCAAAGAATTTCTCCAAAATCCAGTAAATAATCGACGACATAATGTCACCGTAACGAGAAACTGCTGACTGAAATTCAATTCTGAAAAGGGGATCCACATCAGCTGAACTGCAGTTGGGATACCAGCCGCAATCATTCTCAAATACAATGCATCAAAACCCCCAAAATCTTCAAACAACATCTCAAATTCCTGTTACAGAAACAATAACATTGTATAACTCAGTCGATAGAAGTTGCAGAAAAATATCGTTTTTTTGAAGAAGGAAAAACGACAACAACCTACTTTGACATCCACATAATATTCCTTGTCACTCCCCTTAAACTTGATGTACATGGCAGCCCAATCATGCCTAATTCGAGCATTTTCCACAAGTTTCTTGGATACAGCGTAGGGAACAGCTATCGGATCCAACTCCCACCTATTCCTTTGCTCATTATACCAAGTCCTTGATGCCACTCTATCCCGATCCCGAAGAATGCGTTCCTATAATTCGCATTTTTAAATGAGATATACGGAAGGAGCAAAAGAAACAGCACATTTCACATGCAAAGAAAGGCTAAACTTGAGCTAATCACAATGATTTCACAACTTATGCACATCCAATAAAGATTAATTAGATTTGTGATTCAACAGAAACACAAACATGGATGAGAAAAATTCGGCTACTCCATTAATTTTTTCTGGGGATATTACCTGTCTTTCAGCCACGTACTTTTTACCTAGATCAGGATCTTCCAGTAAACTTCTTTTGAAGTCCATCTTGGCATCCTCTCGCCATTTCTTCCAGGCACTAAATAAATTGCGGCTCACAGCTTTCGGGACTACTACCTCCTTCTTCCCAAACATCCACTTCAGCTCAATATCAGGATAACCCTTTACAACCTCATCTGGTGGTGTGATTTCGACAAAACGTCTTTCCTCACCATGTTTCTTCATAGTCTTTCTGATGTCAGCCTCCATGTTCTTTTGCAACTCTCTTGAATCTCTAAGTCTTTGTTGTATCCTATGTGCAAAAGCAGTTGAATCTTCAACGGATTGCGAATCCGTATCCTCACTTACCAGGACCCTCGGTAAGATTACTTGCTCCTGAAATTTCCTATTTGCATCCTGCAGTTCTTTCTGAAGCTCGCCTTTTGAGAGCTTGGTAAGAGGGGATTGTGGGGTACTGCAAGTTCATGAGACCAAAAGCAGTATAAACAGCAAAGTTGGATGAGATCATTCAGCTCAGGATTCTAAATTTGCGCACCATGCAGATAACTCAGCTCCTTTTCAAGAATTTAGAATTCAGGCAGACATTTCATGTTCTAAAAGAAAAATGTCGTCAAACTTAGATGAACAAATGAATGAAACATGATTCAGTCCTGCAACTCTAAAAGCCAATGCATTTAGACAATACGTCAGCAATGTAAATATAACAAAGTGAATTCGAGTGGAAATGAGAGTTACCAAAGGGAGAAACACAATTTTCGGCTTGATAATAATTTGAACTCAGACAATCAAACATAAAAAGAAAAGGAAACCATATTTAATGTTCAAGTTCATTCTTCTTACGAGAACTGCATCTCAGGTGTTCGTAACTTGTAAGCATCTAAATCATTTCAAAATTAAAATTAGGGGGTTCGGTTATTACCTTTCAGTCTTGCTCCTCCTCATTTCCTTAAGGAAGCTCTCGGCCAACGCCTCACACTCTCTCTCAATAAACAAAAGCTCCCTCACACCAATGCTCAATGCCATAGTTTCTTTCCTCTCAATCAAATCTTCAATTTCCCCAATCCTCTCCCATATTTCGTTATATTCATTCTCCAAACTCCTCCTTCCCTCCCTTAACCTCTCAATCTTAGCAACACCACCTTTCACTTTCTTCGCCAAATTCTCCTCCTCCCTCTTCGACTTAAATACTTTGTCCACGATTTCCTCCGAGCGGTTCATCAGCGTCTCTTTCTCTCCATTCAAAACCCTCAACTCAGCGTAAAGACCGTTCATTATCTCTTCTTGTAATGCCTCCTTAGTCGTTTTCACCTCTTGTAACCCCTCCTCGACATTCGTAGCGAAGTCTTCCTTCCCCTCAATTTTTGCAGCCTCGATTATCTTAAGCAGCTTCGAGACAACTGTCAACAACCTTCTGGTACAACTCGAGTACTCGTGCCCATTCTCCTCGGTTACAACTAATCTGCTCGCAGCCGCAGGAGGAGCGGCGGCGGCAGCCAAAGCCGGTCTCCGGAACCCGAAGAACGGAAAGCAAAATCCGAACACGATGCAGAGCAATGCATAAGCAACCGGCTTGGCAATGGCGAGTGCATTGTTTTCTTCGTCGCAGCGTTTGGGGTTGTTGGATAGGATTACCGGTCGGCTTTCAATTACCTTATCGTCATTAACAGAACAACGAACGGCGGCGGCCGCCGGAGCTCGAAGTGGGTGAAGGGGTGAGAATGATTTGAAAAGGAAAGTGGAATTGCCGGTGAATGGGGCGGCGGCGGTGGTGGTGGTGGTTCTGGGTTTGGGTTTGGCGCAGTGGCGAAGAGGGAAGCTGAAGAGTGAAGGGTTTTGAAGGGGAGGAGAGAGAGTAGAATACATATCACCACCATTCACCACATTTGTGCTTTGATTTTTGGAAGAAAGAGATAAAGTTCTCTCCCGGGGGTTTGGGGGTTTTTGAACCTGAATTTTGGGGACGAAGCCCAAATCCAAATTCTCAATTGCTGTAAATTATAAATTAATTAAATAAATAAAAAGAATTGCTATTTACGATGGACGGAAACTTCTACTCGCACGCGTTTCCACTTATCGGAAATGTTTCGGAAACTTTTCTAAAAAGAAAATGTTTTGGAAACCGAAACTCCATGACACATGTCCGAAACTTCTGGCGGCCATTTCCGTAAATATTTATAAGTTTCGAGAAGTTTAATTATATACTAAAATAACTTTATAATCCCTATGATATTGGTAATTACAAGTCATACCTCTGAAACAATTACCGAAGCTAAGATTCCATGTCCTAGTGACCGATATGCACTATGTTTGTTTTTTGTGGGGCTGTTAATGCTATCATATACGGAAATTTATAAATCTTATATAAAATAATATGAATTTAAGAAATGTTAGTATACTCATGTTAGCACCTAACTCTATGTTTTCTCCACCACTGTCTAAAACTAATAGTCCGCTAGAATCCTAACGGGATAACTTATCGAATGCATTATTCCGTTAGGGTTTCTAACAATGTTTTAGAGAAATGATTGTGATTACTAATACTTTAGGGACCTTAAAATTATTTTAGCATACTTCAGGGTATAAGAAAAATATAATCAAATTTATACGCCCCGAATGTCATTTCAAAAAAAATACAAATATATAATTGACGATAAATAACGTAACCATTATAATACTTTTTAATAACTATGAATGTACCCCTTATATTTTTTTTATTTATGCATTTCCCCCAAGTTTCAGTATCCAACAAGTTGGGAAATGGAGTTTACCCGTGTCACAAACTGTAAACAAGGGTACTAAATGCAATAATCTCTAAATTAAAATATGGGAACAAACAATTCAATAAGACCAAAATAATTCAGATAGAACATCGAAAAGGTTCCATTGGCAGAAGTTCATTAGTACATTTTTTTTTTTATATGTCTAGGTTTTTAATTATAGGAGCCAAACAGTACAAGCAATCGAATTATTGGCCGCTCCCATCTTTGTGCAAAATATATTCAATGAAAATCTGCTAGCTTTTCCCCGGAATCGAGACTTCAGCACTGCATACAGGACAAACCTACACAATTTGCCGAATCATGTCATTAAATATTTTCCTCTTTCTCGAACATTCAATGCACGTAAACGAATCTTCGAAAAAGCACAACATACTAATTAAATATCAATAGTGTGGCAAATATAAAAGAGCATCTAGGGGCAAGAGTTCGGAAACCCGAAACCAATTTCGAGCCCTGGATACAAATTTACGGATGTTTATGTGATTAATGTCAAGATCGTGATAACCAGAATTGCAAGAAGCAAGAAGCATACAGGTAAGTCTAACAAACTTTCGTTTGGCGAAAATTTACCTTGTTTATATTTAACCAATTGCTAATACACTCGGGATGGTATAAATGTTTGCAAGAGAGAACAGTCAAGTTATCGTCATCCTCATAGTCCAACCTGCATATAACACAGCTGAGGGAGAAGGATAAAATTTTTGTCAGCATTCCTTAAACGGAAGACGTAATATCGTTTCGGCACAAGTAGAGGGCCTCGTTCACTTACGAATCGCCGTTTCCTTCATGAGTGCCTTTTGAGTTATAGTTTACGGACGGCAATGAAGCAATTGCGTCTGCCGAAAGACCCCTACTCTCTGTTCCAATGACATCGCCCAGTGCAATCAACTCCTGTAACAGTAAATCAACTATATCAAATTGAAAATAAACCCCAAGAAGAAAGATGATAGAAGTACTGTGCAATCACTATTTTACCTCATACGACAATTCATCAGGATCGACCTCCTCCCATGCATCCTAATATTAAAAAATACATGAATCACAACAAACGGGGAGTGAGGAAATACAGACACTTAAAATGTAAGCTCATACAAGAATATACGGACAATCATTCCTTTGGCACACTCTTATTAACGCCATCTCAGATATGTTTAGATTTCAGTAGTTTACATACATTGATAATACATCTAAATCTTGGAGCAAATATGTTGTACAAGCCTGTAATACGACATTGATCAAGCTTAAGCGCCTCCTCACTAAAAACAACAGTATGGTGGTGCTAAAACGGGTTTTGCCAAGTTATATTTGTTCATGGCCTAAATTAGAGTAAATATATATTGGCAGGAATGCCAGGAATAAGCAAACAACAACTTCCAGAATCATTTAAATGTGTACGGCACTATAAAAAATTACAGGACCAAAACCAGAAAGATATGTCAAACACTACGGTGTCAGAGCGAAAATGATGTTGTTTAGTAATAAGGACATATATTAGCTTCATGACATATGCACAGACGAGATAAAAACCAAATCACGTCAGACATACCTGAGCATTACTACCATGCTCCTCTTCATCTTCATCATATTCACCATCATCATCATCATCATCATCATCATCTTCTTCTTCATCATCCTCCCCAACAACCACTACAGAATCGTTAAACGGCATTTCAATATCACATAGTTCTCATACATTGTCCAAAGGACAATAAACAAAGCAAAGAACTAAATTATGGTCAATTCAGACTCACTATCATTTATTCCAGCTAGGGCTAACAATCTAGCTGCCATTTCCCGTTCTTCAGCATCCTGCAAGGCTCTAGCATATGCCTCGTCACTCGAAAAAGCAGATGGATCTACTTCGTCGTTTTGACTATCACTTTCTACTCCTGCAGCACGGGCATGCACATCAAAAGCATCTTCTGCTTCATCATCCACCTCGACATCAGAACCATCATAATCCTCTTCACTGGCGTCATCATATGCATCAACCTCATCCTCATCCTCGTAGCTCTCAGCTTCCCAACTTCCGTAATCACTGCCTTCACCCATATCCATTCTCAACATCATATAAGCTCTTTCCTGTTCCAAAAAAACATATATTAAATTAAATTTATCAACAACAATAAATAACACTATGACATGTTTTCTGTTATAGTTAAGATCACAAATATATCAGTCATTTTCGTTTTATGCCCAGAGGTGAAGCTATATAATAAAGAAAACAACCACAACATGCGTAAGTGTATGTATTGGGTGCCTGAAATAATTAGCAAGGATTATCATTAATTCCTGATATAAAAACTGTAAGGAGAACATTGGCACATAAAGAAAAAAAAAAATTAGCATGTAACTTCAAGCTCAGAATCATCATTTTAAATGCAGATGTAGGAATGTTAATAACACATGCAAAGAGAAGATCAATAACCATTACCGACGAAGTGTCGCCCTATTACTGGATCTACAACTCTTTCACTAGCCCCCTTCTGAAGTTTAATATAGAAGGCCAACTGGGTAATCAATAATAACTCACACACCGTAAACCATTGGTAACTATTATGGTGATGATTATAGAATTGAGAGAGTTCGCAAAATGAGGACGAAATCACTCTTCTCATTCAGCACAAGCTTCTTTGGAAATTCACCGAGAGTTTTGTTTTAGATACTCTTCAAAAGCCTAAAACATACAAGAACTACGGAAATGATTAATGGCGTGTTCCCCACACGGCAAAAGGGGAATATTTCCAATGTCCGTCATTGGAGTCAATATCCCTAACTCATACATATTGGGCTTCCATAACTCTTTCGTGTCACTACTTTTATAAAGGGAATAACGTAGGAGCTAGAGAATGCAAGTGTTGTACCAACTTGGTTCCTCCCCAACTGTCTTCGAATGAGGATGAATGAGAACCATTTTCATATAGCCTAAAATAGCTGTCTTTGACGCAGGTTCATAAAAACATTAAGAGGCGAAAGAGAATGAGTGAATTCGTCCATATTTTGGGATATTCTCTTTGGTAACTACTAAAGATACCACAACAATGACCAAGGGTTTATTACTCTAGTAGACAGTAGTATCTACAGAAGTCATAGAACTTTGACCTTCTACCTTTAGAAGTATTATTGTCGCATTTGAAGGGGCTAGCAGAGAGTTGTAATTCCGATGGATAATCGACTACACCTTCACTTTTTAAAAAAGGTAATACCAATTTACCCAATCATTTGCATTTCAAAATACATTCTTAAATTTCCTACAGCAAAGAAAGAAAACAAAAATAGGAATGCCAAATACAATTCGACGAAATTCCAGCTGCAACTCTGAGAACTGCCCAAACCAACAAGGTTATCACCGCATGATTATAGAGAATCGAATGTTCGGACAAATAATTAAACCCAACTTCAAGGAGAATTCGAGCAGTTCAATTTCAAAACAGACATCTTTATAATTGAAATTGATAGTAACAAAACCCAAATACAAAAAAGAAAAATTCAAAAAAAAAAAAAAAAAAAAACCTGTTCTTGGAGGGTACGGGCAAGGGCAAGATCCGCATCGACTTGACTGAGGTTGGTAAACGGAGTTCTCCGTGGACGATTTGCGGCGGCGACGACGGCGGCGGCGGCGGCGGCACCGTCACCTTCGGTCGGTGGATTATTGGTAGGGTTTTGTTCATCGTCGGCGCGAACGGTGGTGTCGACGGCGTCGGCCTTGGAATTAGGGTCCGCCATCGCTACACAAGAAATTCGAATTCGCACAATCTTGAATTGCAGAAGTAATGGAGAACGGAAAATGGAATGCGGAGAGGAAGCGGAAGAGGAAGAGGATATTCGAATTTCGAAATTTGGGGAAGTAAAATAATTACCAATAATTTAGGAAAGAGAGACGTAGAAGTAAGCGGTGCTTGATAATAATGAACCCCCGAACTATAACTATTTGGCAATCACACCCCACAAACATTTAATATATGGCTTCCACACCCCTGAACTCTTGATCATTTGGCAATCATACCCTCTCCATCTACTTTTTAGTAATTGTTTTTCAGTGAAAAAACTTATATAATATTAAAGTAGAGAAAAATATATACAGTTAAACATCTTTAAATTAATAACAAAATTCTATTAATTTAACGAAATATTAAATAATCGAACTAATAATTTAATACGTTTTTACTAAATTGGGACCGGAAGAAAGTATTATTTAAGCGAGGTTATAATTTATCGAGTATTAAATATTAATTTATCGATGTTCTACTCACTGTATGTTTTATATTTATTATGTATCAAAATTAGAAGAGTCAAATTAAAATAAGTATCGTAAAAATATTTCAATATTTAAGTAAAAACTCCATTTTTATTTCGAATTTGAAAACTTATAATTAAAAATGAATTTTTCTTTTCACTCTATTTTTTTAATTTTTGTATTGAAAATTAATATTACTGCTTTAAAAGAATTGAAATTATATTTTATTTTATTTTATTCTCTACTTGGCCACCTCTTAATTGCATACTCTCTAAAAGCACATCCTACATTGTACTCAATAATTGCATGACACATAATTATGTTTCAATAAGACTCAAGTTTTATTTTGGAAAAATATATTTTGTGAAAATAATTTCAGAACGAAAGGATTGTTTGTTTTGTATTTTGTGATGAGACAAAATATTGTTGCAGTCAAATCATGTTTAAGGTGTTGGAAATTGGTAGTTTATAACAGAATTTGATTAATAATATGATGTATGTTTGATTTTTAATGAAGGCATGTTTGTAGTAGACAAATCTTTTTAACCTAACAGTCAAATCATTTGTGCAGTCAAATAGTAATTTTGGAATTATTTTCGGATTTTTTTTTAAAACTGAGCAAACACAAATTTATTTCGGGAATTAACTGTCACTTTAAAATTTTAAGATTGGAAATTTTTTATTTGTTCTATACCCCAATCATTAAAGATAACTTGATGAACAAATAAAGAGAGGGGTAATTTTGAAAAATAAGTTTTTTTTCCTTTCTAAAATCAAGAATATTTAATAACTTCCTTAATTGATATGTATTAACATATGTAGCACGGACACGAAAACGACGATACGAGGAAACGGGGAAATGGATATGTGGAAATGGCATGTTCTGAAAATGTGGATACGGGAAACTTGTGGCAAACGTGTAAATATTAAAAGAATAGGGGATATATTTATAGATATTCTGTATAAACATACATAAGTTTATATATATATATATATATATATATACACACAAACATATTCAAAATAAATTTTACGATCAACTATCGATTTGCAATTGATCACTAAATCATGTAAATAATTTGAGAAACAACAAAAATAAATTTGCTATTCAGTTTTTTTAGAAATTGCAAAAAAATGGCTCATAAGTTGTCCGTCAGGTGCCTTCGAATTTCCAAAACGTAAAAAAGTTCAGGTTTTCGTACTACATGAAGATTAACCTTAAACAACACTTATTTTTAAATGGATGAGTACTTATTTAATTAATTACATTTTATTTTACCAGCAAAACAAGTTAAAGTAATTTAGCCTCGGCGACAAGTATTTGTTCCGACTAAGTGCACTTAGGTGTTACCACCTTAATCAGTGACATCGGCTATAGTTTGAGTGTGGATGTTCGATGCGAGCTGATTAAAACCCGCTCCACGACCACCATTATTAATTAATTATGTTAAAATATAATATTTCAATTTTTTTTAATTAATTGAAGATACATGAATTTTTTTACATATAAACATATATACACACATTATAATTCATTCTTCTTCAAAGGATACATTAATAATATATATAAGAATCAAGCATTGTTTTTATGGTGGGGATTGGCAAGACCGGGTGCATCATCAGGAATATATTTACCCCAGAACCAGTGGCTCTTCCATACTCTGTTCATCTCTTCAATCGGCACATTCTTCGTTTCCGGTATGAAAAAGTACACGAACACGGTCATCACGAAAACCCATCCCCCGAAGAAGAAGAACAGCCCGAACTTCAAATGGCATAGCATCGATAGGAACAATTGCCCGATGATGAACGTGAAGAACATGTTCACCGACACGTTCATCGACTGTCCTGCTGATCTCGTTTCCAACGGGTGGATCTCACTCGGCACCAACCACCCTAGCGGCCCCCACGACCACGCGAACGCCGCCACGTAGATGCATATCAAGGCCAATGCCAGGTTCCCTTTCTCCTTGCTGAACGCTCCGTCTCCGGAAACTCCGAACACGGAAGCGATCAACGCTCCGGTGGCGATCTGGCAGACGAACATTTGGATACCGCCCTCCAGGAACAGGGCGCGTCGGCCGAACTTGTCGACGGTGAACACGGAGACGACGGTGGCGAAGACGTTGACGAGGCCGGACACCACGGCGGACATGAGTGCGGCGTCGTCACCAAACCCTAGGGTTTTGAAGAGGACCGGAGCGTAGAACATGATGACGTTGATACCGGTGAGCTGCTGGAAGAAGGGGATGAGTGCTGTTATCACAAGCTGCGGCCTGTACCTCGGCTCCATGATCGTCTTCCATGGATTCTCCACCAGCTTCGAAACCTCGCTCGCCTCCACCAGGTCGTCGTACTCCGCGTCCACCTCCGTCGTCCCCCTTATCTTCTGCAGCATCTCACGCGCCTCCTCCTTCATCCCTCTCTCGATCAGCGAGTTCGGCGTGTCGGGGAGGAACAGAGCTCCGACAGTCATTATCAGCGCCGGCACCGCGGCGAGACCCAACGACACCCTCCACCCGTTCTCCTTCATCTGCGCGGTCCCGTAGTTGACCAGGTTGGCCGCAAAGATGCCGATTGTGATCGCCATTTGGAACCCTATGTTCAGAGCTCCCCTGATCTTCGCCGGAGCCATCTCCGATAGGTATACGGGGACCGACTGGTTGGCGTACCCGATTCCAACACCGAGCAATATGCGGCCGATGATGAGCATCCATACGTTCATCGCGGCCCCGTTGAGTATTGCTCCAACCAGAAAGACCAGACCTCCGACGGTCATGGAGGCTTTCCGGCCGAGCTTTCTGGTGGTGGCGGCGGAGAAGAAGGAGGCGACCAATGCCGCCAGGTAAAGGGAGGAGGTGAAGAGGGTCAAGAGATGGTTCTCGAATTTACAGTACTGACTCTCGTGGCCTATCGGGTTCTTTTCCTTTGCGTAAACCGATGGGAAGAATTTCATCAGAAACTCATCCATCGATGTTACTCCTCCTATAAATTCATCAAATTTTCGTCCAATAAATTAAATGACACTAGCTAGTAGCTATACAGGGGTTGGCATTCGTATCCGGTTATTCGGGTTTTGACCCGAATATTCCAATTGGGTCGGGTTCGAGTAATATTTTTTCATGCCAAAAACCCGAATATCCCGACCCGAATGCCCAGCCACTAGCTATATCAAATGAATTTCAAATTGTGACATATATAAAAAATACGAAAATGAAATAACATCGATCACGTACCTGAAATACCAATGTCGTAACCGAAAATGAGTCCACCGGTAGCGGCCACAAGACAAGTGGCGATGACGAAAGGCGTAACACGTCCTTCATACTGCTTCCCACCACCGGAATCGATACCTACTCCAACCGCCATTTGATCGATCGAGCTTTATTTATCCCTATTCGATCGGGTAAATATGTACAAATTGTAACAAAAGAAAGATTTTCTATTTATTATTTATTTATTATATTTGAGAGTGAAAAGGTGAAAGAAAGAAATTTTTTGGATAAGTTATATACTATCCTTTTTATTTCTTTCTTTCTCTTTTATTATTTACTCTCTATAATTATTATTATGCTTGACAATTTAACTTGTTCTAGTGAGGGTATTTATACTCATAAAGAGGGTTGAAAATGGAGAGGAGATCCGTGTTTCTCGGCGTTTTATCATCTGTGGATTTAATTGCATGGGTTGAAGGGTAATTAACTTGTGTTCAGGCCTTCCCTTGGCAATTAATATTGTTCCAAAATGTAACGGAATTCCAAAAGTTCCAAATCTGAAATTGAAATTGGATCGGAAATTGAAATCTCATATTTCTTCCACTTCCAATTCCGATAAAACAAAATGGTAATAATAAGAATTTTGGAATTCAAAATGAAAAATATTGGTAATTAATCAAAGTCTTTATTAATGCCAAAATATTGGGATTTTTTTATAAATGGGAAATTCAAAATGCTCGGATCCAAATGAGGCAATGTCTACAATACCTGGATTTAATCAGATACAATTTGAAGGATTTTGTAGGTTCATCAGGATTTGACAGAAGAACTTTACAAGTTTCCAAAAATTGAAGATACAAATTATTTGTAGAAAGATATCAATTGGTAAAACTAGGGGTGTGCCCGGGCCATAAACGCGGGTTCTATCAAGACCCGCCCTCGTCCCGTCAAACAACGGTTCTTGATTTTAAAGAACGAAACTTGTCGGTTTTCAACGGAGAATAATTAGAAACTAAAACATAAAATGAATAACCTAAAATCTAAAATTGAAACCAAACATAAATAATGTAAATGTCAGGAGTAAATAAAAATTAATATGAAACTAAAAATAACTAATTCAGAATTTAAAAGAAAAAAATTAAATAAAATAAATATAGCATTTTCAAGCATAACCAACGCTATTCAGCTCCATTCAACACAATTTTCTTCCTTCTTTTTTTTTCATTCGTGTGTTAACCGTTGTATATATATGCTTTTTTTCCTACATTTTCTTAGAGATTTTCGTAATCTTTATAGCTATTACTTCCACAATTATAGTTTAGTTTATTTATGTATTTGATACACTAGAGATACTTTATTTATTCATTAATATTATTAATTTATTATACGACGTCGTTTTGTATGGCGGGGCGGGACGGGTTTCACGGGTATTAAAAAAAATAAACCCATCTTTCACCCAAATCCACGGTTCTTCACCATTTTAGGACCCAATCCTATAGATGGATGTATCCGTTCGGTCCCAACGGGACGGTTTTTCACGGGTTTGACGGGTGTAACGGGTTGATGGGCCCGACTTGCTCACCCCTAGGTAAAAGCAGTGATAAAGGAAAGACCGACGGTCCGGTCCGGGAGGGTGGTGCCGACTTCGTATTTTAATTATTTATTTTTTTAAATTTTTTTATGTGCGGGCTCATGTCAATTGAACCATGAGATGGTATTTTTAGTTTATGATTTTATAGGTGGTTTTTTGAAATAAAAGAATTAAAGAAAGTTGATGAGATGATATAGACACGGCCACGGCCTGGGTTGGACCCAAACCCGACCCGAATTTGGACCCAACCTGCCTCGGACCCGACCCAGACCCAAGTTTGCATGGGTCGGTTTCGGGTCTTGTATTTGTGGACCCGAAACCCGATGGGTCGACCCGAGGACCCAACCCGTCGGCCTAATTATATACGTAGTAAAACTTTTTTCGGCCCAGTATAAATTACCCCTATTATAAAAGACCTTGAATTTTGGGCATATTGTCTAGATAAAAAACATTAAATAATATAACAAAATTGAGACACAAAATGGAATGTAATTAATTAGGATTTATAATATACTTGTTCCACATTATCTCTAACTTTACATTTCTAATTCTGCATAAAATGTATATTTTCCTGTTTTAATCTTATTGAAGCATTTATGTATGATTTTACTAAAATCAAGCCGCATTATTGAGTTACTCAGTACCCACCCAGGGATGAAAAAAGACGATTATTTAGGAACGGATAATGTAGTGAATAATCGATCGTAAACTGAGATATATTGTTCCATGGTCCTTAATTTGCTGCCCGGCCAGAGAAAGGCGCGTGAACATTAATTTACCTATTTTCTTGGACCTGCATGCAAATCCAGTCATTGGACAGTCCATTTTCAATCTTGTTCGTTGTATAAATACCCTAATTTGTACAAGTTCAAAACTCAGGTCAGGCAGAATAATAGAGAGGAACAAATTCAAGGAAAAAAGAAATAAAAAAGGATAACAGGATCTCTCTCTCTCTCTCTCTCTAAAAATATAAGATAAATAAATTGAATAATAATAGCAGAGAGAGCTTCCTTATCCAAAAATATTTCTTTCATTCCTTTGTTTTGTACACTTTTTACCCTCTCGAAATCGTGATAAATAAAGCTTGATCGATATAATGGCGGTTGGGGTAGGTATCGATTCCGGCGGTGGGAAGCAGTATGAAGGCCGCGTTACGCCTTTCGTCATCGCCACTTGTCTTGTGGCCGCTACCGGTGGACTCATTTTTGGGTACGACATTGGTATTTCAGGTACGTGATCGATGTTATTTCATTTTCGTATTTTTTTATATATGTCACAATTTGAAATTCATGGCTTGGTATAGCTAAATGACAATAATTATTTGATGAATTTATAGGAGGAGTTACATCGATGGACGAGTTTCTGATGAAATTCTTCCCATCGGTTTACGCAAAGGAAAAGAACCCAATCGGCCACGAGAGTCAGTACTGTAAATTCGAGAACCATCTCTTGACACTCTTCACCTCCTCCCTTTACCTGGCGGCGTTGGTCGCCTCCTTCTTCTCCGCCGCCACCACCAGAAAGCTCGGCCGGAAAGCCTCCATGACCGTCGGGGGTCTGGTCTTTCTGGTCGGAGCAATTCTCAACGGGGCCGCGATGAATGTATGGATGCTCATCATCGGCCGCATACTGCTCGGTGTCGGCATCGGGTACGCCAACCAGTCGGTCCCCGTGTACCTATCGGAGATGGCTCCGGCGAAGATCAGGGGAGCTCTGAACATAGGGTTCCAAATGGCGATTACAATCGGCATCTTTTCCGCCAACCTTGTCAACTACGGGACCGCGCAGATGAAGGAGAACGGGTGGAGGGTGTCGTTGGGCCTCGCCGCGGTGCCGGCGCTGATAATGACCGTCGGAGCTCTGTTCCTCCCCGACACTCCGAACTCGTTGATCGAGAGAGGGATGAAGGAGGAGGCGCGTGAGATGCTGCAGAAGATAAGGGGGACGACGGAGGTGGACGCGGAGTACGACGACCTGGTGGAGGCGAGCGAGGTTTCGAAGCTGGTGGAGAATCCATGGAAAACGATCATGGAGCCGAGGTACAGGCCGCAGCTTGTGATCACAGCACTCATCCCCTTCTTCCAGCAGCTCACCGGTATCAACGTCATCATGTTCTACGCTCCGGTCCTCTTCAAAACCCTAGGGTTTGGTGACGACGCCGCACTCATGTCCGCCGTCGTCTCGGGCCTCGTCAACGTCTTCGCCACCGTCGTCTCCGTGTTCACCGTCGACAAGTTCGGGCGGCGTGCCCTGTTCTTGGAGGGCGGTATCCAGATGTTCGTGTGCCAGATCGCCACCGGAGCATTGATCGCTTCCGTGTTCGGAGTGTCCGGAGACGGAGCATTCAGCAAGGAGAAAGGGAACTTGGCATTGGCCTTGATATGCATCTACGTGGCGGCGTTCGCGTGGTCGTGGGGACCGCTAGGGTGGTTGGTGCCGAGTGAGATCCACCCGTTGGAAACGAGATCGGCAGGACAGTCGATGAACGTGTCGGTGAACATGTTCTTCACGTTCGTTATCGGGCAATTGTTCCTATCGATGCTATGCCATTTGAAGTTCGGGTTATTCTTCTTCTTCGGGGGATGGGTTTTCGTGATGACGGTGTTCGTGTACTTTTTCATACCGGAAACGAAGAATGTGCCGATTGAAGAGATGAACAGAGTATGGAAGAGCCATTGGTTCTGGGGTAAATATATTCCTGATGATGCACCCGGTCTTGCCAATCCCCACCATAACAACAATGCTTGATTCTTATATATATATTCATTGAAGAAGAATGGATAAGAATGTGAATATATGTATTATATTGCAAATAATTGTTATATAATAGTTTAGGGTGTAAAGAATTTGCTGGAAGAGATAGGATTTTTATGTAAAGCTTTGGTCAATTTTCATTTCTTGTAAATAAAAACTTAAAAAGATATAAATATATTTGATTCAATGTATTTTCCTCTCGCGAATTACAGTTTTCAATCCTCAAATTTGCACTGATTTCACATTTGTTTATCCATGTCCATAATAAACATATTTAGCCACACAAGTTACAATAATTTAACATTTTTGTCATTTGCGTTAATTCACTGTTAGTATGTATGTTAAGACGGTGATTGGTACATGATTGATTCCGTTAGTACTAACGAAAAATTGACATAAATAACTAAAAATATTGA
Organism: Erythranthe guttata; assembly: GCF_056151865.1. Taxonomy (NCBI): domain Eukaryota; kingdom Viridiplantae; phylum Streptophyta; class Magnoliopsida; order Lamiales; family Phrymaceae; genus Erythranthe; species Erythranthe guttata. Next base: position 3,642,116 of record NC_142537.1, on the reverse strand, counting down.
ATGTTTCAAACATGAATGATCAAATATTTTTTTTTTATAAAGATAGGGGAGCAAATGATAAATCAATACAAAATTGAGAGATGAAAACTGTAATTTTCACAATTTTTCTTGTTTCCTTGTTATTTTAAATTTTCAAGCATTTAAGGTGACTACGCAATACTTATTTGACTAAATAGTAGTATTTAGTTGTCCGTTTCAAGATAGTTCGAATCTTGCAAACCGACTTGATAATGGCAACCACACGAGGCCTTAGTTCGATTTATTTTATGAAACTTAATATTAGACTGCAGGTTTTCAAGTAAAGTTCGAGGCATTCCAGACTTTTTAGGGCATAAACGGTAAGTTAAGGGCTAAAAATCTTAAAAAGTAGGAAATATAATGTATGAAAATTTGTATAAGGACTTGTTAGTGAAACAAAATTAAGGATTAGGATCTAAATGTAATTAATTACCTTTTAAAGCTTCAACTTGACCATTCGTAAAATTCCTCGTTCGGGTGTCAAATTCTTCTTCTCCCCCCTTCGAATGATCCAATGCTTCAAAACTTTGCTCGACAAATGCAATTCATGGCCGCAGCTGAAGCAAATCCATGGCCTCCTCACAACTTCAGGCCTGTCGAGAAACGACCCATTCGCCTGGAAAATCATCTCCTTCGCCGCAACTTCTGCTTCCGCCGACATCGATTACGCCCACCGCCACTTCCGTCGCCTCCCCAGCCCAACGCTGTTCCACTACAACGCCGTCGTTAGGGGCTTTTCGAACAGCAAAAACCCAATTAAATGCGTACACGTGTTTGCGCAGATGTTGATGAACGGTGTCGTACCGGACTATCTCACGTACCCTTTTGTTGTGAAGGCTTCGGCCCGAATTTCGGACCCGAAACTTGGAGCGTGTGTTCACGGGCAGGTGTTGAGAAATGGGTTTGCTTCCGACGTTTTCATTTCTAATTCTTTGGTCCATATGTACGGCTCCACCGGTGAAGTGGGATGCGCGAGGAAGGTGTTCGACGAAATGGCGATGAGGAATTTGGTTTCTTGGAATTCGATGCTGGACGGGTACGCCAAATGCGGTGACGTGGTTTTGATGAGGGAAGTGTTCGACGTAATGCCGGAGAGAGATGTCGTCTCGTGGAGCGCGTTGGTTGATGGTTACGTCAAGGACGGGAACCACGCCGAGGCATTGGAGGTTTTCGCGAAAATGAAAGCCGTGGGTCCCATGGCGAACGAAGTAACCATGGTTAGTGCTCTATGTGCGTGTGCCCACTTGGGTGCACTCGATCAAGGGAGCTCAATTCACCGATACATAGTCGAAAAGGGATTGCCGTTAACCCTAATCTTGAGAACTTCCCTTGTAGATATGTACGCAAAATGCGGTGCAATTAACGAGGCCTTGCTCGTTTTCCGCGAGGCATCAATGAGAAAAACAGACGTGCTCATGTGGAACGCTATGGTTGGTGGCCTCGCCACCCATGGATTTACCTCTAAAGCACTAGAAGTTTTCGTTCAAATGCAGGATTTCAAGATCAAACCGGATGAGATCACTTACTTGTGTGTATTGAGTGCTTGCGCGCATGGAGGGCTTGTGAAGGATGCATGGAAACATTTCAAATCTATCACAAAAAACGGGATGGTTCCGAAAAACGAGCACTACGCCTGCATGGTTGATGTTCTTGCACGCGCGGGTCATTTAGCCGAAGCGTATAAGTTTGTGTCAGAAATGCCGATGGACCCCACTCCTTCTATGTTGGGTGCATTGTTTAACGGATGCATAAATCATAGAAAGCTAGATCTTGCAGAAATAGTCGGGAAGAAGCTAATTGAATTGGATCCTTTTCACGATGGTAGATATATCGGGCTATCGAATGTTTATGCGGTTATAAGGAAATGGGACGAAGCAAGAAGCACGAGAGAAAAGATGGAGTCGAGAGGAGTGAGGAAGTTTCCGGGGCATAGCTATGTGGAGGTTTCCGGAGATCTTCATAGATTTATTGCTCACGATAAGGCGCATCTACAATCGCGAGAAATGTATTCGATGTTGAATGTAATTGGAGAAGAGATGAAGTTTAGAATAGATCTTGAGGAACAAGAAATGTTATGTACTCCAATTGGAGTATGATCATCTCATATAGTTAGGGCTGTGCATGGATCGGTTTTAACCATCAACCAACCCATTTTCGACCCACAATTTATGATGGTTAATCAACCATCGACCGACCCATTTAAGTTGGGTCGATAATGTCAACCAACCCATGTATAGGTGGGTCGATAATGGTTTCTAATATGCTAAAAAGTTGGTTAGTCGGTTAATATCGGCCAACCAACTTTATTCATTAATTTATTATTTGTTAATTTTAATTAAAATATTTAATATTTTTAATTTCAAATTTCTATTTTATATCACATTTATTAAATTGTTTAATATTGACCAAAATCCCAAAAGCAATAAATCTAACTTAATTATCTAATTTGAACTATTTTAATTTTAAGACATACAATCTAAATATTTGGACGATTATTATTTGTTGAACTAGTTATGTTTAATTGCAATATATATGCACGTAATGTTTTGAATCTTTTATTTGAATATTATTGAACTAGTCGCATTTAATTTATAAAAGATATAACGTTGTAACAAGTAATAAAATATTAAAAAAAAATTAAAAAATATTTAGATGGATGACCCATCAACCAAACGACCAACCAACCCATTAAATTGGTTTTCAACCATCATCCAACCCATGTAAGTTGGGTCGATAACGGTTTCCAATATTTACCAAAGTTGGTTGGATGAGTTGGGTTGGTTTTATGCCTGGTTTTTAACCAAACCAACCAACGCACAGCCCTACATATAGTATATATTCATTTATTGAAGTTATGAACCATTTTTATTTTTTTTAAATCGAATTCATATTTCGTATTTCGAAACATTAATAATATATAGAAGTGCGAAAACTGATTCTTCCATAGATAGCTTCTGTGTGATGTTCAAATACAATAAACATTATTATTATAAAGCTGCAATAGTGGCAACTACAATCAAATATTGCAGTTACAGACTTTGGACCTATCGACAACTCAGGTAATATACAACATGAACAAATAACCGAATCTAATTTAAAGACGAGAGGATCTCAACTGCAATAAGGTATAGAAAAAGATCGATTTTTTTTTCTTCGGGAAATATTTCTCATGTTTAAACAGTTGAAAGGGACTCGAGAAGTTTGTCTACGTACTCTTTGAGTTTAACTTTGGTTATCGCACCCTCCCTTCTGCTCCCTGGAACTTCCTGCCCGTTTTGGAAGAGAATCAGCATCGGCAATCCGTATACCTTGTATTTCTCGATCAGCCTCGGGTTCGAATCGTGATCGACTTTCACAACCGTTAGTTTCTCTTCGTACTCCTGAAAGTTGCATTCACAAGAGAACAAGCATTCAGTTTCTTTAAAATCGAGCGAGATATTCAGAATGTTACGCATCGAACACGTACTAATTTCGTTCCAGATCTATTTCTCCAATTTGTATGACATATTATGGCATAAACTCTAAATGCAGTTGCAATAACTTTTCTTCATCCGAGTTGAGTTATTTGATTTCACTTAGTTGAATCACTGAGTCAGCTCAGTTGAACTGAAGATATAATAAATCTAAGGCTTTCCACCTCTAATTATGAGATCTAGTGATGGAATTTCATATAATTTTGCCCTAATTAATTAACTCAATGATGATCTTCTGTCTAAACCTAGTTCAAATTAAGACGAAATCAATCAGCCATCGACCATTGTTTAGGTGAAGTTAATTCATAGCAAAAAAAAGCTTTTCAATTTCATTATAAAAAAAAAAACAATTTCAGAGATTCAATTCCAATAATTGAAAGGGATATATTATAAATATACAGCTACTGAATCTCACCTGAGCGAGTGATTGAATCGCAGGAGCGATTAAACGGCAGGGGCCGCACCACGTGGCGACGAACTCGACGAGGACGGGGATTTCGGACTTCAAAACGACGCTGGGGAATAGGTTTTCGTCGACCTCCCGCACTGCGCCGGCGCAGTTAATCGGAGTTACAGACGACGGCGGCGGCGGATTCCTCCGGCTACGCAAGCAAACCTTGTTGCGGAAACTGAATTTCGAAGAGGAAGGTGAATAGGACGTAAGAGCATTGTGGATGATACTGGCCGGCGGGGAAGTAACTGCACGAACCGGAGGGAGCGGATTGGAGGAGGTGGGGGCGAAAGCGATACGCATGGTGGTGAAAGAGAGTGCGGAGGTGGTCGTTTCACGTTTGCCTAGACCTCTTCTCTCTCTCTCTCTCTCTCTCTCTATTGGGCGACGCTCATTTTTCTACTTATCTAATATTTTCCATATTTCTTTTTCTTTCTTTTTTTTTATTATTCCATATTTATTTTTCTTTTTTTGAGAAACCATATTCCATATTTATTTTTCAATAAATCAAACTATTTTTTTTTAAATAGGAGAAAATGCACTTCAACCCCTATAAATTTTCTACTTTCACACTTTCACCCCTAAAAATTCAAAAAAGGGATAACCCCTTTGAAATATTTTTTCCAAAAGCCAATTTTCAATGGGCATTGTGGACCATAAATAATATTTTAAAGCGGCAACTTGCAGAAAAATAATATTTTTAAAGGGAAATGTATAACAAAAATAATTTTTTGAAGGGGCAATGTGCAACAAAAACAATCAATTCCGGAGAATAATCTATCAGAAGTTTGCTATCGAGGCAATGCGCAACAAGAATAATATTTTGAAAGGGGACATTCTGTTTTTTAAATTTGAAGGGGGTAATATGCGAAAATTAGAATTTTATAAGGAGTTACGTGCAATTTTTCCAAAAAAAATGATTCATTGGCGTTTCTTCTAGTGCATGTGGCACCTCATGCATATAATTTTCAATATGTTAGAAATGGATACAGGTTGGATGCTATGCAGCACATACAGTGGCCGAGCCAGGAATTCGAGACAGAGTGGGCTTAACATTAATGGGGGATCGGGGGCAGCGCCCCCGATTTTTGTTTTGATTCATTCACATAAAAATATAGCACAAATTAACTACTAATTTATAAACTTAAACTAATATAAGCTATACTAAATTACTTGGGTGGGTGGGCTTAACATTGACGGGGGTTCGGGGGCTGCGTCCCCGATTTTTTTTTATTCATTAACATAAAATAGCATAAAATAACTACAAATTATAAACTTCAACTAATATAACATAAATTTTTTGATAGATAACCTAAACTAAGTTACTTGGGTGGGCTAAATTAAACTATTTGGGGCTAATTATATATAGATATAATATATAGTATAATTTTTTAAAAAATGAGAGTGGGCTGGAGCCCACCCTTGCCAAAGGGTGGCTCCGCCACTGAGCACAGACACGGAAAACGATGAAATGGGGAAACAGACAAGGTGCGATATGTCCCAAAAATAAAGAAACGTGTAGATATTAAAAGTATATGAGTATATTTATAAGGGCAAATGGCAAAAAGACCCATCACATGGGACTTAAATGCATTTTGGTCCACAAAAAAAACAGTCTCTCAATTAAGCCCATCCCCATGTCTTTAGTCTAAAATACCCTCAATAATATAATTCTTATCAATTCCACCCATTATACTCTAACTTCCTTAATATTACACATTGACCCCGAATTTAAACAAATATATCACATTAACCCCCAAAACTTTTTTTTTCAGAAAATAAATTTTTTTCTGAAATGTTTTTTTTCCGGCCAGATTCCGGCGTTGACTTTTTTTTTTTTTTTTATTGTTTTTCTTAGAAAAAAAATATTTTAATTTAATATTACTGTCTTGGATACTAAATTACTATCTCAGACAGTAATATTACTGTTTGGGACAGTAATATTATGAATATTATTTTTCCGAACAGTAATATTATTAATATTATTGTCTAAGACAGTTAAATTACTGTTGGAGACAGTAATTTAACATCCAATGCAGTAATATTAATTAAAATATTATTTTTAGGAAAAAAAAGAAAAAAAAAGAGTTAATTAACAGTTAAATTACTGTCTCCGACAGTTAAATAACTGCCGGAGACAGTAATTTAGCAACGAATACAGTAATATTAATTAAAAATATTTTTTTTAAGAATAAAAAAGTCAATTAACAGTTAAATTACTGTCTCCGACAGTTAAATAACTGCTAGAGACAGTAATTTAGCAACGAATACAGTAATATTAATTAAAATATTTTTGGAAAAAAAAAAACAAAATAGTCAATTAACAGTTAAATTACTGTCTCCGACAGTTAAATAACTGCCGGAGACAGTAATTTAGCAACCAAGACAGTAATATTAATTAAAATATTTTTTTTAAGAAAAAAAAAAAAAAAAAAAAAAAGTCAACGCCGGAGACCCGGCGGTCAACGGCAGTTGACCGGCTGGAAAAAAATGTCAGGAAAAAAAAAGTTTCAAAAAAAAAAAAAAAAAAAGTCAACGGCGGCGACCGGCGGTCTCCGGTGGTGGCGGGTCAAAATTGGGTCAAAATTGAAATTAGGGTTACAATTGGTTAATTGATGAAATTGGGCTAAATTGGGGTGTAAATCATGAAATTAGAGTTAAATTGGGTTTCAATGAATTTTGGGTAATTTTGGTATATATAAAAGTATTTTCCTTATTTGCAAATAAGTTTGAATGGGGTGGATTTATTTGAAAAACAAAAAAGTTGAATGTCCCTCTTTTAATTAAGTGCCCTTGTCATGGGTCTATTTGCCATTACTCCTATTTATGGGCAAATATGTTATATAGAAATATATAAGTTTTTATTTATATGTAAAATTATTTTTATATATTTCAATACAAATATAATCACAATAAATATAATTATCGACTATCACTTTACAATTAATCATTAAATCATGTAAATAATTAAGAAAACAACAAAAAAATTTAGAAATTTGCTATCCTATCATGTTTCTAACTTTTTATAAATTACAAAATGAACCGAAAGGTGCCAGGCATGCGTCCTCAAGTGTCTGACACGAACTGTGTCCGAAACGTGCAAACATTAGAAAATTGAAGTCTCCGTGCTACATAAATGCAGGAAAACACTTGGAAATTGAAGTTTTCGTGCTACACAAGTGGAATGTCATTCTCTTTTTACTCGTATCCCATGGTTGATAATTTATATTTTTTAAATAATATGATTGATAAAAATTGAAAATTTAAGAATTCTTCTTTCTTGAAGATAAATAATGGGAATTGTCTTTAAATATTTTTTGAGTTATCTAATTTATTACGCGTTAATCTAAATAAAAAGCAAAAATGATTTGGGGATAATTAATTACAATTATTAAAACACAAATGGGCTTAAGAAGAGAATTAGGTGTTTGACCCAAAATATTTAGAATAAACTCTTTGCCAAAAGTCTTCATATTTTATTTTATTTTCCGTCTTAGAGAAAAAAACAGAGTTGTGCTGTTAAACGAAAAAATGTCCTCCAGCGGCGGCGTCACGGTGGCGGACGGTGGTCCGCAGATGTACTTCTGCCATCAATGCGAGCGCACCGCCACAATTGCCCCCTCCCCGGGCGGCGAAATCCTTTGCCCCTCTTGTAACTCCGGTTTCGTCGAAGAATTCCAAAACCCTAGCCCTGATCCTAGAATACCCGACCCTTTCTACCCCGACCCGCTCTCCCTCCTCCTCTCCCAATTCCTCCCCCCCGCCTCCGCAAACCTCAACCCTAACCCTACGCGGAGGACGGCGCCGACCGGGGTGTCTGCGCACGGAGCCGACGCTTTCGACCCGATGTCGTACTTTATGAACTTTCTAGCCAACAGCCGCGCCAGCGGAATTGACTACCAGTTTGTGATCGAGGACAATCCGTCGGATTCCGGTTTTGCTCTGCCGGCGAATATTGGCGACTATTTTGTGGGGCCCGGATATGAGCAGTTGATTCAGCAGTTGGCGGATAATGATCCGAATCGGTACGGTACACCTCCTGCCGCCAAGTCTGCCGTTGAGGCGCTGCCGAGTATTACCGTTGACGAGGCGTTGATGAAATCCGACTTGGCTCAGTGCGCTGTGTGTAAGGATGACTTTGAGATGGGAACTGTGGTGAAGCAGATGCCTTGCAAGCACGTCTATCATGAAGAATGCATTATGCCTTGGCTCGAGCTGCATAACTCTTGCCCCGTGTGCCGATATGAGCTTCCGACCGATGATCCGGATTATGAAAGCGGTGGTAATTCCGGCGGCGGTGGAGTTTCTCGAGGGAATGGTGCTGGCGGTAGTAGTGGCGGCGGTGATGGTGGTCAGGCGGAGGGTTCAGATGGGGAGAGGGTGGTGGAGAGGAGGTTGACCATATCATTACCTTGGCTGTTTGGAGGGTTTGCTTCTGGATCAGGGTCTGATTCGGGTGGTGAGGGGGAAGAACACCATTATCGAGAACATCACTAAATGTGTTTAGGTACGCACTCGGAAAAAAATCTCGTTTTTGTCCTTTTCTTTACCTATTAGGGATTCTTGTGCATTAGATTAAATATTAGTTACGCTATTTCTCGTTTTGATTTGGTATGTGATATTAATGAATATTAATTATGACTGCCCCTTTCCTTTCTGTTTTGTCCAATGTATTATCTCAAACGGAATGTTTTGATTGTCTCTAAAGTGAGTTGATCTTTTGGTATGCAAAACTTTCTGAAATGACCGTAATGCCATCTTTTAGTTTCTTCAGAGCGTAAATTTAATCAGGTATTATGAATGAGCCTTAAACTTTTAATGCTTCGACTATCTTGTTATAACGGCTGTTTGATCAAGTTCCTGCAGATTTTTTGTTTTTGGCTGTATCTCAGTCATTATCTTTGTATAATGATTCAATCCCTAGAAGCATGAAGTAGGTTTTTCACTAGTTTCCTGCTAAGTTTTTCTTCGTACGTGGATTTATGCATCCCTCGACAAAATCATCAGTGATGTACTTCCTGGAAAAAAGGGGGAATTAATTTTGGAAGTATTTGATTGTACATATTACGGGTTCATATTGTTGACTTCCTGGGATTGTGATGTTATTAGTTTCCCATTCTTCTCCTATTATTCTTGTAGTTGTTTATGTAATTAAAAATTCTCTTCTCAGAATATCATGGTAGCAGAACTTTAAGCTCGTAAACATGGAAGAATTTCTTTTTCTTTTCTGGCGTAGGTTTCCAGAAATTTCCTTCATACATTATCGCCCTCTATCACAAGAAAAGCTATAACAACCTTCATTTCCGATGTTCTTTGTTTCATATCTTTTATCGGCCCATTTTCAAACCTATTTCTTGGACATGTCTGTCGTTTCATATTCATTCCTTATGTGAACATTTTTGTGCACATTAAATTTTGAGAATTCTTGGAGCTCGACCATTTTTGCCAAAAAAATTCGAACATTTTACCCCTGAAAAAAAGAAAATTTTCATGTTGTATGAAGAAGTGCTTATTTGGCGCCGAAGGAAACAGTTGAAACTCTGCATAGCAGATAAATTAATAAAATTTTAGTAAAAAGCCTCGTGGGGAAATTGAAGTTGCTCTGTTAAAGAGTTGCTCTGCTGTAAAACTTCAACTTGGACTTCTTTTTTGGTACTGATGCTCTGTTAAAGAGTTGCTCTGCTGTAAAACTTCAACTTGGACTTCTTTTTTGGTACTGATGCCGTAGAATTCCTGTCATATTACGTGGTTTGTGCATTAGGCTGAACCAAACACTACTGTTTGGCTCGTCTTTTTTTACTTTTTAACTTGCATAATAGCAACGTTCGAGTTAATCTTTGTGGTAACCTTAATAGCTTAGCCCATACTTACTCTTCCCATTGGAGGTTGTTACAGTGACTTGTATACAACAAACAGAATCCAGAAAGTTATTTGAAAATATCAAACGAATGTTGGAGCAAATAAAATTGATGGCCAAATAACAAGACGCGAAGACACAGGTTAACTTGTTCTTTATATTTAAAGAACGAAGTTGCAACACTTAAATACACGTGTCAAAGTTTAGCCCATCATCAATTGCAGATAATTTATTGATCTCAGTACGTCGAAGTTGAGATTTAAATAGAAAGTTATATTGAGATTATTGGTATGGGATGCGGGGATTTATCACCATACATGACTATATCGTTGCAGTTATTTGATAGGTTTACGCCTTTAGGACTGCTCGTTAAACTCTAGGATTTATTCAAGTCTCGTTGGTTTTTCTTATTGCATTCTTATTATTTCCTTGAAATTGTGTTGGAGCAAAGACACTATTTTGGTATGTGGTTATATAATGTCTGGATACTAATTTTTTTCATTTTTTTTGTTTTTCTTTTTTTTTTTTTTCCCGAAGCTTTTGCCTTGTGGAACAGTTACATCGGCGTAATGGAGGAATGCTTGTAACCAAGGACATATACAGGGTTTACTTGCATGAGAAAATCATAACCGTCGTTTTAAGCTTTTGAGCGAAAAGTCTGTTTCGATATTTTTCTTTTTTGTATAGTTGGTCTGTGTAATCATATCAAATATAGTACAGATTTTGGTTTTGGATGGCATTTTGCTACATTTTTTTCGCTTTTTAGTTGCTTAAAAAAACCAGTCACATTCGAATTCTGCAGCTGTGTTGGCCATTTGAGCTAATATAGACTTGGGTTTGTTTTTCAAGAGTTAGTAATTTTTTGATCTATTTTGATTCTCACCTATGATATATGTACGTATATATATAAAAATACATAATATAAAAATATTAATATTGCCAAAGTAAACATTTTGGAAAAACATGGTGTTTTCAAGTCGAAAATATATGCGCTTCCCTATGTTATTTTCGAGACTTTAATAAATTGATGAATACCTATTATACTTTGGTGAATTGTCAAGTCGAAAATATATGCGCTTCCCTATTTATTTTCGAGACTTTAATATATTGACGAATAACTATTATACTTTAGTGAATCGTCTGTCACTCAATGATGGTCGTCGGGCATTTTAAGATGGTGAATGTTACAAGTGTTCAATTTCAATATACCAAATACCACATTCAAATAAAGAAGCTCCCCTAATCGAGCTTTTTTTTTCACATGAAAATACCGAAATTGCATACAAAACATAGGGAAAAAGGAATCGGAGAAGAAAGCTCGTCTCTGCAGAATATGTTGAATCTCACTCGCACTGGCTAAACACATCAAAAAAATCAATCCATGTGTGCAGAGATTGATTACAGGACCATTTCAAACAATTGGACTTGAAAATCATATACCTTACTAAAACTACTGTGCAGGAGCCATCTGCTTCAATTTTGCTTGTAAAACTGCCCCAGCCTCGTCTGCTATACTTTTCTTTTTCGTCGCCACCTGCAATTGTCATCAAATGAATTTTCTTCAGATAATCTTTGTTGCCAATCGATCACTGAGCAAATTACAGTTAAACCTCTATAAATTAATACAGTGGGGAGTCGGGACCAGCCAAATTCTATTAATTTAGCGAAATATTTTTAACATGTTGCCTTCAAGTCGGGTCCGGGAAAACATATTATTTAAACGAGATTATTAATTTATCGAGGTTCTACTGTAGAAGCATCTCTTTCAGACAATCCTAGTTAGCGAATAGTTGGAAGGTAATTAGAAATTGAAACTACACTAGCATTATTAATTAAGATATTTTGAAATACTCTGCAGGAATACAAGATTGTTTTGGTAGGAATGTATATGTGAGACTGCACAGTACATATCGATCTATTTACAGAAGAAGTTTAACTGTATTCACCACAGAACCTCATGGGTAAATTCGATATATTATTCACCCGAGTTACATCAGAATAAGGTTTGTGAAAACATAAGTTTTATAAAATCTGAAAAGGTGAACGAGATATTACGAAAACATACCTCGAGAAGTTGGTCGTAATTGGACTTGAGCAGAGAAATTTTGCGCTCACAATAATCTTTACCTTCCACCATCGTTTTCTGCCCAGATCAAAGATAAGGAGTTAAATTAAGTCTTCAAACATAATTTTATTGGCGGACGAAACGTAGCATCAGCTTGCAAAAAAATGAAGGAAACACTCTCGAAGTAAAATTATTTCAGGGATGTGAATCCACAAATTGCAGGGGGTCAAAACAACACAGTTTGGGCCCCTGGCGTAGCGTTAAGACATCGAAATACCCCCTTCGACATTCAAAACATTCTATTATATCCTAGTTGTTTGAAAGATATTGTTTTGGACAAAGCTCAAAATTACGTTGTTTGATCTCTTAATGTATAACTCTGTCATCAATTACCCTCCTACTACATACAAAATTAAGCTTAACAAATGAGACAACGTTTTGTTACAATAATCGGAAAAATCAATCAATCATGAACACGAACATATGCTAGTAAAGTTGTTCTACTCGCATGCTAGAAAAGTTTTCCGTATACGTGAAAAATCAAATATATATTTTAACTAGTCGAGTTAATAAAGATCTTGACAGCAGTTCTCTTACATTGCCAAGAATCTGCAACAAACTTGATCGATAACCTCCCTACGCACTCGGCAAAAATCATGGTTCAAGTTGGATACGACTACAAATGCCGACATTAAGTGCATCAAGAAAAACCTAGTAGAACTTGGAGTAAGCAACTTTCAAAACTATAACAGTAATGGAGAAGAAAAAAAACCTTAAACGAGAACCAGAAAATGTTTATTACTCCCACTAATGTATATTTGTTTTCCAATACGTAGTCTTAAAAAAATTTATATCGTTGTTAAAGAAACACATACGAAAGGGATTCGAATCTTAGTGATTATAAATTTCTAAACATTGACTCAAAATTAAATTTGCATATATCCCAAAATACGTACAGAAATTGTATTTGTATCTATAACCAATCCAAGCAGTAACTCAAAGTTCAATTAGAATACAAAAAATCATTAAAAAAAAACAGAAAAAAAGGGGATCTTGATTTAATTCAAGTTAAAGGACGAGAACAAAACAAACCAACCTCAATAAAATAACCAGTGCCTACATCAACCAAGACCTTCTCTGAATCATCTAGAACCCCAGGCACGTAAAGCGACGCCGTTAAGGGCACAAGCATTTTCCTCCCTGATTTTTTTTTAATAAAAAATGAAAAATTGAAAAATTGCAAAATTGAAAAAAACAATCAGAATAGAATGGTTAGGTAGTGGAATTGACCTTGGGGGCGGAGGGAGAGGTCGTGGAGGGCGGTGGAGGCGAGCTCGAGGCGGACGGTGGCGGTGCGGATGTTGTTGAGGCTGTCCTGAAACAAATTGACTTCCATATCGGCTTGTTCTTTCAGCCCCTTCAGCTGCTCTACGCTCAGCTTCTCTATCTCTATTCGAGGTGACGCCGCCATTTTTGCTCTCTGCAGATTTTCTCCTCCTCGATCGGTTTTCCCTTTCGCTCAGTACTGATTTTTTATTTATATTATTTTCGTTATGGTGAATTAATTGAAATATAAAATAATATTAAAGTGAATTACTAGAAAATAATAAATTAACTTTGAAAGTAATAACAACGACTTGCCCTTATAGCTCAGTGGTAGAGCGTCAGTCTTGTAAACTGAAGGTCCGCAGTTCGATCCTGCGTGAGGGCATTTTATTTCTTCTATTCTTTTTTTTGTACGGCCAAATTATGACAAAAACCCTATTGTTTGCTTGATTAAGTCACCCCTCTTTTTAAATATTTTTACATAAAATATATGTAATTCAGATATTTACCGAACCAAATCCTATATTTAATTCAGTAAACGGTATTATGTTGGTGAACCGAAATTACGGTTCGATTTTACCAATTTAACATCCCTAAATTACCTCTGGAGTATTTTCGTAAGACAATACATAGTTGAGGTGGGTGGCCCCGTAATTTACCTTTATTTTATGACTAAATACACTTTACACCCCTGAAGTATAGCCTATGTAACACTTACGCCCATAAAATATCATTTGTGACACTTATCCTTTCAACATCAAATATTTTATATTTTAAAATTAATACATAACAAACATAACAATCTAATATTTTTTTTTTAGAACGAACAATCTAATAATTATTGGATCATAAGAATTGAAAAGTAACTAATTAAATTATTAAAAAAAAGATAAAAAGTAATATATATTGTATAATAATAAATGAAAATATATTTTAAGAAATTAATGAACTAAAATAAATTTAAATACTTAAGATTATTGTTATTTATGTATTGATTTCTTAAAATTTATCGAGATGAATATATTCGGATTAATTGGTCTAATAACAATTAGATGTCGTTTATTAAATATGCATCCACCAATAATAACTATTAGATGTTATTTATTAAATATGTACCCAACAGTACAAGATAATATTTTCTAATTTTTAGATATTGCATTTTTCAACAGATATTTTTAGTTGTATAATTTAATTATTTTTTAGTTATTATTTTAAATAAAAAAATAAAATTTTAAGATATTAATACAAGTTGTATTGAGCTTGAGGGGTAAGTGTTACAAATAATAATTCAGGATGTAACTGTTACAAATGGTATATATTAGGGTGTAAAGTGTAACTAACCCTTTATTTTATTTTCAAAAATAATGGTTTTTTTATTTTGACTACAAAAAAGTCGGACCTTTCATTTGACATGTTTCTGATATAAATTTGAGTCAACCTCAAACAAAAAAACTTAATTGTACGTGAAATTTATCATTTAGTATTAAAATTTCTAATATGAAGAATCTTGGCTCGTGCACATATAAGTATGTACACAATAGTTTACTTTTTTTAATCTCTAAATTTTAAGAGAATATAATTTGATATGTAATTAAATATATATATTTTTGACGAGATTCATTTAATATATATTAGAAAAGTATGATTACCTTGACTTTTCCATATTATTTAGTGTTAACTGTTCTTCTTATCCCATCAACATACCCAAATATTAATTTGGAAAATTTTCACTAAATCTATTTACATAATTACATAATTTGAATGAGCTATAAAAGCTACCACTTTGTGGAATGCTAATCCATAGCCTTTTCTCCAAGGGTGTCTTGGAGTATTAACAAAAAAACAAAGGGGAGGAAAGTTGAATAACGAAAAAAAATAAGAGTGATAGAGAGTTTACATACACCCATGAAGCATGATAGTGCCCCAATACTTGTGATATTTATACTTTCGACCCTAATATTTACAGGAAGCGTATCGGCAACCCCTTTTCCAATTTGCTACGCGGAATGCATAGTTTTGTGCGTGATATTCGAATCCGTAATTCCATGTGCATTGCAATGTTTGGTTAAGTGCTATCTTTTTAACGAGAGCGTGTCACAAAAAATGTACTATCAAAATCTTGGGTGTGCAATTAACAAATGCGCAAAATTTGGCAATGGTATAATTTCACTCTCTCCTTGTTCTTTAATTTCGCTCGATTCATATAATTTTACTTCTCTTAATCGACATCTTCTTAAAATATTTCATATTATAAGCAAATTATCGTGATTTTTGCAGATACGAAGAATGTGTTCGGCTGCATAACTGGCTGTGAGAAACTGACCATGCAAATTTAAAGAACAAACAAAATGAAGCTGAAAATTTTGAAAAATTGTAATAGAGTTAGCAGTATTATAGATTTTCTTTTTTATGAATTATAAAAATAATTATTACACAAGGCCAATGTATATATTAGACTATTAAAATCGACAGAATCTAATCCCAATCGAAAATTTTCTTTACAATTAAATAAAAAGGATGAAAAATCCCAATCAAAGCTATGAATCAGAGTTGTAAGAAAATGCACTTATTTCGAATCCGATTAAAGTTCTCAGTTTTATATTTCTATTTGAGCTAAATCTCCCACGCACGCCCTACAAACTCATGAATGCAATGTTTGAGAATGCGATAAACTTTTCCGTGACACAAAAATGTAAACAAAATAAAATGATGTCCTTAACTATAATAAAAATAGTTGTAAGGGTCTTCCTCAAATTACCCCAATAAATAGCACCCCACCATATTAAATGGACACGTGTCGTCTCCTTGTAATAGGCAGAGTTCGTAAATCACAGTCCGTCTTCTGCAATTCAATTTTGCACTCCCAATCTAGAGAGAGAAAAAAAAATGGAACCACCGCAAGACGACGACCACCGCCGCCGCTGCCACGAAGATCACTCGCCGCAATTCCCACCTCCGCCGTCATCCTGCGCAAAGTGCGGCGGCCCAACGTGTGCCCCAACTCCACCGCCGCCCTCATCCACCCCATCCTACATCCCAATCCGCTTCCCCGCCGTGAACCTCCCCACACCACCGGCCAACATCAAAGAGACGATTATCCGAACACCCGTTCCCCAATCGGAGAAAGTTGAACTCATCACTCCGCCGCACCAATTCACCGCCCCTTGCAAAAAAATCCGGTCCCAAGACGACGTCGCACGGTTCCACTCCTCCCCTTCCTTCCGCAACTTCCTCGGCTTCGTCGTCTCCTTATCGGAATCCATGAAATCGCGCAAGATCTCGTACCCCTGCCACATGTCCCCCGCGGCCGAAACCCTACTGTCGATTCTCCAGAAGCTGGTTGACTGCGTTGACGAAATTCCTCCGGCGCCGCAGTCTGCTCGGTACGGCAACGTTTCGTACCGCGTGTGGCACGAGCGCATGAGCGCCGATGCCGAGGGGTTTATGCTGATGCTGCTGCCGCCTCATCTCCGTGACGCCGCCGTGGAGCTTGTGCCCTATTTCACTGATAGCTTTGGGAACTCCTCCCGCATTGATTACGGTACACGAACACTATTTATTTCTCGGTTTATATATGGGGCGGTGTTTATATTATGTATTGGGTGACTGTTTTTTGAGTAGGATATTATCTATGAAGATTGATGTGCGTAAAGAAATGATTGTATTGTGTAGTGTTGGCAGTTTCGTTAGTAGGATATTGCCGATGAAGATAATGCACCTGAAAACGAGACGCGGTTATGGAAATCGGCACTAGAAATCACAGGCTTGTTTGAATAACTGAATCAATAAATTGACTTGTTTATGGGATTTTGCCACAAGATGCATAAGTTATAGTTTAAATTAATTGGTTTCTTTGTGGGATTTTGGCACAATATCCCCGTGATTTCTGTCGAAATAATTGAATAGATAAATGAAAGAAAACAGATGGATCTTATTAAAATATGAACGGTTAAATCGTTTAGCTGGTAACCGGCATGTTAGCATTTGTAGCTTGATCCCTTATCCGGCACCGAGTCATTCTTTTTGTTCAAGTCGTATATCTTACATTTTCATTCGTCTCATTTTAAATCACTATGTGATGTATTGATTTAATACATCGCTGTTTTTTGTTGTATTTTTGCCGATGTTGATGCTATTTTTTCTCTAGTTGACTGTTGGAAAAGGCGAGATAACATAAAAAATCAATTCAATGATCTTTTTCTTTCGGTTCCTCTCATCGTATAGGTACAGGGCACGAGACGAATTTTGCGGCGTGGTTGTATTGCCTAGCAAGATTGGATATTGTGAGAGAAGAGGATTACCAAGCCTTGGTGTCAAGAGTGTTTGTCAAGTACTTAGACTTGATGAGAAAATTACAGCTAACTTACTCCTTGGAGCCCGCAGGGTCCCACGGTGTGTGGGGACTCGACGACTACCATTTCTTGCCGTACGTATTCGGGTCGTCGCAATTGATCGACCACAAGTATATGAAGCCGAAATCCATTCATAATGAGGATATTTTGGAGAATTTCTCAAACGAATATTTGTATCTCACGTGTATTGCTTTCGTGAAGAAGGTGAAGAAGGGTTTGTTTGCTGAGCATTCGCCTATGTTGGATGACATCAGCGGTGTTCCGAATTGGAATAAGGTGAACAGTGGGCTATTGAAAATGTATAGAGTAGAAGTTATGGAGAAGGTTCCTATCATGCAGCATTTTCTGTTTGGCTCGATTATCAAATGGTACGCAGCATCTCTTTAACTTCTCTTATAGTTCAATAAGTTGATTATTATGCTGTGATTCATTTTTTCTTTCTCTTTCCCTTTTGCTGTTTCATTACTCTTCTTCTGCTCGTTTGTTTACTTTCTTGATTTTCTCTTGTTCTGAAACTTATCCATGAAAGATAAAGAGTGGGAATAGTTCACAGTTCTGTTGAATCGACATGTTGTATCATTTCCAAACGAAGCCTTCATAGTATATAATTGGTTAAGTGGAGTTTTATGCTCGTTGACTTGAACCAGATTTTCTATGCCGATTTTCTCCTGTCCTGTTTCGTTTTCTCTTAATTTTGTGATTTTTCGTTTATTGCTACCTTACATGGTTTCTTATGTCCTATGCGATGAAGCACTTGGCTCAAATTAAAGTGTAAAGATATCATCAATTTTACCTGAAATGGACTTTCTTTCGGCTAAAATCGGCGCATAACTCACAAAAGTTTCTTGGAAGTTATGTAGTGGTTTCTGAAAAGGATATGTACATTCTGTACGGATTTTTTGGTCCCTCACATTTTTGAAAATCGTCGAATCATAACTATATTGTACATGTTAAAGGCTTCTGCCAAAGGCCGTTGTTATTGAAATTTAAATGTTTGTTTCTTAACTGTATACATTCCATCACACATATTAGTTTTACGCATAATGATCACAAATAATGCCACTTGAGAGTTGTCTGCTATTTGCTAGAACTAGTCAACTATTTTTAGTTCGCTTGTTGCATATGATTTCTTGGATAAAACTGCAACGGGATTGGATTTCTCTCGATTATTACAACATTAGTATTTGTCTGAGACGTTCTCTTTCATTTTCTCCGAAAATTAATGTTGCTCATTAGTTCATGTTTTCATCCTATTTTCCTTGTGCAGGGTGGATTGAAAGGTCGGAGGCAGATCGTTTCTGAATTCATCTATGGACTGTATGTGATTCCGTACGAAACTTAAAATTACTATTATTTCTCTCATTTTTCTTCGTTCGTAATGCTTAACTTATTAGTACAACATTGTAGCCATAATTTGGTAAGAAGATAGCTATTAGAAGCTTACTGTCAAGAACTCAAAAACTATCGCAAGGCTTACGAAGTTATGTATTCGCCCTTTCCCAAGACGAGGCTTCATCTTCTATACAACCGCAATTACGATACGTATCTATAGATCTTTAAATGCGTGAGGACCATTTTTAGTCTATTGATGTTATTTCGTGAAATTCGAAACCTAGGTCGATACGGAACATCCCTTGCAACCTTAGTCAAAACAAAACAAAACACATGTTGCAGGATTGACAATTTGGTTGGCTCAACAAAAAGCTCTTATTAACAACCCTCTTGATTATTTAATATAACAAATCTTGGAAAAAAATGTTTGCTTTCTCATTGCAATAATTCCCAAAGGAAAGAAGAATCTACAAACACAATATAGTAAGCAACATAGATAGAGAGAGAGAGAGAGAGAGAGAGAGAGAGAGAGGAGAAAAAAAGGGAGTTGGTTCTCATCACTTCCAGTTGTTAGCAACAATGTCAGCAAGATCAACAACCCTCTGTGAGTAACCCCACTCGTTGTCGTACCAAGCGATGACCTTCACCATGTCGTCGCCCATGACCATGGTCAATGACGAGTCGACGGTCGACGAGACGTCGCTGCACCTGAAGTCCACTGACACGAGGGGCTCGTCGCACACGGCCAAGATCCCGCTGAGCTCGTTGTCTGCAGCCTCCCTGAAGGCGGCGTTCACCTCCTCGGCGAACGTCTTCTTCTCGACCTGGACGACGAGGTCGACCACCGAGACGTTGGGCGTGGGCACACGCAGAGCGATACCGTTGAGCTTACCCTTGAGCTGGGGGAGGACGAGCGCCACCGCCTTGGCCGCGCCGGTCGATGTGGGCACGATGTTGAGTGCCGCCGCCCGAGCACGCCTCAGGTCGCGGTGGCTGGCGTCCAGGAGCCTCTGGTCCCCGGTGTACGAGTGTGTGGTGGTCATGGTTCCCTTAATGATCCCTATATATACCACATTCAATATATTAGTCTCATCCCGTGATACTATACTACTCGAAAAATAACTAATAGGGTTTGATAAGTGTCGTTTCAATTTAAAAATATATCATTCCAATTTCAATCGTGATTCAGACCATTTTCGAGTCTGAATTTGGCACAACTCAAAATACACAATCTGTAGTTCTTTCACTTAAACTTTTTAATCCAACTTGAATCACTAGGGTTGGATGTCGTGTGAGAAACATATGCACGAATCATTGAACACCGTCAATAACTTAATGTTCAGAATTATCTGAAATTCAAAATGTAACTTCCTCAAAATGAAATCAAAATAAGATCCAAAACGCTTCCAAACATTGCCTTAATGTTCAGAATTATCTGAAATTCAAAACGTAACTCCTTCAAGTATAATTGTTTCACCCGACATCCAATCTAGCTGATTTAAGTTGGATTAGAAAGCTAACTCAAAGGAGTACAATTTATGTGTTTTGAATTTTGCCAAAGTCAAAATACATTCAAAGTCAAAACGCTACTAGTAAAATTAAAATGACATTTAACATTTCAGTAGCAAAATTTTACCGAATTTTTGGTCGAGGACTTTGACGAAAGGGGCAAGACAGTTGGTGGTGCAGGAGGCGTTGCTAATGATGTCGTCGGCGTGTGTGTAAGCATCGGCATTGACACCGACGACGTACGTGGGGATGTCGCCCTTTCCGGGAGCGGTGATGAGCACCTTCTTCGCCCCGGCTTGAATATGCTTCCCGGCCCCGTCTCTGTCCACAAACACTCCCGTACCCTCGATCACAAGATCAATCCCCATATCCCTTCAAAATCGTAAAAAAAAAATAAAAAATCGTAAAACACAATTAAGTTACTATATAATGCAATGTGCATAGCTCTCTTGTTCTATTTTTACCCCCAAGGGAGGTTGGAGGGGTTGCGGTCGGAGACGACTTGGATGATCTTGCCGTCGACGGAGATGGCGTCGGTGCCGACGGGTTTGACGACGGCGTCGAAGATGCCGAGGGTGGAGTCGTATTTAAGGAGGTGGGCCGCTTGCTTGACGCCGCCGGTGTCGTTGATGGCGATCACATCGAGTGGGGAGTCCTTCCTTCCGTGCCAGCACCTCAAGAAGTTCCTCCCGATTCTCCCGAATCCGTTGATCGCCACTTTTAGCTTCGCCTCCACCACTACCTTCTGGTTCTTCTCTCCCCCAACCTATACATACAGAGATAAGAGCATATATAAATAAACATTCTTGACACACACACACATGTATATATATATATATATATGAAGACTTACAAGAGAGGTCTGGAAAGAAACAAAAGAAACGAAGTCTGCATTGCTGTTGGCTCTCTTGCCGAATGGAAGAGCAGAAGAAGACGAGCTGCGAAGCCCACTAAACTCTGAGAATCCTTTGCTGCAGCCCACCTGCACCGTGAACACACAAACACACCACCATTATTAGTTATACATACATACATACATACATACACACAGACATATAGATACACAGATACACACACACACCTGCAGAGAGGAAAGAGCAGCATAAGCCATGGTGTAGAGCAATGGTGGAAAAAAACAGTGGGAGAGATATAGGAATAAAAGGGGTAATGGGGGTAGAAATTGTTTATGGTGTTGATTATTTTGGAGGGGGAATGGATCAGATTTTGGATCATATGTTAGCCTCTCTCTCTCATTTGTATGGTTGTGCTTCTCCTTGTCACACTGTTTCTGTGTGTCAGCATTTTTTTTTTCTTTCATTTTTTTCCTATTTATTTAGATATATTTTCATTATAGATTTTCATATCAATGCGAAAAACCCGAAAACAAAAAAAATCGAACCATTTTGAACCGTTCCGAACAGTGGCGGACCTATTGGGGGCCGAGGTGGTTGGCCCCCGATATTAAAAAAAATTAAAGGTAATATTTTATAAATAGCGTAAATTACAACCACCCTTGATGTATGGTCAATTTACGAAAAAATTCCTCTTGTTTAGATAATTACATCGACCTCCTCAACCTATGAATCTTCTTACACATCCATCCTTGTGGTGTCAAATTTAATATAACCATCTAGATTTCGTGGAATGTTCTCTAGTTCGTATTCGTTTTGTGTAAAAATACAGTTTATGATGCACCATGATCTGATATATACAAGCCAAAAAAACACATGTTATGATCATCTTGTTTCAAAATGTGGAGCTCGAATGGAATAAAACGGGTTCAAAATTGGGATTATTCCATATAATCTAGAAGATTTCACTAAATTTGAAACCGCAAGGGTGGACTTGTAAGAAGATTTATAGTTAAATGTGGTTGTAATTACTTTATAGTTAAGGGGTGGTTGTAATTACTTTATAGTTAAGGGGTGGTTGTAATTACTTTATAGTTAAGGGGTGGTAGTAATTACCCAAACATGAGAAGTTTTTTCGTAATTTGACTATACCTCAGAGGAGGTTGTAATTTATTCTAATTTATTTTTATTAAGGTGGTATTTGCACAAGCCTTTAGAAACATTTTTTTTTCTCCCTTTTTATGTTTATAATCCACCATCACCACCACCACCACCACTATTACAACAACAACTTACACAGATAAACGAAAAAAACTTATTTACATAGTTCATGTAAAAGATTAGCAAAAAACATAGGCTATGTTTGGTAAGCTTTTGGGCTTCTATTTCCATTTTATTCTGGAGAAAGATGTTTTGGGAGAAGAATTTGAAAATAAAATAAAGTTTGTTTGTGTTTTGAGAGGAGACAATTTGTACTGTAGCAAGTCAAATCATGTCTAAAATGTGTTGGAAAATGTTATTTTGAAAGAAGAATTTGAAGGATAAAGTGATTTTAGTTTGTAATTTAGTGAAGACAATGAAGTTCAAGTTAATTAGACAATTTTGAAAACTTATTTGCATAGCTTAATTAAAAAAAAGTGAATAAAAAAAAACTTAAATATCTGGTGTCCGCATCACCACCAATATTAGCATCTGCCATCACCAAATAAATTTTCATATTTTTTTCCTTTTTATGATTATTGGGTTACATCGGAGGGGAAGAAGAGTAACCAAAATCGCATATGTGTATGTAGGTGTGTAATGTATGTGCATGTGTGTGATTGTGTGATAGAGCTTCGACGATGGCAGTGGCAGGGGAAGGGATATATCAAATTTGACGAAGTACGACGAGGTTGGACGGATCAAACGGAGTGCAGTTGTTAAACGGATGAATGCGACACCGAAGAATAGAGAACTTTTAATAAATTGCCAAATTCCTACTGTGCTGATCTGAAAGGAAATTATACTACTGCCCGAAGATATTTAGCAAATTTCCCCATTATTATAAATACCTAACGTTTCTAAGACTACATAATATCCTTTGTATCAACAATTTGAACTATATTCATCATAAAAGTAAATAGTTAATACTTAAAAGATGATAATAAAGTATTTATTTCATTTACATACATTTGCCAAGTAAGTAATAAAAAGTAGAAGATAATATGATGTGATTCTTTAAGGTCAATATTCACAATGAATATGAGTCCAATTCATTCAAAACAATAAAAATGCAATCTTTAAAAAAAAAAAGAAAAAAAAAAAAATTGTTTCAAAATTCCTTTGGTGCCCAAAATTTGAAAAAAATCAAATGGAGGTTATAGCTACACAACACCCCCCCACCCCCCACCCCCACCCCCACCCACCCCCATCTGTGCCCACTGCATATTTGCCCAAAGCAAAGCAAAAGCTACTACACACTGCTTTTTCTTCTGCTTTCTTCACAGACAATTTGATTAATCACATTTTGTTGTCGGATTTAATCTCTGCTTTCTTCACCGCATGAACCAATTATCCCGCCCAATTTTCTTCTTCTTCTTCTTCTTCTCTCGAGTTCCGCCAGTGTTTGATTTCATCGCTGTTTGAATTGAAGTTGTCTGCGTTCTCTTACATTACTTCATAATTTAAAAAAAATAATTAATTTTCCACTTCATTATCATCCAATTGTCAAATTTGCTGCCCCTTTTCACGACAATTTGATCCACCACCGCGGGGCCTGCTACTTTATTTTCTGAGAAAATTAATTAATTTTTTTTCTTCCCCCAAGTTGAGAGATCTGTTGAAGCATCAGCAGCATTGTTTGAAATTTCGAAATTAATTTCGAAATTTTGATAACGCATTTTTAGTATTTATTTCGAGTAATTAAATGCGCTGCTGATTTGGTTAATTTTATGATATTATTTATTTTTTTAGTTTCCCCCCTCAATTTACAAGGAAGTAATTGTTAATGTAATTAGGTTTTTTTGGGTTGGGAATAGCTGCCAAGTGGGGTTTATGATTGTGATTTGTGAACGGTGTGAAGAGTCAGTCACTTGTTGATGTTTGGTAATAGTTTTAGTATGGTACATTCCACTGAGTTCGGCAGCTAATTCTGCGGGTCCGTCGAGCTAAAGTTCGATTTCCTTTTTAAAGGAAGAAAAAAGAAAGATCCACTTTTGATCCAATTATATTTCTGTTTGTTTGATTCATTTATTGAAGCAAAAAAAGAAAAGATAAGAAAATGTCGCAGAAGAAAGTTAAGGGCTCGCCTTCCCTTCAGTCGATCAAATCGTTGCCCGTGGATTTACGGTTTGTGGGTTCTTCCGGGAATAATAGGATGAATTTATCTGATAATGTATTGGATAGTGTTGAGTTATCAAGTGATTCTGCTGAAGGAAGGAGTGATATTGGTTTGGAAAATGATGAATCGCCTTATTATAATTTGGATATGCCGGCTAAGAATACTCCTACGCGGTCGATTAAACGATCCAATGTCGACTCTAAGTGGAGCGACACCACCCCTTACACTACAAAGAAGGTATAATCCTTGCCATGTTTTTTTTGTTCCATTATTTTATTAGTCAAGCACCGAGCGCTCAGAAATTCTCACAAGTCCGTCGTGTCGAACCTGTTAACTGAATCCTATGAGGAAAGAAAAAAATGGTCACTAGAAAATTTCAATTTGGAGATAAAAAGAAAGAGGATATTTGGAGTTCGATAGCATTACCGTTTGTGGATAACGTTTAAGTGAGATAATAAATATCTTCTGGGGCAGACTGTGTAGAAGAAACATGAAAAAACGGAGTGTTGTCTTACGTTATTGCATCATAACATGCATTAATATAAAAAATTAGTATTATGAAATCCTTGTATTACATCGCACTTTAATGAGTGAAATGATTCCGTGAACCATATATGCACTATAAAACTCGTTAGTTTATCTGATAGTAGCTTCAGATTATACCCTTTAACTAGTAGAATATCATGTAATTATCTTCGATATTATCATTTAACTGTTTAAGTTTATCTTTTTTAGAAGCTTCAGTCATGGTTTCAACTTCCTGATGGTAATTGGGAGCTGGCGACTATTCTTCAAACTTCTGGAAATGAGTCTTTAATATCTTTGGCCGACGAAAAAGTAAGCGTAAAATTTGGTTTCCGATATTTTTTTCTAAAGAAGTTGTTTCGCCTTTTCTAACCATTTTTATATTGTGTAGGTTTTGAAAGTGAATATGGAATCTCTGGTTCCTTCAAATCCCGATATACTCGATGGCGTGGATGATCTCATGCAACTAAGTTACTTAAACGAACCTTCAGTATTGTACAATCTCCAGTATAGGTACAATCAGGATATGATTTACGTAAGTTTACCACCTTCGTGTTGAAATTCGTCTTTAAAAAAATTATGTTTCTATTGAATTTTCGTCGTGCACGATTTTTCTCACTTTGCCCGTTCAATTTCAGACCAAAGCGGGCCCTGTTTTGGTTGCCGTTAATCCCTTTAAAAAAGTCTCGTTATATGGCGATGATTATATTGATGCTTATAAGTGCAAATCCATGGCGAGCCCACATGTGTATGCCATCACTGATGCAGCCATGCGTGAAATGATCCGAGGTAATTAGTTAAACTTAATTGCAATCAGCAACTAAGTCCTTTTCTGGCAATAATTCAACTGAGTGATTTGGTTTTTTTCATCCACAGATGAAGTGAATCAATCCATCATTATAAGGTTAGTTAAGCACTTATCTTGAATTTTTATATTCTTTTCGCTGCTTGCTCGTTTAAGTATTTGCTGCGAATTTCGTCGCACTGCATTATTTAGCAGCCAAACTTTATTTATCTGAGCCGATATACTTTATTAAAAAAAGAAAGAAAAGTTCTATTCAGTTTGACAAAGTGTGAGATTTGATTGCTTTTGCTTTGTCCAGTGGAGAAAGTGGAGCTGGAAAAACCGAGACGGCAAAAATAGCAATGCAATATTTGGCTGCCTTGGGAGGTGGCAGTGGAATTGAGTACGAGATACTGAAAACGAATCCCATTTTGGAAGCCTTTGGTAATGCCAAAACATTAAGAAACGACAACTCGAGTCGCTTTGTAAGTTGCTTGGCTTCTATAGCTCGATTCATCTTCTTGGTTTGCTTGCATGAGAAATCAAACACAGCCTGCATGTGAAAGTGAATAGCTCGATTCTTTTTTTTTTTTTTTTACCTGCAGGGAAAGCTGATTGAAATTCACTTTAGTGAAACTGGAAAAATATCGGGTGCCAGTATTCAAACTTGTAAGATATCATCCATATTTAAAGATCTCGATTTCAAATTAATGTATACAATTATGGAAATACGAAGACTGACTTCGAGTTATTTATTTTTGTGTTTTCTCATCCGATGCTCCTGTAGTCTTACTAGAGAAGGTATTTCTCGATCTACTTCTACTACATTAACATCATTTGCTTTTGATTCAACGACTCAATTCAGGATTTTTTTTGTTTTTCTTCTCTTTTTTAAACAGTCGAGAGTTGTTCAAAGTTCAGCAGGAGAAAGGTCATATCATATCTTTTATCAGCTTTGTGCTGGAGCTCCACCTCTTCTTAGAGGTATAATATTACAATATTTTTGTTGTATATATATATATATATATATATGTATGTATCTATATATGTATGTATATATATATATATGTATGTATGCATATATATATATATATATATATATATACATATATATATATATATACATATATATATATATACATCTATATATATATATACATGTATATATATACATCTCTATATATATATACATATATATATACATGTATATATATATATGTATATATATATACATACATATATATATATATATACATATATATATATATATACATACATATATATATATACATATATATATATATATATATATATATATATATATATATATATATATATATATATATATATATATACATACATATATATATATATACATATATATATATATATATATTATAAATCCATCAAAATATCTGCTGATAATCGGTTGTTTTCTACGTATTTTTTACGCAGAAAAATTGAACTTAAGGAATGCAGACGAGTTCAAGTATTTGAGCCAAAGTAACTGCTTTACAGTTTCTGGTGTTGACGATGCAGAACAGTTTCGTGTAGTAACGGTATTCATACTTACGGATTAAAATCACCATTATTCAACCTTAATCATTTTGTATGTTCTTATATTGCGAAACTTAACTAAGCTTAGCTATTATTAATCTTCTTCGTAAATTTAGGAAGCTCTGAATATTGTCCATGTTGCAAAAGAATCCCAAGATTCCGTATTTGCAATGTTAGCTGCAGTTCTGTGGCTCGGAAATGTCTCATTTACAGTGATCGATAGTGAAAATCACGTCGAACCAGTGGTGGATGAAGGTGAGTGTATTTTTTAATTTAAATGTGGTTTTGTATTTTTTTTTAATTTCAGTGATGATTGTAAAGTGGATAAATATATTAAATAATCCCACTATTTGCTTACATACATATAAAAGAAATTGTATCTTGTTTCCAGGTCTATTCAACGTTGCCACTCTGATTGAGTGCAACATTGAGGAACTAAAGCTAGCTTTATCGACTCGAAAAATGAGAGTAGGAAATGATACAATTGTTCAAAAACTTACCCTGCCTCAGGTTAGATATTGCTACTTATGTCTTTCGGATTTGTAAACTATATATGTGACAAAATGAGTAATTTTTTTTAAATAATATTTTCAGGCAATTGATACGAGAGATGCTTTGGCTAAATCGATTTATTCTTGTTTATTTGACTGGCTAGTCGAACGAATTAATAAATCATTAGCAGTTGGCAAAATCCGCACCGGAAGATCCATTAGTATTCTTGATATTTACGGTTTTGAATCGTTTGAGGTTTGTATTTCTGCAAACTTTGTCTTATATTCATTTTTGGCTTCTGCATTTGTGCTTATCTCGTTTTATTTCTTTTCTTCAGAGGAACAGTTTTGAGCAGTTCTGCATTAACTACGCCAATGAACGATTACAACAACACTTCAATCGTCACTTGTTCAAATTGGAGCAAGAGGTGACTAATTCATATCCCCGCTTTATTTAATGTTCATAATTTCTCGTAAAGATGATTGTTATAAATATGTATCATCACTTTTTTTTAAAGCTCTAATGTTTTGCCTTCTCCAGGAATACATTCAAGACGGCATTGACTGGACAAAGGTTGACTTTGAAGACAATCAAGATTGTCTTAATCTCTTCGAGAAGGTACAATAACTCAACTTTCTTGACATTGCTAATGACAAATGAACTGCATTCAGTTGACTCCTAACGTTCATTTTTTTTATTGGGTGGACGCTTAATTGTTTTATCTTTGAGCAGAAACCATTAGGTTTACAATCGTTGCTTGACGAGGAATCTACCTTTCCAAATGGCACGGATTTGAGCTTTGCCAATAAGCTCAAGCAACATTTGAACTCCAATCCTTGTTTTAGAGGAGAAAGAGGGAAAGCTTTTACCGTATCCCATTTTGCAGGAGAGGTATTCATTTTACTCGCATATTCCCTTATCTTATAATTTAAACAAAAAAAAAAAAAACGAAAAGAAAAGCGGATAGACAATTTTTTTATCATTGCTTATTTCATTTAAACTGTGCTTTTAGGGGTTGTACAGTGTTCAATATAAACTGGATCAAGAGTGGTTTTTTACTTATTTATTTAAACGTTTGTTTCCCATCTCAGGTTACATACGACACAACTGGATTTCTCGAAAAGAATCGGGATTTACTTCATTTAGATTCCATCCAACTTTTGTCTTCTTGCACATGCCCCCTTCCTCAAGCTTTTGCCTCCACTATGCTTACTCAATCCGAAAAGCCAGTAGTGGGTGCACTATATAAATCCGGTGGAGCGAATTCGCAAAAATTAAGCGTCACAACAAAATTCAAGGTACAATTAATTTAATCGTCATTTTTTTCGAACAAACATAATGACAATTTTTTTTGTTGTTGTTTCTTAGTATTAAATAATTGTTGTTTGGTTTAGGGCCAACTGTTCCAATTAATGAAACGCCTCGAAAACACAACACCGCATTTCATACGCTGTATAAAGCCGAACAACACTCAGTCACCTGGTAGCTACAGTCAAGAACTTGTGCTGCAACAATTACGGTGCTGTGGAGTCTTAGAAGTTGTTCGAATATCAAGATCCGGTTTTCCTACAAGAATGACGCATCAAAAGTTTGCCAAAAGGTTAATGTTTTTTATTTTAAATAATTCCACGGATATCATATCATATATCTCAATTGACTGGCATTTGACTTGCTTCGTTCATCAGGTATGGATTTCTTCTATTGGATCACGTTGCCTCACAGGATCCACTCAGTGTTTCAGTAGCGATTCTTCATCAGTTCAATATTTTACCGGAGATGTATCAAGTCGGCTATACAAAGTTGTTCTTTCGTACAGGACAGGTGAGTATAATTTCTACTCTCCCTTTTCTCTTCATCTGTTAATCGAGCGAATAAATAAATCAGGCGAAAACAATGTCTGTGTATTTAGCAACTCCGTTTTTCTTTCTAGCTATAGCGTGGGATTACGTTTATTTGTTAATTTGCGCATAAAAAACGTTTGTATACTTTGTTTTGCACAAGTAATCCAAAGTAAGACTTTTTAAGTATAAGAAGTACTACGTTGCAAATAATTATATGAAAGCCAATGATCGAAGCTTTCAAAGAGTCTTTAGCTGAAAATGTTTTTTTTTTTTTTTAATCTAAATTAATCATTTTAATAATCATTTTGTCAAAATTCTAAATTAATGCAGATTGGAGTACTCGAAGATACTAGAAACCGTACTCTCCATGGTATATTGCGCTTGCAAAGTTACTTTCGAGGTCATCAAGCTCGATGCCGTTTGAAAGAGATAAAAAGAGGGATTGTCACTCTTCAGTCATGTAAGTCTTTATCGAACACGTAATTCATATATATATATATATATATATATATATATATATATATATATATATATATATATATATATATATATATATACATATATGTATTTTTTTTTAATTTTATTAATATTGCTGAGTCATAAAAAACTTTTCGATGCAGTTTTTCGTGGGGAAAAGACTAGAAAAGAGTATTCCATCTTATTGAAGAGGCATAGAGCTGCTATACATATTCAGAAACGAATAAAAGCCAGGATTTGCAGGAATAAATTCAGAAGATTAAACGAGGCATCAACTGCTATACAATCAGGTATCCATAATTTATATTCTTCTGTAACAGATGGAACTTGGATAAAGCTTTATATCCATTCATTATTACTTATATCCTACATCAAATAAACTGCTTAGTTCGCAAGGGAATGACATTTTCTTAAAAAAAAAGGTGAGGAAAACTACCTGTAAAACGCTAGCAAGTTTTCTATCTTTCTTCACTTCCAATTTATTTCCGTCTCTAAAATACGATTAATTATGGAGTAGTTCACCTCCAAGGCAGAACCTCAACAAACACGTCTGCTGGTTAAAAGAAAATGATTTTCCACAAAATCGATTCCCTCGCTATTTTCTTTAGGAAACAATCCTACTAGAGATTTTCAAATTATTATTTCTTCATTTGCTTTTGCATTTTCGTTTCTTCTCATTTCAAAATCCATGAAGTGATTGAGCTTTCGTATTTATAGGTGAAAGTGGTATTGATAAATTCATCTTGCCCACCTTTTTTTTTTCGCTTTTTTCAGTTATTCGTGGCTGGTTGGTTAGAAGATGCTCGGGGGACATAGGATTGCTGCAATTTGGGGAAAGAAAGGTAAGAGTTAGCCCCTCTCTCTCTCTCTCTCTCTCTCTCTCTCTCTCTCTCTCATGGTATTTTGGATTGAATAACATCTCTCTCTCTCGCGCACACACAAAGCAGGGCACCGAGCCAGAAGAGGTGCTCGTAAAGTCAACATTCCTGGCCGAACTACAAAGACGAGTTCTGAGAGCAGAAGCTACCCTAAGAGAAAAAGAAGAAGAAAACGAAATCCTCAGCCAACGCCTCCAACAATACGAGAACCGCTGGTCAGAATACGAGCTCAAAATGAATTCAATGGAGCAAGTGTGGCAGAAGCAAATGAGGTCACTCCAATCCAGCCTGTCAATAGCTAAAAAGAGCCTCGCTTTTGAAAGCGACTACTCCCAGAGAAACTCGGACGCATCGGTCAACGAAAACGACGATCAAGAGTCAACTATCTGGGAGACTAAAGCCCACGAAATCAACGGTGTGAGATCGTCCACGAGCGCTGGTACAGGTGTCATCGGACGATTGGCTGAGGAGTTTGAGCAGAGGAGTCAAGTTTTCGGTGACGATGCCAAGTTCCTTGTGGAAGTGAAATCGGGTCAGGTCGAGGCGGGTTTGGATCCGGATAGCGAGCTTCGCAGGTTGAAACAGATGTTTGAAGGTAATTATTGCAAGAAAGATTCTCTTTTTAATATATAATAATTTAAAGGAGTAATTATTAATTAATTAGTGGTTCTGTAATTCGACTTAGGTTGGAAGAAAGATTATGGAGCAAGGCTTAGGGAAACGAAGGTGATTCTACATAAGCTTGGAAATGAAGAAGAGCCGACGAGAAAGAAATGGTGGGGCAGGAGGAACAGCACAAGGATGGGCTGAGTTTCTAATTAAAATCTTACGAGAAATCCGAAAAAAAAAAAAAAAAAAAATCACCGGAAAGTATATATAAAGTTCAAGTACCGATTATTATTGCAAAACAGGTAAATTCTTGTAGTAGTATATTGAATTGGTTTGTGAATTTTAAGTGTTTTAGCAGAAGGCGGTTAGCATTTTGTGCCTTGTGGCATTGCCTAAGTAAAAATATTGCGTGGAGTCGAAAAACGAGTGTGTTTAACGACGGTATTGTCTGTTTTTTTGCTTTCTTTTTCGGGCTTTGCCTGAGTTGAAAATAGTTTTGTAAAGTTACAGCTGCATCATTGTTTTTCAGAGCAAAAAAATTTGGTTCAATTCGTTTTGCATGTAATTGGTTCAATTCATAGAATTATTTATTTATTTATTATTAGTATTATTATTATTTTTTTTAATTTTTTTTAAGTCTTAACAATTTGAAAGGTTAGAAGCACGACTGAAAATGAAAACTGACCTTTTAAGTTAGCAAACTGAAATTTTATGGATTTGAAAATAGATTAAAATCAAATCATTTTGTTATCATGTGTTTGAACTATTTTCTAAATTCTAAATTCTAAGCATCCAAAAAGAAAAAAAGAATTATTTTCTAAATCCTCAGTATCCAAAAGGGATTAAGAAAATAATTAAAAAAATTAAAAAAAAAAAAACAAAAAAAAGAAAACTTGGATAGAAGGATATAATATGCGAATATTCTTCTTACTGAGAATGGATGGGTACGTTATGTATGTGTATGTTTGGAAACTAGTAAAGTCTTATCTGACAACTATATGTTTGGAATTTATCTGATTTATTACTTTGGAAATCCGGCATATACCATGGGACATTTGTTTTTTTTTTTTTTTTTTTTTTTTATTTAATTGGTGCTACCCTCGGTGGAGTACACCAATTAATTTTTAATTATTGATCTGGTGAAATAACTTCCCACTAAATAGAGATACATATGGTAATTATGTGATTACGTGCAGATTAACAATTAATAATTATCCGTTATATTTTATCGAGTGTAGCATCAAATAAAGCTATATGATCACAAGACGATGTTTAAAGGTTCGATGATTATGGGCAGTTTTTTTTTTCAAAGAAAAATAAACAAATCCAAAGATTTTATGCCACCTTAATGACTTTAATAGTTAATATTCAATATTAAATAGTTATTCCCCAATTACTCGTGAGATGAGTTGTATATTTTCAGTAGTTATATTAAATATTCTCGATAATTTTGATATTCAATTCACTAATTATTTTTTTATTTATTATATCATGTGATATAATTAGGTGGAGCGGAATAAATGTCAAGTCAATGTCCTCAAATACGGGAGTATATTACCAATTTCCACGTGGCGGGTCCCTACACCACACCTTTTCCTATTATTAAATCCTAAAAGGAAAAGAAAAGAAAAAGGAAACCGTAACTATATGCAATTACGTATCATCTTCTTAAAATTAAGCGTAAATTACGGCCATCCCATAAGTATGGTCAAATTACAAAAAAACCATTCATGTTTGGGTAATTACAACCATTCTCAACTATAAATCTTATTATACGTCCATCTTTGTGGTATCAAATTTATTGGAATCTTCTAGTTTAATTCTCAAGATTGTACCAATTTTATTTCATTATAGCCCCACATTTTGAAGCAAGATTATCATAAGATGTGTTTTTTGACTTGTAAATATCAGATTGTGGTGCATTAGAAGCTGTATTTTTGCACAAAACTAGTACAAACTAGAGAACATTCAAAAAAATCTAGAATATTACGTTGAATTTTACACCATAAGGGTGGACGTGTAAGAAAATTCATAGTTGAAGAGGGTAGTTGTATTTATACAAACAAGAGTGTTTTTTTCGTAATTTGACCATACATCGGGGGTGTGGTTGTAATTTACTCTAAAATTAAAATATTGAAATAAAACGTGGTTAATTAGGATAGCGAGTCTTAATTAACACACGCGCTTTATATTGTCTGCTTCAACGCGTTGAAGAACATATTATAATCAATCAAACAGCTTTTTTTTGACTCTTCCCTCTTCTCTCATACGAAGAAACTCTGCTTCGGTGGTCGGCGCTGTTTCGTTTCGGGCCGGGCTGTCATTCAAATTGACAGCCCATATATATATGTATGAATCCTTCTCCTCCAAATTTACAGGTGATTGATTCTTCTAACCCTTCCGCCATTGATTCTCGTTTTTCCGATTCTTCAATTTTTTGATTTGCCCCAAATTCATCATCGTCGATTTCACGCAGGCGGAGATTGAGGGTTTATACAACCGATTCGTCGCAATTCAGCGCCGATTGTTTGTTTCTGATTATTGTATGAAAATTATTTGAGGGGAAAAAAAATCATGGGTTCCTTGTCTGGATTTTTTCAAAGGCCGGTTCTTGCCGCCTCCGCCGTAGCAATAGCTTCTGTTTCCGCCGATTGTTGCCAAAAGCTACGCCCTAGTAAATCCCCAGACGCTTGTTCTTCATTGGAGCAATCAAACCCTTGTTCTTCTTCTTCCTATTCTTCTTCACATTTATTAAATGACATAAATTCTTCTTGGGTGTCTCGAATAACCACTTCCAAATTAGCCGAATTGTCTTTCGTTACAGGAATTCGCGTACCCATACCTAATTCCCACATACCAATCCCCAACACTAACAATGTTAATTATTCTTTAGTATCTTCTTCCCCTGTTCTACTCAACATATACCAATCAGCCGATTTGACGAAAAAATCCACGAAACCGGCCGCATATCCTTACAGTTTTCCTTCGCAGACGTTGGATGTTTCGTATAGATGGCATTTGCCCGATCCTAAGGCTGTCAATGTATCCGGGGTTTCTTCCGATTCTTCGTCGGCTAAATCTAGGACAGTGGTGGTTTTGCTAGGATGGTTAGGTGCTAAGCAGAAGCACCTCAATAGATACGCAGAGTGGTACAATTCGAGAGGGTTTCATGTTATTACATTCACGTTTCCGATGTCCGAGGTGCTTAGTTATAAAGTCGGCGGGAAAGCCGAGAAGGATGTGGAATTGCTTGTGGATCATCTTTCCGAGTGGTTGGAAGAGGAGCATGGCAAGAATTTGGTCTTTCATACGTTTAGTAATACGGGGTGGCTTACGTAAGTGTTTCCTCATCTTCGTACTTCACATGGAAAAAATAAAACAGAGTTTTTTTCTTGATGTATAGGTGGAACAGTATTTTTGATGTGGCTTTTGATTTGGTTTTATAGATATGGGGTTATTTTGGAGAAGTTTCAGAAGATGGATTCTGCTCTAACGGGAAGGATTAGAGGCTGCATTGTTGATTCTGCTCCTGTGGCAGTACCCGATCCACAGGTAATGGTTTGAAAATATTAACGATTGGAAATGTAACCGATATGTATATCATCTAGTGTAGAAAATATTGATCACTTAATCATTGTGGCCATTCAAATTCGTCGCAGTAATATCAGTTTATGTAATGCCGATGAATGCTTGTTTTTTTCTGTCTGCTTCTATCTCTAATACAAATAGCCAATGCATCCTTCAAAGCAGAGCAAGAAATTGTAAAAGAAGTATTTTTCGTGGGACTGTGCTTATAGATTTTTTCTCGATGTTTGAAGTTTGCTTGGGCTTGGCTCGTATTCATTTGTTATTGTCCTTTTTTCTATGGCCAATGTTGCCTGACTTGCCTTTGACGTGTTTCTAGGTTTTCGCCTCCGGATTTTCTGCTGCATTTCTGAAGAAGAATAGTGTTGCAACAAAGGGTTCTGTCATTAAACCAGATGCAGATTTAACAGTAGGAACCAGAACATCGATTGAAGTCAAACCTGCTTTGACCGAAGCAGCTCTTCTCCTCGTTCTCGAGAAATTTTTCGGAGTGGTTTTGAATCATCCTCCCATAAACAGGTAAATCATATTCCATAACCATTTTGAATTGTTAATTACATTATATAAAGACAATCACTGTGATCCTTAGGCAACATCTGAATTTTTTAAATTTCATTTTTTATTTATTTATGTTTAATCAGAATTGTTTTTTCTTTCTTTTCCCCCTCAAATTACAGGAGACTTACTGATGTGATGAGCGTATTATCATCCGAACAACCTAGCTGTCCACAACTGTACATCTATAGCTCGGCCGACAAAGTTATTCCGTCAGATTCTGTGGAATCTTTTATAGAGAAGCAACGGAAGAGTGGACACAAGGTCAGATCTTGCAACTTCGTTTCAACACCACATGTTGACCATTTCCGAAACGACCCGAAACTTTATTCTTCTCAGCTCACTCATTTTTTGGAGGATTGTGTGCTCACTAGCTGCAAAAAATCTTCCTGAGTATATACATTGCTAACCGGTCACTATTCTTTCTCTTGATTCTTTATGCGATTTTTTTTCGTCTAATATATTTATTTACATACATAGTTGAGTTCTCCGTACAAATGTACTTGTAGTTCTCAGTGTTATAGGATGGATTAATAAAAGAAATTCTTTGATTGAAGCTGGTGTTACATTACATCTTTTATCGTATATGCAATGCTTTCACGTATGAGACTATTTTGTACACTTAACGCGTCGACAAATGGAGTCGAATACACAAGC
This sequence comes from Erythranthe guttata, assembly GCF_056151865.1. Lineage (NCBI taxonomy): Eukaryota > Viridiplantae > Streptophyta > Magnoliopsida > Lamiales > Phrymaceae > Erythranthe > Erythranthe guttata. Next base: position 3,605,603 of record NC_142537.1, on the reverse strand, counting down.
CTTAAAAAATGGTGTCTCGTACAATTTGGATTATATTTCAATTTAGGAATAACGAAATTTCACGAGGAAAAAAAGGAAAAAGTTTATTGAATTATTCTTGAGGACCGCTGCGTTAGTTTTTAATCTAATAAACTGATTTATCCGACTCAATTAAACTCGTTTTTTGAGTTAAGTAAACTCTTGCTTTGTGTAAATGTTTAATACACATGGTTTGGTACGTAGAGAGTGAACTTGTCATTACAAGAATCGTTTTTACAAATTTGTACGTAGTTCTTTAACACCATTCAACTCTTTACGACTAAGGTCTCATCGGTATTGAGGATGGATTGCCTGCTGGAGATACTTTAAGGTTGTCTGATGATTTAGAAATCCCATGAACCAGAAATCGAAACTGTCCTCCGTCTCTATTCGGACATACTTCTGTGTTGGTCTTTTCACATTCTCACTTTCAACCGCTCGTTTCATTTTTCTCAATGGAATCATCACCTGAGTTGATAACAATTTTCAGTTTCGATCTTTTTTGTCTCTCGATAGAGTATAGTCTCTTACGGAACGAAATTTACGTAATATAATAATACCTTGTAATGTGCTTTTAGAATCTTTCCAGTTTGAGACGAGAGTTTGATGGATCTCTCACTACAGAAAGCTACTCTTTCATTCGAAACAAATAGAAGGCCAGCTATTGGTCCAGCTGTTGTCGATAAATAGCACTGAGAAGCATTTAACAGTTTCTCGTGATCGTCTCTAATATCGAATTTCTGCTTAAACACTTTCTCCACTCCACCAACCTGAAGAATTCTCGCCCCAAGACTCAGTTTTCCTTTCACCGTTTCGCCAAACTTGGGTGCTAATCTCACTGCACGGTTCACAAATATTTTTCTACGTGTCACAATTTTGACTTTATGTATTCAATTTTGACTTTTGTTTTGTGTGAGTAACGACATACCGTGCTCTCGGATTCCTTGAGCGAAAACGTCCATGTTTTCACCGAGTTTGATCATCTTAGTAATTACTGAACTCACTTTACCTGCAATTCCATCGAAAAATCACATTGAGTTAAGATTCAAACTTCGAACAAATTATCAAGAATTCGTGGACTTTTTTTTTTTTTTTTATCACTGCGAATCAAGATTTACTAGAAGGGATTAATTACCGTGTCTGATGTTGGAGTAATGTCTGGGAGGAGAAGGCATAAGTTGGTATTGAGCAGAAGGATCGGTTAAAAGTGCTTTTGGAGAGCTTTTGAAGGAGAAAGCATATTCTTCTGAGCTGATCGGAAAACCGGTAAAATGTTTCTTATGCACGTTTTTCTTTCCGATTCTTGATTTGCTGTGTTTTAGCTCCATACTATTTGCTTCAGAATGTTTCGCCAACTAACAAGAAACTTGCTCTGATTCTGATCTTTGTTCGGCTTAATATATATATATATATATATATATATATATATATATATATATATATATATATATATATATATATAAAACATGTATATATATTTTCGTTTCCCTACTTCTGTGCTTTAACTTTCGATTCATGACTAAGATTTGTGTCACCAAGAACTAAAGGTGAATGCATCATAAAGTTGTTCTCTCTGCTTTTTTCGGTTCATCTCTAACGAACATGGGAATCGGATAATTACGACGAGTAGGTTTGCAATTGGACATGTGTCGATTCTGACTGTATAGTTGGTAATAACACTCTTTTTTTGAGGTGGCATTTCTGCTTTATGATGTAACCATCACTTGAAATGAACCAGCAAATGAAAGAAGAAAGAAAAATATGGGGTTTGCTTTTTTCATGTTTGTATACATTTTCTCATTCTTTGTTGTTCAGTTCAATCTTGGATAGGGTGAAAATAGTTATTTAAAAATTCAATCTTTATGACGTCAGTGGGGAACTGTGTGTAAGAAATATGAAAAGTGAAGAATGTGGTGTTTAATATTTTTTAAGGGTATATTACGGATACCCCTGAAGTAAGTTCAAATTACAAAAATCCCCCCTCATGTTTCGGTATTACAACCATCCTTAACTATGAATCTTCTTACATGTCTACATTTATGGTGTCAAATTCAACGGAATCTTCAAGATTTCGTGGAATGTACTTTAGTTTGTACTTGTTTTGTGCAAAAATGCAGTTTCTGTTGCAGCATAATCTAATATTTACAAGCCAATAGACATTTCTTATAAATTATTATCATTTTGTTCAAAATGTAGTTCGAATGGGGTATAACCAGTACAAATTGGAGAATATTCCGCATAATCTAAAAGATTTCATTAAATTTGACACCGCAATGGTGGACGTGTAAAAAGATTTATTGTTGATGGGTGGTTGTAATTACCCAAACAAGAAAAAAAAATTCGCAATTTAACCTTACCTTAGGGAAAAGACCGTAATTTACCCTTTTATTCATGAAAACTAAAGATGAAATGGAAATATACTATGAGGGGTTAAAATCATGGTTATCGAATCGAAAAATATCGGCGTATCGTTTTCCTCCGTGTATCGTATCGTATCGTTATCGTATCGTATCGTACGATATTTAACCGACTATTAAAAATAATAAAATATATATATCTACATAATAAAAATGCTATAAAAATGTAAAATTTAATATTTTAAAGTCAAACCACTCATTCCTTATTTCTTAAAAAAATAATCTATCATAAAATATATCATAAAACAGGACAGATGTCACAACTGCTCATAAAAATAACATCAACAAAGTTAAAATTTTGATCTCTAATTTGTAAAAAACTAATCTATCACTCATAATCTTCAAGATCAATGCAACTTAAATTTATTTCATCCACCAATTTCAAACGAGTGTCTTCATCCTCATGTTCATCATCTCTTCAACTTCATTAACTCCAACTTTGGCATTTTTCCTATTTTTTCTTATCAATATAAAACTTGGCGGGTAAATTTCTTGGATCTAATATATGTAAAAAAAATATTAAATAATATTGAAATTCGTTTTCAGGCCCTGATAATGTGAATATTTCGTTTTCTTCTTATTTTATTTTATTTTTTTATTTTTTAATATTTTGACTAATATCGTAAATATCGTATCGTACCGTGATATGGCGATACGATACGATATCTCGCGATATTTAACGGTATTTATGCATAACCGATACATATTATGAGTTGTATCGTTTTGATTGGGACCGTACCGTCTCGAGATATATATCGAGTTATCTCGCGAGTTGAACTACTATGGTTAAAATGTATATTTCCAGTATTAAAGCTCTTTTTCTGCAAATGTTTTGGTGGTCCGAGTGTATGCAGATGTGGCATGTTTGCTTTGTCATATAACCACAATTAAATTTTGAGGAAATATAAATGACATTTTTAAAGTGTTGCTTAGCAAGAAAGGAAACCGGAAATGCTTAAAAGAATAAATAAATTATTTTAATAAATATATATATTGATGTTTGTGGATTTATATTTTAAATGAAATTATGATAATATACCAAATGTAGTAAGTAGATAACGAACTTAACAGATTTCTTTGTTTTTAAAATAAAAAAAACATCATCTTGACGTGTAAAGGCTTTTTTCACATGTGACAATCTTGATTTTCTTTTCTGAAATGATTTGTGCAGGCCAAAATTAAACATTCAGGCACATTTTTTACCATTTTTCAAAAAACAAAAAGTAAAAAAACTCAAAACTCTCTCAACCTTTCGATTTTCTTTCGCAAAGCCCGTGCAAATCGTCAACAGATCGGAGGTAATTTTTACGTTTTTACGATCCTCTTGTTATGTAGATTACGAATCCGGAAAAAAAAAACGAAAAAAATCACACGTTGGCCTGCTCGTGTGAATTTACACGAGCGCATCCACTGTGCTCGTGTAAATCCACACGAGCAGGCATTTTTATTATTTTTTTTTATTTTTTTTAATTGCTCGTGTAAAAACACACGAGTGGTTGCAAAGTGCTCGTGTGAAATCACACGAGCAGTTTGCAACCGCTCGTGTGTTTTTACACGAGCAGATTATTATTAGTTTTTTTTTTTTTTTTTTTTGATTTATAAGATGCTCGTGCAAAAACATGCGAGCATTTCAACAGTGCTCGTGTGAAATCAGATGAGCACTGTTGAAATGCTCGTGTGTTTTTGCACGAGCACAAAAATTTAATTTTTTTTTTTTTTTTTTTTTTTTATTTTTAATTGGGTAGGAATAGTACAAAAGGTAAATAGTTATGGTAAAAAGGTAAAAAATCATGGTAAAAAAGTGCCTGAATGTTTAATTTGGCCTGCGTATATCACCACCCTTTTCTTTTTCTCCCCATTTATTCAGCACTGCTACAGTGGAAATTTCACATTTTTAAGGTTTAATTTAATGTGGGACATAAGATACATTCCTCTGACCCACATTTTTATAAGAGAATTTTAGTGGTGTGGCATTTCTGTAATTTTTTTGTGAATCTTTTATATTGTATTAAAATTACCAAATTAATTTATTTTTATTTTTTGTGTCATTGTAATTGGGAAAGTTGTGGCTTGCATGTGAGGAAGAAGATACTTTATGCATTCCAATCTTGCTAAGCAACCAACCCTTCTAAATATATAGAAAATTCAAATACATCTTTCTCTTTTTGTTCCAGCAAGAGATGACGTAATAGTTTGAGCAAATGAGTTTGTGTCAATCGACCCAAATTCGAATTCCTGAACTTGTGTCAATTGACCAAAATTCGAACCCCCTTGCCAACGATCACTAGGTCGAACTTGTCACACATGATTAACCTCGTGTTATTTGCGTCTCTCGTATAGTTTGCAAGTTATTATACGAGAGTGTAGATTTACCCAGTACACCTATATGATTGGTTGCAGGTTCCTTCGTTACCAAATAAAGAAAACAAAAAATAAAATAAAATAAAATAAATCTCTTTTTTTTCAATTGAAGGTGGTGGAGTGGTAGTTAGTAGTTACATCATAAAGCAAATAAAACAGCTCAACAAAGTAGTAATACCACATCTGCATACAGTCAGAATCACCAAAATATTTGAATGATTAAACATAATCTGCCCCAACTTTATCACATTAAGTAACCTTTAATTTAGAAACATGGTCTGTAGTCCAAAGAAGAAATAAATAAATAAATTAAAATTCAAAAAATTAAAGAATGATCAAGGGATAATAATATATGTCTGCCTCTTTTTCATAATCACCAGAAAAGAAAAAAGTAGGCAGCAAAACCAACTTTCTGATGCAATTTTGTTCGAAAAAGATTATTCAGAAACTCGTATATTCAACTTTCTTAGGCTCTGATGACCCGAAGCTGACTCATGCAGCTGAAAAGTTCAAACCCGAAAACCCCTTATAAATAGATTATTAAACCTGATAAGTTTTCATCAGAGCAAGTTTTCGGTTTTGAAGCATTTCTTCTAAGAGCACTCAACCAAAGCAAGCAACTACAATGGAACTACTGCACCACAGCAAATCAAGATTTGTTAAGAAAAACGCGCATAAGAAACATTTTACCGGTTTTCCAATCAGCTCGGCAGAGTATGCGTTCTCGATTAGAAGTTCTCCGAAAGCACTTTTACCTGATCCAACTTCTCAGTACCAACTTATGCCTTCTCCTTCAAGACATTACTCCAAAATCAGACACGGTAAGCACCTCATCGATCAAGATTCCACAGCTTCTTGATTGTTACAAATTCGAATATTATTAACTGACGTGATTTTCTGCGGGAAAAAAAAAATTTGCAGGTAAAGTGAGTTCGGTAATCACTAAGATGATCAAACTCGGAGAAAATATGGATGTTTTTGCTCAAGGAATTCGAGAGCATGGTAACTAATAACTTACGAAAATTTTACAAAATCTCAAATTATATATATATAGTGGCAATGTTTTGATATAGTTATGGTTCTTACAGTGAGATTGGGACCGAAGTTAAGCGAAACGGTGAGAGGAAAGTTGAGCCTGGGGGCAAGAATTCTTCAAGTCGGTGGAGTGGAGAAAGTTTTCAGACAGAAATTCAATGTTAGAGAAGACGAGAAACTGCTAAAGGCTTCTCAGTGCTATTTATCAACGACAGCTGGACCAATAGCTGGGCTTCTCTTTGTTTCGAGTGAAAGAGTTGCTTTCTGTAGTGAGAAATCCATCAAACTCTCCTCGCCAAATGGGAAGCGTCTGAAAGCACATTACAAGGTAATACTGAAATTCCGAATCACGTAATATTTTTCAATCGGCTAAGTTTATTTATGCAACAGATGAAAACTAGAAATCGTCTTGTATTTAACTTGTATATATATATGTATGTATGCAGGTGATGATCCCACTGAGAAAAATAACGAGAGCCGTCGAAAGTGAGAATGTGAAAAGACCAACACAGAAGTACGTGCAGATAGAGACGGAGGACAATTTCGATTTCTGGTTCATGGGATTTCTAAATCATCAGACAACCTTAAAGTATCTCCAGCAGGCAATCTATCAACAAGCCAGATGAGAATTTAGGCCAAAATCTACGGACTCGTAGATGTTAATTGAAAGAAGCTAGATACACACTCTCACAAAATTGTACAAAATTTATAAGAACTCTTGATCTCGTTTCATCGGGATGAGGAGTTCGCATTATGTCGAAAGAACAAACTTAGTTCTTTATATTTATCTTCTTTGGAGTAAAACCAAGTGCATTTACTATTGTGCCGGTCTTTTTTTAATCCTTGCCCCAAAAAAACGAGGCTTACACTAAACTAAGCATACCAATTATAATAATAGGTTAATCTAATATTTGGTTAAAACCAATTAATGGGTATGCTGAGAATATGCTATAATGGTAAAACAGAATATTGTGATTGCCTAAAAGCCATTAATAGGGATTGTCTCATTCTGAATATGGTTAATCATGTAAGATTTTCGTTTACTGTTTATGGATTTGCAATACTAAAAGTGAATTTCCTAATTATTCGAACTACATGAATATAAAACTAGGTTCACTTCCTGCATCATTCGAATCGAGTAGGTTCCGAACAATATCATAGAGAAGCATTCTTGAATCATGGGCTCTCCAAATTTCTTTTGTTTCGTAAACAAAATAATGTTGGTGTTTACGTTTGCATTTTCCTTTGGTTTATCTCAAAGCAAATTAGACAAGACTCTCTTCACCACACTCAGTGTCCTATGCGATACGACCCTACACCCAAACACTTGCTACGATAATCTCTCTCCTCTAATCGACTCCAAAAATAACTACGACACTCGCCTCTTTTACAACTTATCTGTCCAAGTGTCCATAAACGAGGTCTCGAGGGTCTACAAAAAATTCTCCACCGACGGGAAATTGGCTCAAATATTAGAAAATACCAACGAAAAGATTTTGCTGTCTGCGATGAAAAGTTGTCGTAATTTTCTTTCACTAGCATTGTACAATCTCAAAGGGTCATTACCTACAAGTACTAGTGTCCTAACAACGTACGAGACACGAACCGAGTTTCGAACATTACTAAGTGCTGCCGGTTCGGATCTGAATACGTGCATGGATGGCTTCGAATACGCACCGGATGAGGTAAGAAAAGTTGTAGCTGAAAATTTGGACAAATCTACTAAACTTGTTACTACTAGCCTTGCTATAATAAGCAAGATCGATGAGTACATGAGCTCACGAGAACCATCCTCAATGGTCGATAAAATAGAAAAGTCGAGTGAACTTACTAGTGATTCCGAGCCCACTTGGCTGTCATCCAAGTACTGGAAACTGCTGAAAGGGAGAAGGATCAAAGTCAATGCTGTGGTGGCAGAAGATGGTTCAGGGGACTACGAGACGATAACCGAAGCCATCAAAGCTGTGCCTGCAAGAAGTAAGAATAGATTTGTTATCTATGTCAAGGAAGGACTCTATCGTGAAAATGTGAATGTTGCAAAGGACAAATGGAATGTCTTAATGTATGGTGACGGAATGGACAAAACCGTTGTTTCGGGCAACCGCAGCAACAGTTTAGGAATCACAACCACAATGACTGCTACCTTTGGTAACTACAGTCACCATTTTTTTTCTTCTTACCAATAATTCATCTTTCTTGGTTTTGTTTTCTTACCGCACGTGTGTGTATCTCATATATGCAGCTGTCCACGGCAAGAGATTCATTGCCCGGGACATGGGATTTCACAACACTGCAGGGGCAGGCGGCGGTCAAGCCGTTGCCTTGCTTTCATCTGCTGATCAATCAGTTTTCCATCGATGCCTCTTCGATTCATACCAAGACACCCTTTTCACGCAATCCAAACGACAGTTTTATCGAGAGTGCAAGATATACGGAACTATGGACTTCATTTTCGGAGACGCGGCTGTTGTCATACAGAATTCCGAGATACTTGTGAAGAAGTCACCCTCTCAGAAAACGGCCGTCATCACTGCTCAAGGAAAAGACATGCCGTATTCAAAAACGGGTATTTCGATACAGAAATGTACTATTATGCCTGCTGAGAATCTTCGTGGAGTTAAAACTTACCTGGGTAGGCCTTGGAAGAATTACTCCACCACCGTTGTTATGGAGAGCCATTTGGGGAGCTTTATTGATCCCAAGGGATGGCTGCCTTGGAATAACGATGTCCGTGCCCCTGATACCATATCTTACATTGAATACAATAATGTGGGTCCCGGTGCATCGACTGCAGAGAGAGTTACATGGAAAGGGTTGAGTGTTAACGACACTCAATCTGATGCAGGAAAGTTCACTGTTAGATCGTTTATTGATGGAGACAATTGGCTCCCGTCGACTGGTGTTCCATATCAGGCAGACTTGTGATCATACATTTGTAGTACCGAACACCTAGTGTATTACATATTTTTAAGTTTTACAGTACCTTCGTAGTGTAGGTGTAGTATGAAGATTGAAATGGAAAGATGAACAGAGAATTATGCGACTTTTGGGAGTCGTTGAACCCCCAAATCGATCTTACAATAAAACAGAAATAGACTTTTTGGTTGTTAATTTAGCAGTAGAACTGTCTTTGCACATTGTTAGAACTATAGGATTTGATCGCGTGAACTATTTTCTCCATTTTCATTCCACGGCTACCTTTCACCAAAACAACATCACCACATTGCAAGTACTCTAAAATGTCGGATGCAAGGCTTTCAGAATCGTAAGCATGTAGCATATTTATCTCCTGCCCCACCTGTAAATTATTAGCTGCTGCCAGAAACCTCTTGCCAACTAGTGCGACCAAATCAACACGAGTATCCAGACAATGCTGTAAAATCAGTTCATGTAACTTGATCTCGGTCGGACCAAGTTCAAGCATGTCCCCAAGAATAGCAACTCTTTTACCGTAGCAGTGAATATCACTTAGTGATTCGAGTGCATGTTTTGTACTGACAGGGCTTGCATTGTAGACATCGTTTATTATGTTAATACCGTTTGTAGTAACTTGAAACTCAGACCTCCCTGGGACAGGAATGAACCTGGACAAGGATTTTCCGACTAGAGCAAGAGGAACTCCCAAGGAAGTTGCAACAGCCGCAGCTGCACAAGCATTTAGAGCCAAATGCAGGCCTGGACTTGGAATGACAAATTTGACCCTGAAAATCATGTTGGTGAATTCAATTATGTAGGCAAGGAACAGTTAATGCAAATGGATAACAGTCAGCAAGAATATCTAGTTAGAGTGAAGAGACGTATTAAAACATAAAGGCAGTTGAAGGGATACAAGAGCAATTAAAAGGAAAATCCAAATTGTTATATAAGACGAGCAAAATTGCTATTGTCAAGAAAAATAGTTTCTGCAAGACAACTCAGAAAAGGGTATTTGTTTCAATAACTAGTTATCACATATCAATAAACTGTAAGTTGCCTATAAGGACTTCTCAAAAAGAATTTGCATCTTTACTTATTTCACCAATTGCAGTTTCAATAGCCAAATGCCTTGCCAACCTGTGCTATAAGTGAATATTAGTTGCTGAAATGGCCGGAGAAAAAAACTTACGTTTCTTCATTAGTTTCCAAAACGGTCTCTACTTTAAGACCACCATCTATACTCTGCATTGAAACTAGCCGAACATCAGAGCCTTGTCTCCTTCCAAATAGCACCTGGAAGAAAGTTATTTCGAACAATTAACTTGGTCCACGGCAAGACACTAAGGTGGCTATAAAGATTTGCCAAACAAGATATTTACATAAATATAATTACGAACACACTTATCAAACTCAGCACATACGAAACACAATTTAAATACGAAAGAACATCTAATTTATCTCAATTTATTTTTTACCAAAACTAGACTACAGCACTGACCTTCTTGACACCAGCAGGAACAGCAAGGTCCATAACAAGAGGATCATCGGCATTCAAAACACAAACATCCCCCATTGTTGCATCTCTCAAAATCTCCCCTTTTGCAATCGAGATCTCCTCCAAGCTCGCAAAATTCTCCAAATGTGCAGCTCCCACATTCAAAATCACCCTTACATTAGGCCTGCAAATAACAGCAAGCTCCAAGATTTCTCCTCTCTTGCTCATACCCATCTCCAAAACCCCAAACCCAACATTCCCCGGCATCCCGAGAAGAGACAACGAAACCCCGATATCGTTATTCCAGTTTCCGGGGCTCTGGTAAACTGACCCAATGCTCTCCAGAGCCAAAGCTACCATAGCTCTCGTGGTGGTCTTCCCCACACTACCCGTCAAACCAATCAAGAAGCCACTAAACCTTTTCCTTGCAAACATTGCCAATCTTTTCAGCGACTCTGTGGTGCTGCCATCAACTTGGACAAAACCCTTATCCCAGTTTTCGCAGACGCGGTTGCCGATGACTCCAACAACCCCTTTGGCGGATAATTGAGGGGTTATGAAGGTGTGTGCATCAAAGCTTTGACCGACAAGGGGAACAAACCATTGACCCGGATGAATGGACCGAGTATCGGTGGAGACTGAACCAGGTGGGGCCCATCTGACGATTCTTCCATTAACAGCCTCTGCTATTTCAGGGGCAGTCCAAACTGGTGAATTTAACGGACCCAAAATTATCATGATTTCTCTCCGTTAAGCATTTGACTACCAAAAGCTACTCATCCCAGCAGTAAATTTCTTCTTGAACAGCAGCATTCAGTAACATTTCACTTGTGCTGTGGCAATAACCGGATAATTATACATCTGCATAGATCTTCTACAGGTAACATTTTACAAAACATAGACAACTTCTTCTCAAGGGAAGGCACGGTTAATTATATTTTAGAACCACCGTGAAAATGCAGAACCTTCTTGCTTTATCAATACGGTCTAATGGATCAACATCATCGCCTTTTAAATTTTCACATAACAATTATATATACATACATAACTATTTTTAGTTATACTTAAGGCATCTCAATTTTGTTGTTGCTTTTTTTTTTCAGCAATGTCTATGCAACAACATTTGCCATGTTATAATCCAAAGAATCTCCTTCGACCATATAAACCGAGAGTTCGACTAAGATCCCTCCGAAAGACATGCTGTATCATTCAAGAATTCTCTTATCCTAATTCATAAGGCGAATGTGTGGGAGATAAATGTTTACAAGAAATCGGACAACAACTTCGGATACCATTTTTCTAAAAAAAAAATATATCATTTTTGAAAAAAGCAGAATATTATTTTTGAAGTATTACCCACAAAAATTCTATATCATCAGCGCCGCCATTTCATATGCTCAAGTATCAGAATTTCAGTGGTGTGAGTTACATTACAACTAATTAATTTTTTTTATTATACACATTAAATCTCGTAGAAATCAGAAAGCCTACGCATGTAAATCAAGAGTTAAGGGCGAAGATTTCACATACCTGGAAGAGAGACGAGCGGGATTGTCGTTACTTGTATTCAGTGAAGAACCCTAATTTGAAGCTATTTCAATTTTCAGCAGAGAAGAGGGAAAATTGATTTCATCAAACACTCGCCCTCTTCAAAAATCAAACTTTAATTTGGCATAAATTGCTTTCCGCACCCCCAATATATGGAAAATTCGGCAGTGCACCCCAAATATTAAACAAGGGCATCTTGCACCCACAAATTAAAATTAAAATGGCGATTTGCACCCTAAGGTTGAAAAGCACCTATTTTTACTACTATACAAGATTAAATTAGTTTCATCAACCTATAGAGGATAAAATGAAATTATATTTAAATGAAATTCTAGTTTTTCATAGGACCCGCAACTTGGATCTGGTTCCGTGGATCCGATCAGATTCGCTTCGATCCATATGGATCGTGTTTGCATTAAATCTAGTTAGAATGAACTAGATTGGACCAAGTTGATAACTTTTAAAAATTGAATCCACTTTTGTATCTATTGGAAGTCTAACAAAAAATGGAGTGTACTAGAGTGTGTGAGAGAAAAGTGTGTTGGGTTTTGTATTTGCGTATGTTGAAAAAGGTGTCGGAGTGTGTTTGTGTGTGTGTCAAAAGCGTGTGTGAGTGTGTGTAAATGTGTATATCAAAATTTTGTGTGAGTGTGTTTATGTGTGTGTCAAAGCGGTGTGTGTGAATAAAAAGTGTGTTGGAGTGTGTGAAGGTGAATAAGTATAAGTGTGAAAGTTGAGTATAATGAAATTTAAATCACATAAGTTGAGATATTAAACCATATAAGTGGAGATATATCAATTGAGATATTGAACCTTATAAGTTGAGATATTAAACCTCATAGGTTGAGATAAAGATGCAATGAATTCGTATGGGTCCGATCTGGATCGGTCCGGATCAGATTTGGATCGGTGCATGTCCGATCCACTTTATATCCATTCATATATGTTGATTTTGGACTAAGTTCTTTTTTATCCAATTCACATGGATCCGGAATATCATCGTCATCTTTACTGGTTTTGTAATTACTTATGAGTGGTAATCTTGTAATTATTATTGAGTGACAGTTCTGTAATTACTAATTGTGTGGCAATGTTGAGTGACAGTTTTGTAATTATGGATCAATGGTACTTTATTAAATATTTGATGAGTGACAATCATATAATTACTTGGTGACTAAATGTTCTATAACTACTCGGTGAGTGATACTTCGCAAATTACTGTTGAATGTGAGTTCTGTAAATTTGTTATCGAGTGGTAGTTCTATAATTACTTGTTGAATGATAGTTCTATAATAACGATAATGAGTCGCATTTCTATAATAACTTGACGAGTGGTAATTCAGTAATTACTTAGTACGTCATAATTGTATTGATAATGTAGTTCCAACAAACATTCAACTTAGCAATTGCTAAAGAATACTATTACAAATTTAGAATTGCACAAGTCAACTCTATTCAACGTAAAGTCAACTCTTTCATCACAACATTTATTAGCTAATAAAAAACTGAGGCTTAATTTAGAGCATCAAAGGTACTTTACAATTTGCACCATAATTTTTAAAAAAATGCCTATAAACCCCAACAAAAACCAGAATAATCTCAAGATCCTAAAAATAACCGCTACATCGCCACAAATTACCTATACATACGCAGTTCTTTCTTTTAAAACTACAACTTATTTCGAAAATTCGATAGGAAATAAATGTAAACTGAAATTAACCGACACCAAAATCACCTATGCGCGGACGTATGCGGCATAGGGTAAGCCATAGGCGCCATATTCATCGGTGCACCGGGGACCACTCCTCCGTGGACAGGCGCACCGTAAACCGGCGTACCCACGGCCGAAACGAGGGGCCCACCTATCGGTTGACCGATACTCGGCGGGCCGTAGATGCTGACTCCTTGGTGTGTGTGTGGGCCCACTGCAACTGCAACTGGCTGTTTGTTGGATTTGATAGACGAACCTCCAATTGCGGCGGCAGAAGACGAAGAACCGTTTTGTGGTGGCGGTGTTGTCGTTGTCTGGCCTGTGATTGGTCCTTGAGGAACCGAAATCTCACCGCCCGTGACACTAGTAATGTCGTGGATGCTCGATCTTCTTCTGTCTTTGTTCATTGAGTTCAAACGGATGAAGTACTTTTGCGCGTGGCTCGCCACTTGTGTCGGGGTCCTCGTCACCACGAAATTACGGGAAATGCTTCTCCAATCGCCTTTTCCGTATTTGTCCAAACCCAGAAGAAACAACCTTTAAAAAAAAAAAAAGCACATAGTAAGTAAGATGTGACGACAATCGATGTCGGCCTTGTTTAGATAATATAATCAAGATCCGTCAAATGTTTAGGGTTTGGAACTTAATCGAGCATATGAAAGATAATTAGATACAAGAAAAAAATTGTACAATTATGAACCCGAAACATAAGATAATCGCATATTACATGATGAAATAGTAGGCACCGATTCTCTAGAAAATAACAAAATTATTTCGATAAAATAGACGAGCTTACCACATACTTGAATAAGATAGCGCTCGACAATCAATTATCTCTACAAGATATTATAATCCTTTGTACATAATTTCGTAATCGTTTTTTGTCCATCACTTACTTCATGCACATGTAGTCGTCGTTCGTCTATGAAATTACTCGTAGCACGAAATCTCAACAACATCTCAAGCTATTTTCCAATCTGCGGTCCACTAGATATTGCTATGCACATATACACACAGAAACAAGAAGATACGACTCAAGCCAGTCAACCAATCTTCACTAATTTACACCTAATTTTCACTAATTTACACCTAATTTCCAAATTGAATAATTTCAGACCAATCGTTGAGGGCAAATACCGAAAACAGCAATAAAAAGTTACTAATCCAAATCGAGATTATACGAGGATATTTTATGCACACGCATATCAAGAACAAATCATCGGTCAAATCTTCAACACACTTGCCACCAAAAAAAAAAGCCTACTCTGTAGCTTAAGCAGATTAAAGCAGACTCGACAAATATAACCGAATCTACCTACGCAATTTGTTCCTTCGGAAGAGGAAAGACGTGCTAGAAAAATACTCGAGTATATAATTCAGTGGACCATTATTCTCGAGCAGTATCAAACGAGCAACTCCAAGACAAAAATAAAGCAATTCGAAAAAATGTACAATTTATAAAGGTAAAAAGATACGAATTTATTAGGACATAATACGAGATTAAATCATAGTACCAACCAAGTACAAGAATGATTTATTACCTGAATTCACTCCAGTCTCTTATGATAATTAGATCTTAATCGTAATAACTTTTACCGGACGAAAAAACACGAAACATTTGTGAGAAAAAAACTAGGTATCATCAATGAAAGAGTCCTCAAATCCAATTGAATTTAATTTACACCTAATTTTCAAACTAATAATTTCAGACCAATCATTGAGGACAAATACTGAAAACAGCAATAAAAAAGTTATCAATCCAACTTACGATGACATTTTTATGCACACAGACACATCGATACCAAATCCTCGGTCGAATCTTAATACAGTTACCAGCGGAAAACCCGACTCCATCCACAGAGAAAATAAAGCAATTTGGAAAAAAAAGAATATTATACAAACCAAAAAGAAAAAAGCAGTACATTATTATATGTGTTAATTAACGTATTGGGACCACCATAATCGAGATTACCATGTCTGTAATATATAATAAAATCAGGACATAAAATACGAGATTAAAAAGACAAGAATGATTATTATTATTACCTGTGTTCATCCTCTGTCCAAGCAATTCCCTTTCGCCGCTCCTGATCCGACCTGGAAGATTTGCCTCCATGATTCGATTCGCCGTTCGAGTGTCCGAAATTGCTGCCTTTTTTACCGGTTACTTCGTCGCCGGCGTGACTATTCGAACCATCCGAAGACGAGTTGTAACACGGCACCTCTATAAAACCGGATTCTATTCGGTTCACATCATCGACCAAGAGTTCGTAGTGGTGCTTAACATCCTCGGCAGATTTTCCAGCCACCTGCGCCGCGATTTTCTCCCATCTATCGGAAGTATCCTCGGGGTAGGTTACTATCGCTTTCTCGAATTGCTTATCTTGCTCCCTACTCCACTCGGAGCTACTCGATTCATCTTCCGCCGGCATCTAGGTTTTCGGTCTTGTATTCAAAATCGAAAAAGAACCCAACTCAAGTAATTCACAGAGGCATTGTTTAGAATCCGGAATTATGGGATCTGGGATTTTTATTCCACGAAATCGAAAAGGCCAAAATGAAGAAAGCAAAGGGGGAAATGAATACTAAAGTTATAATTCAAGAAGAGAAAAAAGTCGAATTCTTGTGAAATGCTGAACCTATTGGATGAACAACAACGAAACGAAAGAGAGAAATTCAATTGGTACAGACAGTAATTAATTCAAGCAAGTGAGAGAATTTGAAGTGTGAAAAAGACCACCATGGTTTCAAGCAAAGAGAGAAAAGCCCAGAAGTCTATAATGGATAATAACACTAATCAAAGTCGCCATCTCTTTCTCTCTCTCTTCTTTCTCTCTCATCAATCAATCATCCCAAGAAAAAAAATCCCCAATAACAAAAAGAAAAAGAAAAACCCTTATTTTGCTAACCACCAGTTTTGACAGCAAAAGGCCCACAAGAAAAAGAAAAAAAAAATACCTAACAATTTACAGTCTAATTCTGTGTGACCACACAGTTAAAAAAAAAATGGTCGAAGAATCAATCACACGCCCTAAATCGAACTACAATTTCTTTTTACTTGTGTAGTGGCGTAAATGTAAAAAAGGGGGAAACTTTTTCTTACACCTGTAATCAGATAGAAATAAAAAAGGGATTTAAACAGAGAAGAAGAACACCCATCTTCAACAAATATGGAAAGGGCGAATCTTTTTGTAACTATTCAAGAATCGACCAAGAAATTTTTCTAGTTATATACTCTTCTTGACCTGCGGTTCAAAGTTCAACCACCATTTTCAGGGTTCCACATTTCTTAATGATTATATATGTTAGATTTAAGTGGCGGTTAGGGCTATTATTATTGTTTTTTTTTTAGTAAAGGGCTATTATTATTGTTAATAATTTAAACAATTCATCCAATCAAGTTCGTGCATTTGTTTTCTAAGGCAACTAGTACTACACCCGTGCGATGCACGGAGTAGCATTTCTAAAGGTAATTAATAAAAGATTTAAATACGTCATCAATAAAAGTAGTAATAAAAATATGAAATAAAATTTATTAGGAAAATTAAATTGACAAAGGGATGTATTAATTTAAATCGTCAAAATATAAATTGATCGTTAAAGAAATGAAGTATATTGAATAAAGCAAAAATTAATAAACTTGCCATACATGTATTCTACAACTTCAACAATTGACGACATTATTATTTCGTTCTTTAACAAAAATGACTGATATATACATATATAAAATATCAATACTGAAAAATACATTTCATTTATATACATTTTGTAGCAATATAAAATTGCCTAAATACGAACATCCATAAATCAATGTTTACAGTTGTATACCTGTAGTTGTAATCATAAGATACAACAATTATAAACTAACATTGTCGTGATTGTAGTAAAAAGACTTTAGTAATCGTAAGAAAATTTATATTATCATGTCCTCCCATTTTAAAAGTTTACAAATTTGAGCACTGATGCTTGGCCTCTGGAGTCGCTTGTCGAAGTCAAAATTTGGACACTTGCTGCCTCTTGCTCTTTTTCCCTCTTGCCAATGTACCCGCAACAAAATCAAGATTGACATCCGGGGAAGCCCTGACAAAGTGTTCAACGGGTGAGTTAGGCTTTTTAAGTTTATCAAGATTCTAAGTCATAATAAGATTTAACGCATGACTTGAATCACACTAAATAGAAACAAATATATTCTAATGCAATTACTTGTTCAACCTTAAAGAAAACTAAAATAAAAATTTGTAAGATAAAATTACTAATTGCATATTATAGCTTTTCAAATGTCAAACATTTGTAAAACCATGAATTAAAATCAAACCCATATTTGTGAAAATCTTAATTGATTCCCAAAATTTGGTTCTAATGTATATGACATAACCAAAAATACTAATATGAAAAGCATCAAAATATTGCCCATCTACAAAGGAAAATGGCGTCATCTAAAGATTGTGAATATTTAGCCTTGTACATAATCCCTGAGCAATCAATTTGTACCTGATCCTGGTCCATGTTCGTAGCCCTTGAGCGAATCCCGATTCCCGTTTTTGGAGAAGACCTTATTTGCTGAGATGGAGACTGAAATAGGGTTCAACATATTTTGATCAAGAAATAAAATTCCATCAACAAAAACGTATGACTGTAGCAATTAAAACGTTAAAAAAATATTTGAATATTAAAATTGACAAATTCGAACATTATGAAGAATCAATATCAAGGTATGGTCGATCTACTAACCTTATATGGGGGAGAATTTTGGTAAGGCGGCCAATAGTTATCATCTGCAAGAAAAGCAACACAATATATAACTAATAGTATTTGAAGGAAAATAGTGTGTTTGTGTATGTTGAAAACGGGGAGGGTAGTAACAAAACATAAGATGGCATAACCAAAACACTTGGCTATCAATTAAAGAACCTATAAGACAGCATACTGAAGCCAACTTAACAATCCTACCACGGATATGAATGTGGTCGACGGAATAGAATCACCTAACTGCAGCAAAACACTTAAAAAGGACTAACACTAACTCTAAAATGCGATAAGAAAAAATTCTGAAATACGATAAAAAAAAATTATTAATCTAAAATCCAGAATTACTAACTGCTTAAAGAAATGAGAAAAAAAATCCAATGAGATGCATTTATAAAATCTGCCCTTACGAAATACAAACACAAACACAGCACATCACACACATTTACATTGCATAGCACGGAACACATTAGCGCACACACTTTCATATCTTATATGATGAAAGAATTGAAAATAAGATCCATATTGCTTTTCCCTACTGCTTTTAAAAAACACACTATAGTTCAAAAATTCATACCCGAAAAAACTTGCTTTTTCCTACTGCTTTTGTATGTTCCAATTGTCAGACAGTTGAAATGTATAGAACCTGCAGTTATACAAAATAATAAATCTAAGTTGTGAAAAAGATAAAAAGACATTGATAAATTAAAAAGACCTCGAAAGAAAGCAATAAAAAACACCGGAAAAGTATTGGACGTCACTATAGTAAAATGGTCACTCAAAGTTTTCATTGAAATGTAAATTCGACATAGCTTAATTAAATTTCAAACATAGCATTTAACTGAAATTACATGTCAAAATAGTAATTTAATTTCTTGCTTCAACAGAATACTATTGCTTTTTAAAGCTAAACTATAGCAAATCATTAGTAAACAAATGAAAACAAAAACCTTAGATAAACCCAATTTATTTTATTACAAATTGCAATTATCCGTCGTGTCTGTGAGGAACACTTTTTATGCAGCAAAACTATATATTGAAAATTATTGCACTAAAAAAGGGTTGGTAATGCTGCAATATTTGAAACAATTATATTCATAAAAAATAGAGAAAATAGCAAAGAAATATAAGGGGGTCATCGTGTAGTGTAATTATTTCGAGATACGGAAAAACTGAATATAAAACTTAGATACCAAGAGTACAAAAATTGTTCCTAAACTGCACCAGGAAAAATGTATGCTTATTTATATATAAGAGTATATATATTCATATATACACTGTATGTGGATGTAGAAATTGTTCTTGTTTATTTATTATTACTACTCTAATTTTTTTTGGTAAAAAAATCAAGGAAATAATTAATATAACACATTTTCTACCAAAATTTTAATTCAGTGGAGCTTTTTCAGCATTGATAGTACTAATTCTTTGGAATGTGATGTGTTCACCTGGCTCGAAGGAGGCACCAAATTGGCAGGGCTATTACTATTAGCAGTAAACGGAAGCATCAAACGACTGTATCTCTAAGACGGAAAATCACAACCCATCTTTCAGCTACCGAAAATCACTATTCTCTATCTTGATCATTCAAAATTGAACCACACATGCAACTGTAAGACATCAGTCGGTCGACCACCAATACCATCATATCTAGATAAACTTACATGCTGTTTGGCATCAAGGAATCAACATCTAGGATTGTAATCCGAAATACATGGAAGCTCCTGTATATCATGACTAACATATAAATTCTCCAAGAAATAAAAAGCCCCATTAACTACATAAATAAAAACAGGGGAAGAAGTTATTAAGGTTGTGTAAAAAAAAACCTAAAAACAGGGGGAAAAAAAGAAAATAAATGAAAACGACTCAAAGCAAATGACGGAAAAACGTCTAGGGAAACCAACAACCCCATAACCCCATAACCTGGAGATTGTATCTTATAAGGGGATTAAATCGGTAAATTATGCAATTATAAATAATGTTTTGAAGGTTTTGCAGAAATAAAACCCATTTTTTTATTGAAAAAATTTCAGTTCGATGGAAATTCCACAATTTTGTTTCGTTCCCAAAATTTGTGTTTCTCTCTGTCTTTCCCAAAAAATTTAAATCTTACTTGAAATTTGGAGCACCACCGGCAGAGGCTTCCACCGGCAAACAATGAGCGGCTGCTCCACTAACCCTCCCGGACCAATTTTGTTGATTTATCTGCCGGCGAAATTTTGAAATCTTCAATTTTCTGTAAATATTTCTGTGAACGATGTGTTTGTGCAGTTGAGAAGATGTGTATTGTGCAGATAAGGTTTTTTTTTTTTTTTTTTTTTAATATGAAACGGTGTTTTTTTAGAACCGTAAAAGAATTATTACAAAAACACTCCTTAGGTCTGTAAAATTACAGAAAAGGCCCTAAGGTTGCCTAGGGTTTGAAACCCTAAGAAGTGCCACGTGTCAAAATATGAGGCAAGGTATTGTCTTTTTATATATATATAGATGTGTGGTAATGATTCTATTTTGTTTTCGTTATTCCCCAAAACAAAATTATATTTATTATACTTTTAAAATAATTTTCTTAAAATAATATCAAAAGTTTATCTGTCCTTCAGATATGATGTGACTGCTACAGTAAAATGATGTGACTGCTATAGTATAAAATGTCTTCACTAAAATATAAATAAATATCACTTCATCTTTTAATTTTTTTCTTCTAAAATACATTTTTCTAACACTTTTAAACATGATGTGACTGCTACAGTGTATTTTGTCTCCTTCCAAAATATAAACAAACATTATTTTCATTCTCAAATTATTCCCCCACAACATATTTCCTCAAAATGAAATCAAAATAAGTTCCAAAACGCTTCCAAACATTGCCCAAGTTTCTCAAAATGGTGTTTGAGATTTAATTTAATTGTCGGACGAGAAACGTAACCCACACTACAGTGTCGAGTTCAGAAATTTAGTATACGGTAGATTTAAATTTTTGGGGTATAGGGTTAGCGCCCTCGAAATTTTTTTAGAATTTTTTTTGATAAAATTGGAAAATAGGAAAAGAAAAGAAAAAAAACAAATTTTAGAGTGTTTTTGGCTTAATTTGAGGTTTGGGTGGGATAATTAATAAAATTTGGGACTTTTTTATATTAATTTGCATTTTGAGAGCAACTCCAATGGAAGTATCAAATTGATTATCGAACCCATAAACCACCTTTTTGATATCTCAAAATTAAAAATTTCTACTCCAATGGGTAAGTATCTTGATACTACCTCTTTGTATGTAAAAATACATCCTGGAA
Organism: Erythranthe guttata; assembly: GCF_056151865.1. NCBI lineage: Eukaryota > Viridiplantae > Streptophyta > Magnoliopsida > Lamiales > Phrymaceae > Erythranthe > Erythranthe guttata. The sequence continues at coordinate 3,584,066 of NC_142537.1, read as the reverse complement.
ATTGAGTTATCAAAAAAATAACCACATAAACATCCAATCACAAAATGACACGTGGCAATTACAAATAAAACCACTAAAAACCTTCCGATTGATTATTAATTTTAATAACTATGGTTGGAGGATAAACTATAAATGGATATTAAAATATTATCTGAAGTATCAAATGAGTATTTGATAATCCAATTTTGATATTTAGCATTGGAGTTGGTCTAAGTGGGCTAATTAATAAAAAATAGGGCTTCTTTTGCATTAGTTGAAATTTAGCTGAGCTAATTAATAAAATTTAGGTAGGTTAAATAGATATATAGTATAATATAATATAGGATGGAAATTGTAAGTTGAGGGTGGGCTTGAGTCCACCCTTACCTAATGGTGACACGCCCCTGCACACTACGCTAGGCTAGTGTAGCTCGACATAACGACCCTCAATCTAGCTACCGTTGATAAGGGACGAACCTGAGTCAATTGATATAAGTTCACTTGCTACATTGGTCATCCCTGAGGACAAGTAGATAATTATTATTACGGGATTGAGTTAAAGTTGAGACTCGTGTCTTTTTACCTAATGGAATATAAAAGATTATTTATTGGGTTTAACATATAAGAAATCCAAGAATTTTACTAGCATGAATTACACAATTAAAAATTGTTATCTAATAAAATTAGTTTATGTTTATTTGTAAGTTGTGATCAATGATTAAGAAAAATACAATTCTCAAACTATGAAATTATTATTATAATAATTTGTACTAAAAAAAATGTGTATTTTGAACAAAATTGGATGAAGACTTCATTCAATTTAAAAACAATGATGGTCAGACAATTGTACTCCGACGCTCAACTGTTTTAAAGTATGGGTAATAAAAAATTAATTTAAAAATAAATCACACCTTCTTAGGAGTGAATTCACATATTTTTAATAGAAAATTAATATGGCACAAGAAATATTAAGTTTCTTCTCATGCACTTTTTTTTTTTTTTTTTTTACTAAGGTTGTGTTTAATGATTCTTAATGAACTTCTTAATGGCCATATTGTTGATTGAATAAACACATTAATCATTAATTGCGCTTGGTGACTACATCTAAATTAATTTATCAATATTTTGACCATTCATCCCATAATTGTGTGTTAATTCAGTAAGTAGCATATTGAATGGAATTTGACCATTTTATCATTAAAATATTCATTGCACCATGTCTCAAATACAATATTTATTTACTTTTATTTTTTTACTAATTAAATGGACCATTTAAAAAATGTTTTTTTTCACAATTCAACTAATTATACTTCCTTCACTCCATTTTTCTAGAGATTTTTTTTTTCATTTCAAAATAATTATCACTTTAGGATTCCAATAAAATATTTATTGTGTTTTTTCAACTATGCCCTTATTATTATTAAGAGAATTAATGGTTAAACATTTAATAAAAGTGGTTTTTTAGTCATTTATTATGATTTTTCTAGAATTCATCAATTCAAGCACATTTATTAATTTTCTTAAAATGTGTGAATTAGCCCAAAAAGACAATTAAAATGGAATGGAGGGAATAACGTATTAGTTCAACAATTCATAACATTGTAATAGAAACATATTCTGACATTATTTATATTCGGTTATCAAACGTACTTAATTGTTCATCATTCAGATTCAGATACCTCTTTTAGCCATTCAGAAATAGATTCCGCATTCAACGCCTAATGCAAAAACATAACCTAAGAATACAATTAATCACGAATAAATTAAAAAACAAAAATTAAATCTAAATTGACCTATGTAATTGATTTTGAATTAGGGAATTATATTATATTGATGAAGAAATACGAAATGATTGAGTCCCTATTTCCTACCAACACCCTCTTAAACTCCAAGAAAGTGACATCAACAAACTTACAAAACTGTATTGTGTAAGAAAAGAAATTATTATACTTCTTTTCACTCCACTTTATTAAATACTTTTTACAAGTTATTTTCCCCTTTTTTTTTTTACTTTTTACGTAGAGCCCAAAAAATACACGTGAATTAAGAATCAGGACTTAATAATATTTATAAAAAAAACAGTAAAACAAAAAAAAGAAGAAAGTCAGAAACAATGAGTGTTAATTTTGCTATAGCAGCCAAAGCAAAGATATCACAAATGTCTAGTCTCTCTCGCTCATAACGGAATTTATTTGATTTTTTTTTTATTTACTTTTAAAATCGGATATTACTACGATTTGTTGATTACAATCAGCAGTCGAGATAAATCGGGTCATGTGAGTCGAACTTGGATTGATTCAAGCTTACATATCATCGGGCTTTATTACCATATGCTCAAACTGACACATCATTGTGCCTCATTACAATAGGCTCAAACTCGGTTCATATACTTTTTTCAGTTTTCGATTTTGTATCGGGCTTACATCGAGCAATATATAAAATTACATGCTTTACAACTTTACGACTAACAAGTCAAAAAAAAAAAAAAAGCCTTAGGAGCCGAAGAGCAAAATCTAGAATATTCATGATCTGTTTTTTTAACGAAATTAAATTTAAGGGCAAATTACGACCACCCCTGAGGTATGGCCAAATTACGAAAAAAACCCTATTGTTTGGATAATTACAATCACCCCCTCATTTTAAATATTTTTACATAAAATTTATGTAATTCGGTTATTTACCGACCCAAATCTTATATTTAGTTCGGTAAATGGTATAAAATATCGGCGCACCAAGAATTTGGTTTGGTCTTACTGATTTAACATCCCTAACCTTACCTTTAGAAGGGTATTTTCGTAAGATATTACATAGTTGAGAAGGGTGACTGTAATTACCCAAATAGAAGGAGAATTTTCATAATTTGACCATACGTCAGGGGTGGCGTAATTTGCCCTAAATTTAAGGATGATTGAGTTACGAAAAAGGACAAGCCTATAGTCTACCAAACATGATCTATAATCTATAGTCTATACACTTTAATAATCACAAGAATGTGTACACTCGCCGCTGCGCGTATAATAAATATAACAATCTCCTACCATTTTCCTTTTTTTTTTTTTTGTTTTTTTGTTTTTACAATTTACCAGAAGCAGCAAAAATTCAATACAAGAAGTTTGCAATGGGGGCCAAAAAATAGATGATAAATCTGAGGGGGCGGGGGGTGGGGGGCGGTTGTCCTGCAAGAAATTTGTTGGATGATGGTGATGGGTTATCTGAAAAATCAGCAGACCACTAAAAGCAAGTGCAACGACTGCACAATACACACACAGCACATAGTTTGTGTGGGTGTGGGTCCTACGAGTAGTGACGGAGCCAGTATAGAGTCGGGGGTCATGCCCCCCTCGACAACATTTCCCAAATCACTATGATTTTATATTTATATAATATAAAAAAACAATCGTCTATAACAGCATTAACGGTTCCCACTATAAAATTATTTTAATGCATTAGGCATCGGGGCTTAAAATCCTGGCTCCGCTAATACTTACAGGAATATGGATTTTGATTTGAAGTGGAAATTCGGACGAATCTGATCGAAAAATATATAGTCTTGGAAAAATTTCAAGTTTTCTTGGACGTTCAATATCATATTTTCAATTTCAATTTTGAAAATTCTCGAAAATCGAAATGCATTCAAATCTTAGAAGCTATTAATACTATAAATATGTTTCTGAAGATATAAATCAAGTTTTGTAAAGAACGGTTCGAAAACCAAAATTTGAAAACATATTGAAAAAATTTATTTCAAAATCGACGGAATTTGAAAATTTCGTTCCGATTTCCACCTCTACATGTTGACATGGTGTTATTATGAGGTCATGTTGAATTTGATGGGAGAAATCAAAAGGTCCCCCACCCCCACCCCCACCCCCACCCCCCATGTAGGCCACATACAAGTGGGTAATGAATTGGCTCATCAAATTGTTTCAATTTAAATAGTTTTCTCCACTTAAATATCTATTGCTCACGGGCTAAGTCACGTGAATGTATTTATTAACTTTTTTTAAATAAATTTATACATGAATAAAGGAGACTGTCACATGTATTTTTCTCTCTTTGCAACTTTTTAATTAATAAATTAAAAAAAAAAAAAAAAATCAGTTGTTTTAAGAGCTCATAAGCTATTATGTTTGAATAATAAGCTTATAAGTTGTTTTTACTCATTATATAAGTTTAATGAGCTTAAATAGATCTTAAATAAAAAATGGGATACAGTTGCCTGTAGAAAATATTTTAAAATATTCTTAAAAAAAATTAGCAAACACTTTTAATTCTTCTTTACTCATTATATAATTCTTTTTTTGTAGACAGATATAACAACATTGCCTCCTGTACGATATCCCAGTATTAAATTATCCTATCCATAGTACCAGATTTGGACAGACTGATTATTTTAATTGTAAGTAGGCAATGATAGTCAAATAATTACTAGTTAAAATAACTACTTGAATGATGATTTTTCGATACCAAGAAAGATTCGACAAACACGAAAACAGATGGGTTGAATGAATCCGTCACTTACAACTGAGGCTAATTTATGACAATAAAAAGACCGGAAAAAATAAATTAAAATATCGCGTCCGTTCACACATTTGAATACATGTCGAAAAAAAAAAAAAAGCGCGCATCTATCGAATAAGTAACTATCTTTGTTGGAAACCGATTTATCCAGTTTGAGAACTCAAATAGAAAGCTTTACTTTTGCTCCTCAAGAAGATGCGTTGACCAGTTCTATCTGAGATGTCAAGGGTTGACTTGGCAGGGGCTGCATCGTAAATTCAAAAGAAATCAACGAGCGTCCGAAATAATTGCAGTTGATAGTTAAGGATGGTGGGAACAAATGACAAGGCATCAAAAGAGTGATGTGCATAACAAACAATAACTGTTTTTTGTGTATGATGGCCTTTTTTATATGTTCGATTCGAAAACCACTCAGATTATTTAAACAAATTTGTTACATGAAAATTAAAATCCGAAACTTAGGACATAGAAAATGGAAAAAGGTAAACTAGAAAGGCAAAACGCTACACAAATCTCGTAGATTCTCTTATTTCATGCATATTTAGAGAGGTGTTATAGGCTGGTTTCAACAATAATCAACAATATCAAAAATTAATTTTTATATTTATTTTCCTTCTAGTAACAGATATAGATCCATTTCGATGACATAAGAATATGCTATTTGAGAAGTAAAGAGTTATGCTATTTCATAGTGAGTCGAGTTCCTTACCGCAGCAAGTTCTTGTTCATGTTTTGGGATAAAAGCTGTATCCACCTTTCCGTTTTTGAAGTCCTATGGCATAACAAAGAGATATATATATACATATCAATTCTGACGACGAGAGTACCAATTTTCATAAACTGTAAAAACGTACCTCAATTTCAAGGATAAGTTTATGGTATTCAATTGTTGTTGGAACACCTAGCCAAAAAGAGAATAACTTCATACAGAGATTCATAGACAAAGTATTGGAGAATTTACGGGAGGACAATATAAAATGCTGCAAGATTCAGAGTCGTTTTCTAAGACTGCACATAGTAAATTATCCCTTGCTTTGAGTTTAAACGAGAGATAGCAACTGAAGACACGCTGTGAAAACATACTCTTGCTTTTTTCGTAACTTTTAAATGTTAATGATGAGACGAAATCAAAGCCAAAAGATATTTACCTGTAATGGTGGTTTCATTAAGAGCCCTCTTCATGCGCTGGATTGCCCTTTCTCTAGTTGGAGCCCAGACAATAAGCTAAAATTGCAAATTTGCAATATGTATTAGGATATCTAGAAGCTAATTTGTTCGATTTAAAAAGAAAAAACGGATTAAACAACTTTTTTTTTAATTCAAATGTTGTTACAAAAAGAGTTGGCCAACCTTTCCAAGTAGTGAATCATAACTTGGTGGAACTACATAATCTGGATAAACATGGCTATCCATTCGCACAAACGGACCTCCAGCTGGCAAGTAAGCAGTTATTCTTCCTGTTCAATTAAACACGAAAGGAATTGGCATGTAAGATTCAAACCACCATATGAGACGATGTGGCCTAGCCCACAAATCATTTCATTCATTTGTGTTCAGGTGTTTTAATATTTTAATATACTCGGCATCCTTTTTGTTGCAACATCGACAATTTAGGGGAATTTAAATAAGAATTTTAACTCGAGAAAATTGATTCAATCATGTTGCAGGAACTACAAAAAAGCATGCACAAAAGAATTCCACAATCATATAGGCATGCATATACTACGAAATATACCTGGTCCAGGTCTGAAATTTTTGAAAGCATCTTCTGCATTAATACGGCATTCAATTGAATGTCCACTGAGCACAATATCTTCCTGTAGACAACAAATGTTAAATTAACTCGAGTTCAGTTTCAAAATATTTGAAGACCATGATAAATGTACCTGTGCGTAACGAAGTTTCTCTCCTCTAGCCACACGAATCTGCTCCTCAATTAGGTCAACTGAGGATATCATTTCTGTAACTGGATGCTCGACCTGTCATACAGTTGAATAAAGAACCATTACTTAAACATGCCAAGGATGAACAAGTGGTTATTCTAGTATATTATCCAAGCCCTATCTTTTCTTTTCACCTGGATCCTAGTGTTCATCTCCATGAAGTAAAAGGAACCTCTTTCGTCCAAAAGGAACTCGACTGTACCAACACCTATGTAACCTATGGAGGCTGCCGCTGCTACTGCTGCATCACCCATGGCTTTCCGCAACTCCGGTGTTAATGCAGGAGAAGGTGCTTCTTCTAGCAACTTCTGGTTTCTTCTCTGCAGACGAGATTTTTTTATGAATCAGTAACTATACTAGGGCTTATACCAAGAATTAGGGTTTCACAAAACGGAAATATTATGACATGTATACCTGAATACTACAATCACGCTCTCCAAAGTGCACGACATTCCCAAATTTGTCGGCCAAAACCTGTAGAATGGCATACAGTGCAGGCGTCAAAGACTATAAGATGAGAACTGATATGGCTCAGAATAAGTAGTACCAAATAAAGACAAGTTTTTAAAAATATAAATGAAAAGTCAAAGTAAGGATTAGAGTAGCATAATACGAAGATGCTTGTAACATTAATAATTATCACGTGAGGCTTTGCTTTATAACTACAAGGTGAATAGACTCCGTGAGGCTTTGCTTCGGAATTCGGAATCTAATATTTTTGGACTCCACTTCGTTAACATTGCATGAAGCACAATATTGAAACTGAACTTTGTTAAAAGTATAAGCTTATCTTAGTACCTGAAATTCAATATGCCTTGGGTTCTGGATATACTTCTCCAGGTAAACACCATCATTACCAAATGCAGCTGCAGCCTCACTCTTAGCTTGCTGTACCCGAGAAAATTTTAAAATCAAAGCCAATCACTCAAACCAGATGAACTTCAAGAGATAAATTTTGAAGAAGTAAAATTTCAGATATCAACACGCATGTCGTTGTTTTGAAACAGCTTTATGGATTATTTAACTCGAATTATAGCAGGTGTGATCAACACCAAAGGATCAATGATGTTAGCAGTGTATATACATCTAGAAAACATGAACTTTTGGCATGGTATAAATGTTCACATTTATAATTTCAGAAAAAGTTCAGCAACTAAGCACTCTGCTAACGGAACAAATAATTTCTCCATTATCATGAAAAACTACATACAAAAGTGATTTTTCAAAAAAACAATAAAAATAATAATTATAATAAGAAAAGAAAAGAAAAGCCATGCTTCAAATAGAAGCTGGGAAAATATACTTTCAAATATATTTCAGAACACCAACTCTTCACATGATTGGATTTGCAAATAATGTAAGCGAGAGATCTGATAACAGACTTCATGTTGAAGGTGATACTCGTCGTACGCTCACAATTAAAGAAAATTATAACTACAAGAAAGAGGGTTTCCAAATAATATTGCAACATTAAAAACTCTTGAGAGGTGAGGTGATTACAAGAACATGTCATAATGGAGAAATTACTTGAAAATGAGGTTTACGAAAAAGTGAAATACCTGCAACAACTTTACAAACTCATCAGGTTCTTTAGCAAGGCGCATTCCACGTCCTCCTCCACCGGCGGTTGCCTTCAAAAATATGATAGAGATGTAATGTAACTTGTAAGTCAAAACAACTTAATCTACAAAGTCCCTAATAGCAAGAATGCTGCATGCATGTGTGACTTGTTTGTATGCAATTCCATGTCAAGGATGAATTTAGTGAATGCGGGTATGGGCAACTTGTCATATGCACTTGTAAACAAATTTTGGGAGCATAAGAATTCAAGATATGGACAATGGCGTCTAGTAGGAGACATTAGCACGACACTTTGTTATGAATTAGCATATGAACCGCTTTGCTTACTCTTTTCAGCGGTTCACTAGAAAAATACTTCCAAACAAAACTATAAGCTGTAGGCTCTTCACATGAAGTAGGTAATTAAGTCGCTAAACTTAATCATGAACGAACAGAGAATCTGGAAATATCTAATAGTTGATGTTATTCGTAAAAGGGGATTTTATGGTCGAGAGGGGTACGACTACATGCAGAGATATTAGAGAAAGAATTTGAAACCATAATATTACTCTTGCTAGGAACAGCAAATGCTCACCAGTGAATGCCACAATATGTCACCCCTAATCTCACAGAAACATCGCCTCTTCTTATATTAAAAATACCTAGAGAATCTAAATCTTCTTTCACCACTATTGCACTAAAACTTCTGCTAGCAAAAAGTACACTGCAATTTCATATAATCTTGCATGGAATATGCGAGATACGTTAAATGTGGTAAACTTACCTTGATCATGACAGGATAACCAATCTCATTCGCAAGTCTAATTCCTTCTTCATTACTCTGCAATGGCAAGAATCATTTAACACATGAAAAAATAAACTCTCAAGAGTAAAAAAGATTGACATCCGATTTACCAGGGTGGGGTAATACATGAAGCAACAATCTTGACAAAAGGTAATACCTGTAGTAATCCATCACTTCCAGGGACAGTTGGAACTCCAGCATTCTTCATTGTATCCCTAGCAGTAGATTTGTCACCCATGACTCTAATGCTGTCAGGCTGTAATTTTTTTCAAAGTCATGATCTACATGATGTCTGGGTAATGTCCAAATGATATCGAGAAATCCACAATGAAGAGCCATTTCCCATTTGGAAGGAAAAAATAACATCAAAGGAAGAACATACTACTTATTTTCCAATTGAACGTGCCAGTGCGACCCAAAAAATTAGAGCTGGGAGGATACATGTATACAGAAATATGAAATATCCCATTTGATAAGCCCTCTATCAACCCTGTACCCCTACCACCACCAAAAGATATACATATACACATGTATCTATCTATATATGTGTGTCTAATTACATCTGATGATCTGATTGATGGTTTTCAGCACCCAGATAAAGGATGTTAGAATTTTGTCAACTACCACTTCATCTGAAAACTTTACAGGGAAAGTTAAAAAATTCAGTGCAATCCAAAATGGTAATCATGCACAGCACAGGATCTTTTTCAACAGCAATTTACAAGCATGGACAAGCAGTGACAAAACCTCCAACTGGAAACTTTGTGAGGAGATGCTAGATAGCACCATCTCATCTATTTACTATCATTGCCACAATAGCAGTGTCACTTGTTTGTTTTACATGTTTATCATATGCTAGCTTCATGCAGTCATAAATGCACCAATCCAACTAGAATATGTGTCAATTATTTGGCTACAGAGCTGGTCGGCTTTGCTAGCAGAGCAGATATTTCAAGGTTTAAGGCTACATCGCATAAAATTGAGTTGATACAAATACTCCTCTCTACGTACTTACATTTGGTCCAATAAAGTTGATTCCATGCTCTCTGCACATCTCAACAAAAACAGCATTCTCAGAAAGGAAACCATATCCAGGATGCAGCATAGTACACCCACGGCTGATGGCAGCAGATAAGACATTCGGAATCACCAAGTAACTGTAAGAAAACCAAAAAAAATGATTAACATCTACTTCTATTGCCCTATTAATCAACATGATTAGGTTTTTCAGTGACTCTTTAAGTTTTACAAGTCATCACACTAAAGCTAAAGTACATTTTCAAGCTAGCATGTAATAATGTTCAGTTCTTACTGATTCAGGAAACCAAAAATTGATATGATTGTTTAAGAATATATAGACATTCAAGCTGGCTTACGATTGACTGCTTGGTGCTTCTCCAATGCAGACAGATTCATCAGCGAGTTTAACATGAAGCGCATCTTTATCTATTGTTGAGTAAACCGCTACACAAGGGATCCCCATCTCATGGGCAGTACGAATCACACGAACAGCAATCTCTCCTCTGTTAGCCACCAGAATTTTATCATCACGACATGTAACAGTAAGAGCTCCCCCATGCTTGCCAGATTTGCGACCAACTCGAGAAGCCTGAACCCTTTGTCGGGGGAAGTTAACTCTATTTCCTGCAATGAAGCTGCACTGGGAGCTCCTAATTCCTGATGTTCTCCCCATGAATAAACCCTTCAACAGATAATACAAAAAAAATAGAAAATATTAATTCTTCGGCCAAGTTTATACTAATTAACAAAACTAGAAGCAACAGCCCAAAAAGTGAATGATTCTCCACACAGTATGAAACATTACTGCAAAAACTAAACCAATTTCGTACATATAGACACTTGAATTAGACCTGATAAATCATCATAAAAAAATTAATTATTTTTCAGTGGTTTTAAAATGGTCCTTCAAAATTGAATTCATCACTCCACAATCCACATGCATTCCCCGAACATCATAATTTGCAACGGAAACGATAAAAAGAAAACCGGCGGAGAAATAAAATAAAAGTAAAGCTGATCGACTCACAGGAGTTGAGCGAATAGAGTTGCTGCGAAAAGTCATGGTAGCGGAGTCCATTTTCAGATCAATTAAACCCACCTGAAATAACAAACCACCAGTAAACAAACAAATAAATAAAATAAACAAACTCATTATCGAGAAATCATCATAGAAACCAAAAATCAAAAAACAACAACAACAATGCGGTGATAAATCTACACCGAGAGTATTAGATCTGCTAAATGCTAAGAAAACAAATACCTCAAAAATGAGTGTTGAATTGAAATCCTGATCGATGAGGTTCTTCTGCGGAGAGATAGAGGGGAGAGAGAGAATGTAGAGAGAGGAGAGAGAGAGTGGGTGGGGGAAGATTTGAAGAAGGGGGGTGTCGATGAAAACGAGGGAGAGTTGTTTGTCAGTTTGAGTGAGTTGGGTTTGGGAGTGTGTTACTGTATAGAGAGAGAGAGAGAGAGAGAGAGAGAGAGAGATTGAATGATCCGCCAAAAGGGTTTGGTTTTTGTGCATATCTTTTCTACACTCGCTTTAGGGAAGTGTAGCGCGTGGATTTCATTTTCTTTCTTCATTCTTTTTTATTAGGGTAAATTACAAACACCCCCTGAGGTATGGTCAAATTACAAAAACACCCCTCTTGTTTGGATAATTACAACCACCCCTCAGCTCCTCAAATTTAGTGGAATCTTCGAGATTATATGAAATATTATCACTTTTGTACCCATTTTATACCATTCAAACTCTACATTATGAAGCAAGATGATCATAATATGTGATTTTTAGCTTGTGTATATCAGTTTGTGGTGCATCGGAAACTGTATTTTTACACAAAACGAGTACAAACTAGAGCACATTCCACGTCCACGGAATCTAGATGATTATGTTGAATTTGGCACAATAAGGGTGGAGGTGTAAGAAAAAATCATAGTTGAGGGGGGTAGATGTAATTATACAAACAAGAGGGGGTTTTTTGTAATTTGACCATACATCAGGGGGGTGTTTGTAATTTACCCTTTTTATTATTGTTAATTGTTTTTGTTTTTATTATTATTATTTATTTATTGTCGATTTCGACTTGAATATTTTCGAATTCGGAACAATATTATTTATTATGCATTCCGAATTTATTTTTCATATTTTTTGTGATATAATTGGAATACGTATTAGATTCTGAACTCCAATCTAATTTTAATTTTCAAAAAAATTGATTTTTTTTCTGGATTATTACATATAAGATATCGTTGTTATTTTGTATTTTATATTATATGTGTCTAACAATTTTAAATTTTGAAACAAATTTTTCATAGCCAATTGAGAACACGCTTAATATTATATGCCAGACATAATTGCACATTTGCTTATACTGTATTAAAACAAGTTGCTTTAAGCTAAAACTCCGAAAACATCGCTAAACCAACTTCTCTTAAAATAAGTTGCAGAAAATTGATGTTTTCGTTACTAAGTAACTTGATGTTATTTTTCTTCGAGAAAATAGGAAAAATAGTAAAAAGAAAAAAGAAAAAGGAAATAAAAAATTGATTGACTGCAGAGTTAAAGCCCAACTCAGCTACCCAAACGATGTATATGGGCCATTCCCAAAATTTTCAAATAGTTCGTACAAGTAAATTGAGATTGTTATGGCCCATGTTTAACAATGTAATATGTAAATATAATTTAATAATGGGCAAATTGATGCCACCCCATGAATTATAGTCAAATTACGAAAATTCCATTATTGTTTTGGTAATTACAACCATCCTTAACTATGTATTATTTTACGAAAAAAATCCTCTAGAAGTAAATTTAGGGATGTTAAATCGGTGAAATCGAAATGAAATTTCGGTACGCCCGAATCATACCGTTTACCAAACTGAATATACGATTTGGTTCGGTAAATGACTGAATTACATATTTTTTATGTAAAAATATCTAAAAGTAGGGGTGTTTTAATTACTCAAACAAGATGGCGTTTTTTCGTAATTTAGCCATACCTCAGGGGTGGCTGTAATTTGTCCTTCAATAATTTATAACATATCAAATTAAGCAAAAATCAGAACTACCCCTCAATTATGAATCTTCTTGCACGTTCATCCTTATGGTGTCAAATTCAACAGAATTTTATAGGTTCCGTGAAATGTTCTCTAGTTTGTACTCGTTTTCTGTAAAAATGCAGTTTTTGATGCACCACAATCTGATTTTCACAACTCACAAGTCAAGAAACGCATTTTATGATCATTTTGATTCAAAATGTGGGGCTCGAATTGGGTAAAATGGGTACAAATTGGAGAATATTCCACATCATTTAGAATATTCCACTAAATTTGACACCACAATAATGGACGTGCAAGAAAATTCATAGTTGATGATAATTATAATTACCCAAAAATAAAGGGCTTTTTCGTAATTTGACCGACCTCAGAGGGTTGGCCGCAATTTACCCTAATATTAAACACAATAAACATTATAAATGTTAAGACTTATTATACAAATATGTAAAGATAGAACACCATAAAATTCAATTTTCAAATATATCATCATTTAAATTACTAGTTTATTAATTAAATAAGTAGTATAAAATACAAATAAAATATGAAAAAATTACAGTTTTCACCCCTCAAGTTTGCACCGATTTTATATTTGGCCTCCTATGTCAAAAAAAAATACATTTAGTTCCTCATATTTCAATAATTTAACGTTTTTTGTTATTTTCGTCAATTAACAAAAAATTGATCGGAAACGATTAAAAGTGTTGAATTTTTGAAACATGATGGACCAAATGTGTTTTTTTGAACAAGAGAGACTAAACGTGAAATCGGTGCTAATGTGAGGGACTAAAACTGTATTTTTTCCCAATAAAATATACAAATCAAAATTGGAGTTCTCCTCCTACTTTCATCCTCTTTCTTTTACTGCAATTTTATATTTTTGAAAATAATTTACAATCCAAGTTCCAAACAATACCAGATCTACCCCACTTCTCCCCCACCACCTCCACTCCAGCCCCTGTCTCTCTCTCTCTCTCTCTTCAGATGTTGTTTATATGGATGTATATATACATAGAGAGAGAAGAATCATAATTCATATCACAGTTCTAAACAGATTAGTGGGACACATGTTTCTGCCGAGAAGAATTCTGAATCTTGTACCTTCGGTTTGATCAGGTAGGAAATGGGCAGAATCTCACTGATCATCTACGTCGCAGTAGCCGTCTCCGTCCTGCTCCTCATCTCCCGCTCCGCCGACAAGAGGTCCGCCGGCAACCGCAATCGCCACCGCCGCCTCAAAATCCGCTCCAACTTCACCTTCTCCACCACCCCCCTCCTCTCCTCCGACCCGCACCGCCCCGCCTCCGCCGCCTCATTCGCCTTCGACCCCCTGGTCGCCGACATCGAGCGGAGGCGCGAGGACAAGGAATGGGAGCACCACTACTTCCAGAACCACCGCACCGAGTCCAAGTCCGAGTCGACTCAGTCGACTCAGCCCGAGCCCGAGTGGGAGGATTTCATGGACGCCGAGGACTACCTGAACGACGAGGAGAAGTTCAACGTCACCAACAGGCTGGTGGTCCTGTTCCCCAAGATTGACGTTGACCCGGTTGATGGGTATGTGAGTGAGACCGAGTTGATTCAGTGGAATTTGAAGCAAAGCCAAAAGGAGGTTCTGCATAGAACCGAGAGAGAAATTGAAGTTCATGATAAAAACAAAGATGGGTTTGTCTCTTTCTCTGAGTATGACCCCCCCACCTGGGTCAAGGATTCGGGTAAATTCTCCGTAATTTCTCGCTTTTTCGATTTGATGGATATTGTTATGGGTATTGATCATGTTAAATCTTGGACTTTTTTACTGTTTTGAATTGATTATTCTGGCTTATTTTGTTCGTTTGTTATTGATTCTGATCTTGTTGCATCAACATTTTGTGATTATCGTAAGTTTCGGTAACTAGTATTAAAGCCAGATATAAGCTAATCGAACCTCTCTAATGGCAATCCGTAGAACTAGTCCTTTGCAAATTCGGAAACACGAGAGTCGCACTATAATGTAATGCATTGTTCTTGATTTTTGATTTTATTGTTTTGTTTAGGTAAAGACTCATTTGGATATGAAATGGGGTGGTGGAAAGAGGAGCATTTTAATGCATCCGATGCGGATGGAGACGGCCGTTTAAATATCACGGAGTTTAATGAGTGAGTTTCTTGATCAGCTAAGAAAGTTGAAATTTTCAGGACAAAAATTACCCTTTTTTTCTCTACTCTTTGTTTGTGTGCTTTCAGTGTTCGTCATCAACTACTCAATTTAATATTGTTTTTTCCTTTTCTTGTTTATAGTTTTCTACATCCAGCTGACACCAACAATCCCAAGTTGCTTCTGTGGTTGTGCAAGGAAGAAATACGGTACTTTACTTCAGTATAATTCAGTTTCATCGAAAATTTTGGATTAATATTTGTTGTTAGTCCGACTTTGACCTTGCTGTGGGGTTGATTAAACTATACAATGAAATTCTCTACCCCCCCCCCCCCCTCAAACAAAGGAGAATGAAAGAAATAAACAAGAATAAAGCACCATGCCTATCACACATCATTTCGTCTTTTGAATCGTTTAATGTGTAATGAAATTTAGTATCTTAAAATAGCTGAAATTTCCTGATATGTAGAACGAATATTTTTTTAGTATATAATCTTATCTTTTGAGTCTGCTTTCGTGGAAGAGTTTCCATTTCTATATGGCTAAAAAACTTCTTTCATCGGCATGCATTATATGCATATATAGGATCGGTATTACTCTTTCATATATTCCTTCTTTCGTAGAAGTTGCTTAGATACTAAGTACTTGGAGTTCTTGCTGAGTTGAAGTTATATTGTCCACGTCACTGTTTTTTAAGGAATATGCCGTTTGGTGATTTGTTCCGACTTTTACTAGAAGTGTCACTGCAAGTTGAAACACGAGTTTCAAGTACTAAAAATTAAAATACTTAAATGATGACGGACCTCTTCACTAAGTTTTGAGATTTTTTGAAAGTTGTATTTCGTTTTTTTTAACATGATAAAGAAATTATTGTTGTTATTATGTCTGTCAATCTTTGCGCTGTTAACTCTAAGAGTACAATCTTCAACAAATATACCGAGTAATTCCGAAAAATGGCCAAATTTTCGGTCTGAAATAACGGCTTTCGATTTGGTTCCTGAGGTGTTTGGTGAAATCCCTGCTTCTATTGGTTTATTTTGTGCTGTTGTTGTATTTCGGTAATTCCGATTTCTTCTGTGGAAGAAAAGGAAATTTGTAATGATACGAACAACCAGCAGTCCAACACTAGTTCACCACGGTTGAAAACGAACAAAATTTTCGAATCGTGGCATCTCGATTCGATTTCTTATATTTATTAAACAATTCTTTTTTTCTTATTTCTTATATATTGCTGATTTATAGTGAAGCAAGTTTTAATAATTTTTTCGATCATCTGTATGTGCTATTAGGAGAGTTAAATTTTAATTTAGCTAATCAATTTTTTTTCGAGCAGGGAACGAGATAGTGACAAAGATGGTAAGATCAACTTCAAAGAGTTTTTCCACGGGCTGTTTGACTTGGTCAGAAATTACGACGAAGAGAGCCACAACTCTTCTACCCACGAGGCAGATAACCCCGAAGAGGCCCCCGCTAAAATTTTATTCGCCCACCTCGACAAAGATGGTGACGGGTAATAAAATGAAATAATTATTTCTGTTGCTTAAATTGATTGATAAGTGGGGATAAAATGCTTTAATTAACGGGAAAATTAACGTTAAATATTATTTTATATTGTAGATATTTGTCGGACGTAGAAATTCTCCCCATTATTGGAAAAGTTCATCCATCCGAGCGTTATTACGCAAAACAGCAGACAGATTACATCATGCAGCAGGTATAGTAAACGTTTTTATGCACATTTTAGAGGCACAGTGATGTCAGCAATGATGTCATCGAGGAAGATTTCGAAAGTATTTGCAGATTAAATGAACGAAATTTACAACCCAAAATTGCCTAAAAACTACTCCCTCGTCGCTTTAGAGATTTTTTTTTTGGTTTCATATTATCTGTCACTTTTTAAATGCACTTTTTTTTTTATTCCTGTTTTACCCTTATTAATCCAACTCTATGAAGCATTAACTCTCTCTTATCGTCTCATTAAATGGTGAAGGTTATATTAGTCTTTTAATTGTGTGTGGCCTAAATTTTCACCCGTATTTAATAACTTTCTTAATGTGTGTAAATACCTTAAACGACACATTATGGAACTGAGGGAGTAATAAGCTTGATTAATGATCTTTTTTTTTGGGCAAATTACGGCCTACCCCCGAAGGTAAGACCAAATTACGAAAAAACACCTCCTGTTTTGGTAGTAATTACAACCAACCCTCAACTATGTATTGTCTTACACTTCCGCCCTTACTTACACGTCCGCCCTTACGATGTCAAATTTACCTACTAAATGAGGGGTTTTTTCGTAAGAAAATACATAGTTTAGGGGTGGTTGTAATTACCCAAACAAGAAGGGTTTTTTCGTAATTTCACCTTACCTCAAGGCGGTGGCCGTAATTTGCCCCCCCCCCCTTTTTTTTTTTTTTTTTTCTGCTTGCGATGAATCGACTCGATTGAAGTTTGAAAACGCGTGATTTATTGCAGGCTGATACGGATAAGGACGGGCGTTTGAGCTTGACTGAAATGGTAGATAATCCGTATGTTTTCTACAGCGCTGTATTTGACGAGGGTGAAGATGATGACTACGGATACCACGACGAATTTCGTTAGATTCTTTTTTTCTCAATAGGGGCAGGTCAGGAAACTAATTCTGTGATTCGCTCAGAAATTATCTAAAAAAAAACAAAAAAAAAAAAGTTATATTTATTCTTCTGTACTCGTCACCCTCGTGCAACTGATGCACGTTTTTGCTCGATTAGTAGCAATTCATCTCGGATTTTCGTGTTAGTTCTTGTATGATGATGCATGCTTAAAACTCTTTTAATTTGTGTAATGCAGATTATAGGCTTTTTTGGCAGTTCAAGTGGTGAATATCTGACAGAGTTATTTTTATTATTACATTCTTTGTTTTTAGTCTTTTATTATATTTTCTTGTTTATCTATCTTATGTTGTACCACTGATTGTAAGCTGAATTTTCAAGAAAATCTTGATTTGAAATTCTTGGTGAGATTGGCTCCTTTGGTTATTTATTTATTTATATGTTATAAGTGTAATTTTTTAAAAAAGTTCAAAATATTTCAAAAATTAAAATTGGATAGAAAATCGAAATCTAATATACTATATTTTTATTATGTTTCAATAATATTTGGAGAAAATTGGATATCGAAACTTTCATAATTTCGATATGAAAAATATATTAAATAAAAAAGTATTAGGATATGAAAATTTGGAATTCGAAAATTTTGTTCCAATTTCTTTGTAAGAATGAGATTATTCTACAAAATGTTGAAATTAGGAGTGTAAATCGGACGGATTGGATATGAATTAGCCATTTCGAAAAAAAATCTATTTTTTTAAGTGAAAAATTAGATTCAATCTTGTTCCAAAAACATCGAAAAAATAAAATCGGAAATTGGAACGAAAAAACTTGTTCCAAAATTGGAAAATTTCAGATGGGGATCATATATAATACATAATAATTTTGGTATTTTAAGTGTAACGTTCGGGAAAAAAAAAAAAACGGAATTTTCAGAATAGAAATTTAATAAAAAATCGGAATCTCATATATATTCTAATTCCGATCTAAATAATTTCGGAAGTCAGAATTTTGGAATTCAAATTGAAAATATTGTTCCAAAATTAGAAAATTTTCGGTTCAAAATCGACCGGATTCGAAAATTTGGTTCCAATTTCCACTACCATTTGTGATTACTCCAATTTTGTGCAACTCACCAAGTATTTATTTCTTCATTACATAAAAAAAAAAAAAAAAAAAAAAAAGAAATTAGGGAAACAAAGATAGAATGTTGTGCTTGTGCAGACATTTCCCATTCCCTCTCAAAACAAACAACCAAATGATAACACTAAACCCCACCACCTCGAACTTGTTGAATCTCCACCCATTTCACCCAACTCCGGCAACCCACAAGCACCACCTTCCGCCGCAAACTCGCCGCTCAGTTATCGCATGTGTTAGTGGCGGAGGCGGCGGTTCAGGCTTTTTATCAGCAATTGGGCGGGCAATTGAGGAAGAGGAGTACAGAAAGGCTAGGGCTGAGGTCAACCGGAAAGGGGTCGGCTTAGACGGCTACTCCGTCGAAGGGCTGTCAATCGGCGGCCACGAAACTTGTGTTATCGTGCCGGAATTGAAGACCGCTTTCGATATTGGGAGGTGCCCTTCCAGAGCTGTCCAGCAGAATTTTCTCTTCATCACACATGCTCACCTCGATCACATTGTATGCTTGTTTATTTCTTTTTTCACCATCTCCCTTTTTTTTTCTCAGTTTTTACTTGCATTTTTCGACCCCCTCTTTGTGTTCGATAAAATGCTGCAGTGTGTCTGAATGGGTAATTTTTTACTTTTTTTAGTATTTGGAAAGTGAATATGACTATTTGTATGGTGATGCTTTGGTTTGTCTTGAGTTAATGCTAACCAATCAGTAAATTTGGACTAAAAAACGTACATTTGCTTAATAAGTTCGGAATTCAACTCGTATTATTTCGTTACTAACTTCAATACCTATTTTACTTTGTGCCCGACATAATATCATCTGCCATAACCGATCGTATTTTCTTGGAAATTCCCGAAATAAGATCCGTTGCACTCGTGGAATCTTGTGAGCGCGTCTTGTGATTGTTTCTGTATCTTACGGAAATGATATCATTTGGTGTCACACGTTTGATATTGTTCATTTGTTGTAGATTTTATTTCTTTTTATTCTGTTCCACTCCCACATGACATTGCTCGGTGGTACTCGGAAATAAAATTTGCATTGAGTTTTTGCTGTCTATTGATTTTAGGGTGGACTGCCGATGTATATAGCTACTCGTGGTCTATACAACTTAAAACCACCTACAGTCTTTGTGCCTCCATGCATAAAGGAGGATGTCGAACGACTAATCGATATTCATAGGGTCATGGGTCGGGTGGAGCTGAACGTTGATTTGGTACCCCTGGATGTAGGTAATTAATTTTATTTTTTTCGCTCGATGTTTCGTTAACCGTTTTGTATCTATCATTCGATATAAACTAGTAATTTTTTTTATTCAGGTGAAACATATGAAATGCGGAATGATATTGTTGTACGGCCATTTGAAACGCACCATGTTATACCCAGCCAGGTGCACTGCTCCGTCGTTTACATGTTTTCTTGTTTACGTAATAGCCTATTCCGTAAAATGATTAGATTCACGAGTTAGGTAGAAAACACTTGAACTGATTGATAGAATTATTTATTTATTTATTTATTTATTATTTGCAGGGTTATGTGATTTACTCTGTAAGAAAGAAACTGAGAAAACAATACACGCATTTAAAAGGGAAACAAATCGAGAAACTTAAGAAGTCTGGAGTTGAGGTTTGTTGTCCTTGCATACAATGCACACCTCTTATTTATTTAGTTCATGTATCTATTCGAAGTGTGAAAAACTTATTCTTTGTTGCTCGTTCGTTTTTTCAGATTACAGATACTATCTTATCACCCGAGGTGGCCTTCACCGGAGATACAACGTCGGACTTTTTCCTTGACCCACGAAGTGCTGATGCCTTGCGGGCGAAAATTCTAATTACCGAAGTAATTATATTCTTTTTAGCATCTAATTTTGTCAACCTTACTATATACAAATGCACGATTTTGTTTTTCTTTTTTCGATCATTTTTTATATTCTTTTGACAGGCAACATTTTTGGACGAGAGTGTCAGTGTTGAGCACGCGCGAGAACATGGTCATACCCATTTATCCGAGGTATTTGAATTTGTTAAAAAAATAACTGCTGTGGGTCTCTTTGAGCTCCGATGTAAGTCATGTCGTATTCATGTGATTTTCTGGATTTTTTTTTACTCCCTTTTGGAAAGAGAGGCTCGTATTATTTTGACACAAGAAATCTCCAGTGTTAAAATTTTGGGATATCTTCGTCTGGACTTTTGATTTCTTGGAATTGCAGATTATGGAACACGCACAATGGATTCGGAACCAAACTGTAGTGCTGACTCATTTCTCGTCTCGCTATCATATCGAGGTAAATACTCTCTCTCTCTCTCTCTCTCTCTCTCTCTCTCTCTCTCTCACACACACACACACACACACACACACACACACACACACACACAAACACAAAAACAAAAACACACACGGTACTAAGTAATCCGTAGCTCAAGTTGATGGGAGTATGTAGAAGAAACTCTGACATAGACTTGGAAGAAATTTGTATACGATTATGAACGTTCATATTATTGAAAAATCTTCGTCAATGTTATATACAAGATGACGATAAAAGCTTCTTAGGCAATATCCGGTTAGGAGAAAAAGAATTACCGTTGTTATCATTATTTTCGCAGGTGGACTTTGTTCTCTCACTGCTGACATTCTCTTGGTGTTTGCAGGACATTCGGCAAGCCGTATCAAAACTGCAGTCGAAGGTGTCGGCTAAAGTTATTGGTTTAACTGAGGGATTTAAATCATTGTACAATACATAACTCAAATCTTCTGTAAAAAACTTGGTTTAGTCAATATCATTTTTCTTAGGATGCACTGTTTCTTTTATTGCATGACATATATCACCTAGTTCCTAGCAGTAGGGGTGTAAATGAACCGAGCCGGTTCGACGAAAGTTCGAACTCGAGCTCATTTTTAGTTATTCATGAGCACGCGAGCCAGTTCGCTAGTTCTTTTTTTTTTATAACTTTTTTTAATATAAAATAAATTTATATAAATAATTAAAAAACAAGTTACGGGACATTTTTTGTTTCAAAAATTTTTATTATAATTTATAATAATATTAATAAAAAATACATAAAATGGCTCGAGCTCGACAAGCTCCGCTCGTTCGAGCTCATAAAAACAATACTCCATGAGCTGGAGAAATTAAATAAATTTAAAAAAAAAAAAGAAAATTGGCAAACAACAATATCGAACATTTTTTGTGATTAACTATATTTGATCACTTCCTTTTCTTCTTCTTTCCCTTGACGTCATCATCGTCGTCATCACTACAATCATCATCGTCATCACTACAATAATAATCGTTATCATCATCATCATCGGACGGCTGAGAAGGATCGAGTCTGGCAGCATCAATTGCCCACTTCATCACCTTCTCAACTTCATCCTCGCTCTCTTCTTCTTCTTCCGCCGCCGGCTGATTGGCCGGAGCATCGCCACTCAAATTGCTTTTGCTTTCGCTCTTGTTGTGGGACGGAATTGTGTTCTTCAGGGCCGTAAATCTGGCGAACAGATCGTCGTCCGACGCGCCGTCGACTCTACTGGCCCCGGGGTCTACTTTCGCCGGTACCGATTTCGTACGATCGTCGACTTTTGGTGGCTTTTGGGGTTTTCTTAGGGCGAGGAAGCGGCGGTCCAGATCTGGATCGATGGCGGCGGCAGAGGAGCCTCGTGCCATGTGCGAGTTGAGATTGAGTTTCAGGAGCATATCGTCCTGCGCCGCCCGGAGTAGCTGCTCCACCTCATCGTCGTCGGCGGCTTTTTTCTTCCCTGAATTGCTCATCCGATGCTTTCAAATGATTTTTAGTGTAAAATTCAAAATCAAATATCCGATTTTGGAACGAATTTTTGTAATCTGAATTCCGAAATTCTGATTTTCGAATTTTGAATGATTCTGTAATTTTCGGATATTTAAAAATTATTTTATATATATACATAATAATAATAAGGGCTGTATAATTTTCTCTCATTGGGCTGGGCCGAAATTTATTTGTAAAGTATTGGCCTTTCTTAACCGAAACCAACAATTGAAGATGGCGGGCAGACTGCTCAATCGAATCGAATACGACGCCGTATCTTCCTTCTTCTCGACAGGCTTTCTGCTCAATCGATTCTTCTTCATCGTTGGCATATCTCGTACGGTATTTTTCGTTGATTTCAATCAATTTAGAAGACCTAAGCAATTTAGATTTCAATGTATTTGGAGATGTTTTCCTCACTAATTTAGGGTTTCCTTCCGAAAAAAAAAAAATTAAAAAAAAAAAAAAAAAAAAAAATTCGATTTTTTCTGAAATTTCCGAAAAAATCAGAATCGAAATTTGATTTCTGAATGAAGAAGGATATTTGTATGAAATGTATAATTTTGCTGTTAAATTTCTATTTTGTTTATCTAACAAAGAAAAAATTTCAGTTCCAACAAAAGCTCTTCAAATCAGTCAATGATGTTTTATTATTACGGTGGTTTTGTTTATGGAAGGACTGGATGTGTCGTCTATGGTTTGCCGTCGGGCTCGACCGATGAGTCCCTTCGTCGCGCCTTTTCTCCGTTCGGAGTAGTCGTAAGAGCGATGGTCTGTATGTATTTATGTTTAAGTCTTTAAGATATCAGTTTATTTGTTAGGTAAAAATATGTGAACTTTTTGTTTTTTTGTTTTTTGTGGTGTTGATTTTTTCAGATTGCATTCAATCGTCGCACCAATCAGGATATTGGTACGGTGGTATTTGAGGACGACGCATCGGCGAGGGAAGCTGTCAAGAGGATGAACTTAGAGGAGATTGACGGTCACCAAATCACCGTTAAAGAGTCTCGGTTTCCCGAGTTCCCCCGCACCGATCCTCTCAGTCCTGAAGATTATGCTCTTTTAGGACGACTTGGATGTGTCGTCTACGGTTTGCCGTCGGGCACGACTGATGAGTCTCTTCGTCGCGCCTTTTCTCCGTTCGGAAAAGTCGTCAGAGCGATGGTCCGTCTGTTTGTCTAAGATAATCAGAGTTTATTTGTTAGGTTAAAACATGTGAAATCTGGATTTAAATTCGATTAGATGTGCATTAATTTTTTGTTTTTTTGTTTTTTGTGTTGTTGATTTTTTTCAGATTGGGCTCACTCGTCCCACCAATCAGAATATTGGTACGGTGGTGTTTGAGGACGAGACATCGGCGAGGGAAGCTGTCGAGAGGATGAACTTAGCGGAAATTGACGGTCACCAAATCACCGTTAAAGAGTCTCGGTTTCCCGAGTTTCCCCCCGGCAGTAGCCCCCGTCCCGATTATCAGAGGGCTTCTACTTCTGCTTCTGATTCTGGTGATTTTGGACCACTTGGATGTGTCGTCGATGGTTTGGGGTCGGGCGCCACTGATGAGTCCTTTACGCGCGCATTTTCTCAGTTCGGAGATGTCATCCATGCGAGGGTATGTTTGTCGAAGATGTCTAGGTTATTTGCTTTTTGTTCGTAAAAAAATATGTGATGTCGGGATTTAAATTGATTAGATCTGCATTAATTAATCTTTTGTTTTTCAGATTGGGAGGGATGCTGGTTGTGGAAAGAAACTTGGTATGGTGGTGTATGAGGATGAGCGATCGGCGAGGGAAGCTGTCGAGAGGATGAACGGAAAAGAGATTGACGGCTACCGTATCACCGTTAAAGAGTCTCGGTATCCTCAGTTTCGCCGCCGTGCGGTGGTTGAATAGGGTGTAGTTGGTTATATTTTTACCTATCTTTATGAATAGATGTTTGTTTAAAGTAGAAATTGAACTTGAATTTTATAATTTCATGTATATTCTAATCTATTTTCATAGAACTTGAATGCTCAAATTTCATGGATATTTGAATCTATTTCTCCATGCCATGTTAAAAAGATCGGTTTTTCTTTAAAGATAAAAGAATATTTGATATACAAAAGTTATTAGATATCAGAAAAAAAAAAAAAAAAAAAGGTAAATCAAGATTATTCGGCAATCGTTTCTTTCATTTTAGATATATCTGGTAATCATGACTATATGAAGTATCAAACTAAAAAATAAAAATATCTCTCTGAATAATGAGGTAGTAAAAATATAACCACTTTTTTAACCTCTCACTATTTGATATGTGGCATTTAATAATATAATTATTCATATATTTAAACTTTGATAACTCATTTAATACTTGTGGCTGAAGTGAATTTTTTTCTATAAGTATCAAAGCTATATCAAATATCAAATGAATATTTAATGCTCCATTTTGATAACTCTCCATTGGAGTTGCTCTGTACATGTACTAAAATGAATTTAATATACGGTAAATGAATTATACCCTAGTTTTGAAAATATATATGAGGAGATCTAAAGAATTTTTGCACCATAATAAAAAAAATCCAAATCCTGATATTAATTTGTGAGATCCCCTGAACAACTTAAAGTACTTATTTTGCGACACCAAGAGATGATTAAGGGTGTACACGGATTCGAAGTCATTGTCGAGTCCTCCGCCACCGAAATTAAAAAAAAATCAAATTTAAAATTTTAAAAAGTTCAAATAATAAAAAAAAATACAAAAGAGTGTAAATATAGAAATAATACTAAAATAAACATTTATATTTTTTATTAACTAAATCCATAAAAAAGATAAATGCTGGTCTAAAAATACTAAATACAGTTGGTCATAATGCTGAATGCATTTGGCAAAAATACTGAATGCAGTTGGGCGAAAATTGCACATAAGGGCACAATGGTATTTTTACCTCTCCAGGTGGTATCTCAAAAAAAGAATTTAGGGGTGGACATATCCCTATTTATTTTTCATACTAGGGGTGTATATCAAACGGACCTTTAATATAATGCATAGCTGTTAATTGAGCTCTAATTGAGCATTTAAATTACACAAATGATATATCTACCTAAAAAAAAAGGGTTTGTTTATGCTTATGGGTTTTTGTACATAATTCCAAGACCATCAATTTTTATTATTCGAAGTTTAGGGCTATCTCTTTCGTCAATAAACTTATTCCTTTAACATGTTTTATTACTAAATGCATACTTAATGTATATGACAAATTATTCCCACCCCTTTAAATTCAATTATTAATTATAACCTCATTTTAATTTCAATTTCATCAATTTTGACTACAAAAATTCTATTTTGACCTTTTTTTTTTTCCGCCGCCAGTGTCCAACGTAAACAAATGGATTGACTTAGCTTGGAAGAAGACTGTCTCCCTGTGATTCAAGCTCTTCGTGCAGGAAGCGGAGAGTCTCTCCATTATGGTGCCATTATTTTTAAATGTAATAGCTGATCAAATATGATTATTTAATTGTATAGAACTCAAATATGTATCATGATTTTATCATGGAGATGGGAAAATTTCAGCTCAAGTATTTAAAAAAATATTCTTAGTGGCAAGTGGTGGTACAACAAATATTGCCAATATAGCCAACTTCTGACATCTCCAAACTCTCTTGCATTACACAATAGCAGAACTCACCCTATGCTATCAAAGTCTCAACTACTGGAGAGTAGTAGCTCTCACCGTAACATGCCGACACTTTCAATGTTCGGAAAAGATAAAACGAACTACATAAAAATTAAGACATAAATCAAGATTGTACAAAACCTCACTAAACTATGAGACTCTTGTCTCAAAACACAATCATCAACTTCACTCAACAAATAACAAGTCGATATTTCGAGTTAAGTAAAAAAGCAGTGAGACGGATTCGCATCCACCGACCAAGCAACTGTTGAATGGCAGTAAGTAAGCAGGTTGTCCGTCGGCTAAGGTTTTTTCTTTTTTTAAGTTAAAGATAAAGAATCGGTCAGTATTTCCATATAGCATGAATTTACACAGTTTCTGCCACCACTTTGAAGCGCGTAGTTCCAAAATCTGCAGTCCCTTAAACGCAATATGACATAGTCATGAAACTTCTTGAAGTGCTAGATTCAGCTCATGTGCAGACTTGGCAATCGAGCCTCCTTTTCTGCAATATGTAACAAAGTTAACTGAATTAACGATTTGCACAACGAGCTTAAGTAGAGCATTTTTCATAAGAAAAATTAGTGCAGGAAGGGAGCGTTTTACTTTCTCAAGTTCCGTATAGCAAAGATTGCAATGCTCAAGCCTTGAGACAACAGGACGTGAAAGCAGATCTTCCATAATTAGATGATTTGACGAAACAGTGATAATGGAAATAACGATAGTAGTTGTGATAATAATTGCAAATATAATTTTGCTGACAAGTATATTCAAGGGAAGAAACAACCGAACCTTTGCTCCGCGCCTCAATGTCTGCACCGACAGATGATGGCGCGCGCAGATAATGAAGAATATATTACAGAGCCAAATTAGCAGTGCGATATCTTGATGCCTGCATATAAATAAATAAATAAATAGTTCATTAGAGGTTTAACAAGATCAACTGAAGTGGTCACATATTTTTGAACCACTGGACAAAACGACAACTGCGTGAAAGATAAAATCACCAAGAAATGGCACCAATAATTCATCTTGTATATCAAAAAAGGATCCTGCTTTTGCTAAGAGACAGATTGGTTGAGGAGCCTCTGAAGAAGAAGAGGATGCAGAATCAGAAGTGCTAAAATATCAAGTAGATAGTCTACTTACCTATCCATATCACTTTCTATAAGTCCTGACAGACGTTACAATCGAGAGTCTTTGAAAGGTGAAACAAATGCAGAATATAAGAAAAACGTGAATTTGAGTAGTTTCGAAATAAAATAGTTTAAACTTTAAACAGAACCTTAACCAAGATTTTTATGAAAAATCAAGGGAGACCAAAAGAGAACTTGTAAAATAAACTCAAATCTGTAATTTTGCTTAATTGACCCCACAAAGCTGTCACTAAATATATATATTTTCTCTATTTTATTCTTCCTAGACAATCACAAAACACTTGGTTGACACTTTTCCCATTGATATCATCTAAACAACCATAATGATCTTTTATACAACAATTGGAGTACCTCATTCAACACAATTGACAGCACTAAGTGGTGTACCACGGCCTACGATCATCAGTAGCCAAAGCATTTACCACAAGTACCCGACCCGAGTATGGATTTACCACTACCAGACTGTGAAAGACGTTCGTTATAGCATATATATAAAGGAATCAGAACAACTACGTACCACTCGGAAAGTGTAGGGAAATGCAGCAGAATGATGTGGATTGTGACTCCAAGAATAATATAATATGCAATGAAATACCTGTAGTTTGCTTAAACGAGAATACATTGAGCCAACAAATTGATCATGCAGTTCCATCAAGTCAACAATAGAGTATCCTCGTCACTAGCGAAGACTGACTCGTTTTCATCAGTTGAAGAAAAGATTCTCTGTTATGATAGATATGAATAAAAAACACTTGAGTTATTTATATATAATATGGATCGTACGGACAAGCATATAAATGTAATTTAAATCCCAGAAGCTTCCCTGCATGAACATTCATATCTGATAGCCTGGACCAACCCACATCAACAGTATCGTGACTTCTGATGGGCTCCCATGAGAAAACCTGTAACAATACAACACATAAACCCGACCGTTGTTTAATATATTAATTACGTAATGACTTCAACATATAGAGCCTACTTTCAAGTTCTCATGCAAGCCACAAAGCCAGTCATCATCAAATTTTGCATTGGTTTAGAAGATGCTGGAAAATCGTCAGTTTGTAAGTTGATGTCATAGCCATTGACCGAGCAAATGGAGAAAAGGTGAGTGGCTCTGGTGATTTCCTCGGCAATCCGTAAGTTAGAAAATATATGTTAATACAAGTTCCCATCCACTTGGGAAGCATCAAAGTCGAATGGCGTAGTGCCTCCTGCATTTTGCAACATATAAATAAAATCATAATTATAATTAAATCTCTAAAATAATGTGAAAGTAAGCTATCACAAAATAATTGACACAAGTGCTGATCAGATGGAACTATATATGGTTAAAGCCAAAGAATTGTGTTCCTCGATATCAGATGCATCGTCCTGAGTGATAATCATATTCAAACCCTGTTGAAAAAAAAAATATCCCATCAATAAAATTTGGAAAAAGAAAAATGCAATCCCAAAATATAAAGAATAAAAAACTCAATAGCAGATCATCCAAGTCATGATAGGACAACTTTGTCCGAAGGTGGTCAACCATTCAGGGGTATTCCGGGGATACATTCACATAATCATCTATATCACAAGCAAACAGAAAACAATAAAAATGACAATGCATAAGCAAAAACACTTGGAACCAAAAAAAAAAAATATCACCATAAATGCTTTGAAGATCTGGAACCATAATCCATTCACATTTTAAGGCTCTCTTTCAGCACCTGAAAATACAAAAAGGTTGACCCGGAAAAATGAAATCAAAGATTTAAGAATAGATTAAAATGAAATCCTCATGATTAAGCAATTAAAGAGATTACATACCAAGGCTATTACAACTAAAGAGTAGACAAATTAGCAGAATCTTAAAATAAAAGATTACACACGACTAAATTTGTTCGTTCTAAATACTATTACACTATATACTAATGCATAAGAAAGCCGAGCAACGCAGCAACAGCCAATCCACACTGCACGCGAGTCGCATTCTCGCCTATGGCTAGCCTGGGATCGTTATAGAACCAATAGATGGCTCTAAGACGATCCCGTGCTAAAACCACGGTGCCAGTAGATACCGCATGGAGGGCATGTAAGTCAGCAGGAATCAAATGATCCGGCGGGCTAGTGTTCACATTGTAGTTGTTGTTGTCGAAGACAACGTTCTGAACTGCCGGAGGCTGAGGAAACGGATGTCCCGGAAATTCCTTCACTACCGGGACACAAGGAACGTGGGGTAGGGATAGATTGTTCATTTTATTCACGATCCTTGCATTTTCGGCGTTTATCTTTGCCAGCTGGTTCGGGTTCGGGTTCGGGTTGTGGTTGTTGTTTTGCCCAAAATTGACCGTTGCCATGATGGTGTGATATCTCCTAATGGCGGCAAGATGCTCAGCCGGGCCTAAAAGCGTATAACCACTCAAAGTTTGTGCCCGATCAATGCTTACCAGCCTCCTGTGCTCATTCAACATTTGTTCCTCAGTTGGAGCTCCAAAGACGGCTTCAACGGCGGGAACGTTGACTGCAAGACCCATTTCGGTCACGTAACCCTCGCCTGGTGCAGCTGGAGCAATTTGATTCGCCATGACGTGCGGCGGAGTGAGTGTGAAACGCCGCGGTGAAAAGAAGACAAACGACGGTGAAAATAAGACAACAACGGCGTTTGTGAGAAGTGAAGGGTTAAAGGGTTAGGGTTTAGACTATTGGGTCGGGTCCAATAAATAAGACTGCATAATTAAATGCCAAGTAAAAATTACTCTCTTTTTTTAGAAGAAAATAGAAAACGTACTAATTTGTTAGTTAACGTTTTGAAATTCAAAAATTCCAGGAATATAGTATAGCAAAAGAAATACTGCAAATAGAAGTTTAGCCATTTTTTTAATTGTATTATTTATGAGAAATCCAAAATTAGCAATTGTTCGAATAATCAGCATGTGATTTTAGTTAGTAAAATTCATGGTCATCGAATCAGAAAATATTGGCGTATCGTTTTTATCCGTGTATGTACACGGTATCGTATCGTTATCGTACCGTAAAGTATTTAACCAACTATTAAAAATATTAAACTATATATGTATTTACGTAATAAAAATGTATAATTTTATATTTTAAAGTCAAACCACCCATTCCTAATTTCTAAAAAAAAAAATTAATCTATCAAATAGGATAAAAATCACAACTGCTCATAAAAATAACATCAACCAAGTTTCAAATTTTGATCCCTGCACTCATAATTTTCAAGATCAATGTCACTTCAATTTTTTTCATCCAGCAATTTCAAACGAGTGTCTTCATCCTCATGTTCATCAATTTCTTCAGCTTCATCAAGTCCAACTTTGAGTTTTTCCTATTTTCTCTTATCAATATCAAACTTGGCATGTAAATTTCTTATATCTAATAAATACAAAAAAACATTAAATAATATTGAAATTCGTTTTCAGGCCTTGATAATGTGAATATTTTGTTTCCGTCTTTTTTCTTTTTTAACTTTGACTAATATCATAGATATTGTATCATATCGTGATATAACGATACGATATGATATCTCGCAATATTTAACAGTATTTATGCATATAACCCATACATACTACGAGTGTTGTATCTTTTCGCGAGTTTAACTACTATGGTAAAATTAAACAATTATTTATATGGGTGAATGACAAAAAGGTCAATCCCAAGGGACTTAAATGCACATTGATCCACAAAAAAAAAACAGTATTTCAAATACACCCATCACCATGCATTTGGTCAAAAATACCCTTCATAATATTTTATTTTTTGAAGAAATGCCTTTGGTCAAAAATGCCTTTGTAAAAAGCTAATCTTATCACTCATAATCTTGAAGATCAATGTCACTTAATTTTTTTTCATCCATCAATTTCAAACGAGTGTCTTCATCCTCATGTTTATCAATCTCTTCAACTTCATCAACTCCAATATTGGATTTTTCCTATTTTCTCTTATCAATATCAAACTTGGCGTGTAAATTTCTTGGATATAATATATGTAAGAAAAAAATTAAATAATATTGAAATTCGTTTTCAGGCCCTGATAATGTGAATATTTCGTTTCCTTTTTTTTCTTTTTTTTTTCTTGATAATTTTTTTTACTAATATCGTAAATATTGTATCGTATCGTGATATGGCGATACGATACGATATCTCGCGATATTTATGCATATCCGACACATAATAAGAGTTGTATCTTTTTGATTGGGACTGTACCGTCTCGCGATATATATCGCGGTATCTCGCGAGTTTAACTAGTATTTGTCCATGACCCATTAGTTGGATATCGGAACCCATTTTCCGATTCCGGTCTATTTTGATCCGGATATATCCGATTTTGGAACGAATTTTTGTAATCTGAATTCCAAAATTTCGGAAATATAAGAAACAGTTTTTGCTATCCTTTTGCACACACTTGATGATTTATTGTTATAATGTCCAAGTTTCAATCTCTACTATTTGTGTCATCTTGAAAAATTGTTTAATCACCTGTTAATTTGTTGTCTTAAGTTACTATTCACTCAATTAATTGAGCAAATTTCTGTATTAGAAGGGTTAATCTAGAAACTGTAATCTTGTTTATATATGTAATTATTTGCTCGGTGATGGAGTTTGAGTGACTAAGTTAATTAATCCGTTGATAGGCAGTGGCGAACATGAAGAGTTGATGGTGCTAAACAGAGATTTGTGCGAACTCCGCCGATGAAAGCACTCCGCTTAGTTAACGCTGATATTCAGAAGTGATTAGCTCTTCTTGTTTTATCAACTAATTATAGAACTGTTATTACATGAAGTTCAATTACTATTCAATGTGTTTTCACATTCCGGTATACCCTCTGTAACACTTACCCCCTTAGAGTATCATTTGTAACATTTACCCCCTCAAGCACAATTTAATTTGTATTTTAAATTTTAATACCTTAAAAATTTATTTTTATTGAAAGGAATAACTAAAAAGAATAATTAAATTATACAACTAAAAATATCTATTGAAAAATACAATATTTTAAAATTTAAAAATATTATATTGCGTTGGATAAATTTTCAATAAATAACATCTAATTGTTATTGGACCAATTAATCAAAAATACTCTATCGACAATTTTTTAAGAAATCAGTACATAACTAATAGAAATCTTAAGTATTTAAATTTATTTTAGTTTATTAATTTTTTTAAATATACTTTCATTCATTATTACCCAATACATATTATTTTTTAATTTTTTTTTCAATAATTAATTTTAGTTATTTTTCAATTTTCTATGAACCGTTAATTATTAGATTGTTATGTTTATTATTTTTTTAAATTTAAAATATAAAATAATTGATGTTGAGGGGGTAAGTGTTACAAATGATACTTTAAGGGGTAAGTGTTACATGAACTATACTTCAGGGGTGCAAAGTGTATTAAGCCCTTTTATATATATACATACTAGTAAGGCCAGTATAATTTTCTCCAAAAATTGAAGAGCTTAATCGATTCCGGCCAGCCGCTCTGCGACGCCGTATTTATTAGTCTTCTTCTTCGTTGGCATATCTCGTACGGTATTTTTCGATTCTGTCAATCAATTACAATGGAGATGTTTTCCTCAGTATCTTGCTTCGCTGTTTTTTGTGATTACGGTGTTGTAGTATTTCGACTTTTTAGGGTTTCCTTCCGAAAAAAAGAAAAAAGAAAAAAAAATCCGATTTTCTGAAATTTCAGATTTATTTTCGGATTTTTGTATGAAAGGTATATGTTGCTGTTAATTTGTATTTTGTTTATCTAACAAAGAATTTTTATTTTTTTTCCAGTTCCAACAAAAGCTGTTAAAATCAGTCAATGGCGTTTTATTACGGTGGTGTTGGTTATGGAAGGACTGGATGTGTCGTCTTTGGTTTGCCGTCGGTCTCGACTAATGAGTCCCTTCGTTGCGCCTTTTCTCCGTTCGGAAAACTCGTCAGAGCGATTGTATGTTTAAGATATCACTTTATTTGTTGCTAGGTAAAAATATGTGAAATCTGGACATTAATTTTTTGTTTTTGTTTTTTGTGTTGTTGATTTTTTCAGATTGCGATCAATCCTCCCACCAATCAGTATTTTGGTTACGTGGTGTTTGAGGACGAGCCATCGGCGAGGGAAGCTGTCAAGAGGATGAACGGAAAGAAGATTGACGGTCACCAAATCACCGTTAAAGAGTATCGGTTTCCCGAGTTTCCCCCTACCGATCCCCTCAGTCCTGAAGTTTATGCTAGTTTAGGACGACTCGGATGTGTTGTCTTTGGTTTGCCGTCGGGCACGACTAATGAGTCCCTTCGTCGCGCCTTTTCTCCGTTCGGAAAACTCGTCAGAGCGATTGTCCGTTTGTTTGTCTAAGATAATCATAGTTTATTTGCTAGGTTAAAAATATGTGAAAAATCTGGATTTAAATTTGATTATATGTGCATTAATTTTTTGTTTTTGTTTTTTATGTTGTTGATTTTTTCAGATTGCGATCAATCCTCCCACAAATCAGTATCTTGGTACCGTGGTGTTTGAGGACGAGCCATCGGCGAGGGAAGCTGTCAAGAGGATGAACGGAAAGAAGATTGACGGTCACCAAATCATCGTTAAAGAGTATCGGTTTCCCGAGTTTCCCGTCGGCAGTAATCCCGGTCTCGATTATCAGAAAGCTTCTGCTTCTGCTTCTGATTCTGCTTCTGATGATATGGGACCACTTGGATGTGTCGTCGATGGTTTGGGGTCGGGCGCCACTGATGAGTCCTTTACGCGCGCATTTTCTCAGTTCGGAGATGTCATCCATGCGAAGGTATGTTTGTCGAAGATGTCTAGGTTATTTGCTTTTCGTTCGTAAAAAAATATGTGATATCGGGATTTAAATTGATTAGATCTGCATTAATTTTTCTGTTTTTCAGATTGCAAGGGATTTTGGTTGTGGAAAGAAAATTGGTATGGTGGTGTATGAGGATGAGCGATCGGCGAGGGAAGCTGTCGAGAGGATGAACGGAAAGGAGATTGACGGCTACCGTATCACCGTTAAAGAGTCTCGGTATCCTCAGTTTCGCCGCCGTGCGGTGGCTGAATAGGTTTGGTATGGGATAGTAGCGGATGTGGTTGGTCTATAAAGTTTTAGTTTTTTTTTTTTTTTTTTTTTTTTTTTTGTTTTTTGTTTTTATGGTTATTGGTTGTTGTTTTATTTTTACCTATCTTTATGAATTGATGTTTATTTAAAGTAGAAATTTGAACTTGAATGGTATAATTTCATGTATATTCTAATCTATTTCATAGAATTTGAATGCTCAATTTTTATGGATATTCTAATATCTTTCGTCAGTAAATCCATCCCTTTTAACATGTTTTTAAAAATATATTTATCAACTCCATGGAAACATTAAAAATCGAACATAATTTTTATGGGAAATTTAAGATAGATTTATCCTAAAGTAATGGACTTTTACAAATAAGTCCATGACTTGCTACTACTTGTACAAAAAAGTGACTTATTCGACCCTACACCTGGTGATAAACACTGGGTGGTTCTTCTGTTTCTCTTTTGTATTTTGTAATATATCCCCCCACTAGAGTAAACCTGTAGGGATTTTAGAAAAAAATACAAAAAAAGACACGTGGGTATAGGATCGAAGGAATCTAAAAAAGTTCAGAAAATGTTCAGACATGTTCAAAAGACCAAAGTACCCTTCAATTTTTAATATATATATTAGTTTTACCCATGCTAGTATCTCACAATTGCGATATACGAGGATATTTTTTCACATTTATTTTTTTCTCCGGAGGAGGTACTCAATTAAAAGGTTCAAACGTTAATATTATATAGAAAGTAGTACAAAATTAAACAACACAAACATTCCATTTGATATAAGTAAAGAATTAAACAAAAATAAGTGATAAAAAAATCGAAATGATAAAGGTATCTT
Source organism: Erythranthe guttata (assembly GCF_056151865.1). Classification (NCBI taxonomy): domain Eukaryota; kingdom Viridiplantae; phylum Streptophyta; class Magnoliopsida; order Lamiales; family Phrymaceae; genus Erythranthe; species Erythranthe guttata. The sequence goes on along the minus strand of NC_142537.1, from coordinate 3,548,820 downwards.
ATATAGGGAAACAAAAAAGGACATTTCAACCATCTAGCCTAATGAATTCAAACTTTTAGTTGAAAATACTTTGATCAAAATGGTGTTGAATAATAATTGCATTTACATCGCCTACAACAAATCCAATTACTTTGCGAGTGACGTGCACATTTTGTAATTTCCATATGCAATAAGTAACACATTGGTACATTAGTCCAAAGAAAGTCCAGGTAGGATTATACAATTATTTTTCGTTTAGGGAGCAAAGTGCAAAAAGGACAAAATTACGGGGGCCGAAATGCACTTAACCCTATTTTTAATATTTTTTTTTAAGTCTTTGCTTAAATTTTGCATTAGTACCGAGTTCAATTTCGTGCCCAAATCTAAAGAGTGTACTTATTCGTAATTACGAATCTACCCCTTCTTCCCTCTGGAGTGTGTTGAGTGAGGGAAGCAAATGTTCCAACCGACGAGCGGCAGTAATGGCGGCGGCGGTGGAGGAGGTGGCACATACAGCAATGGCGTCCACCACGAAGGTGGTGGTAGTGGCGGCGGTGGCGTGTCTGGGCGTCGATTTCGTCGGGGCGGCCGCGGCAAGTCGCGTGACCATGCCGGCGGCACCAATTCTAGGGTTTATCAGCAACCGCAGCAGGAGGCGGAGAGCCCTCCCCCACCTTGTACGGACTTCGACGTCGCGTATTTTCACTCTTACGCGCACCTTGGCATTCACGAAGAAATGATCAAGGTAGAGTAGTTTTCTGCACAAACTGTGTTAATGGATACTTGAATCTTCATAAATTCAGAAATTTTAGTTTCTGTTGACTACTTTTTGAATATTGAGTGGCATTGAACTGTATGCCGCGAGTACTAATGAATTTCTCTGAACAGTTGTTTGTGTTTGTTGCTTTGATTTTATTGGCATTTTATAGATGTCGGTGATCTATATCTATGTAATTTGTTTTGATGTATAATTTGATTTAATGTTGATAAAAGTGAATTTGAAAAATAGAATTTAAAATTCAACCGAGAAATAACAAAAAAGGTCATTACAGTAATATATATATATATATATATATATATATATATTTTATCATAATAGGTTTAACAAAGAAAAAAAATTATGTGTATGTATATGTAATTTACTAATTTTATAAAAAGGGTATTTAGGATTAGGTGGCAAAGTGAAATATCATGCAAAGTTTTTACGCATAGTGCTACGATTCTAAGATGTGTGATCAAGTTAGGGAACCTTGGTGGAATTACCCCCGACGGTGATTTGATGTGGCAAAATGTAAAACCTGGTACGTCAGATGACATTGATGAAAGACAGCTCAGAAGTTATAAGAGTAAAAAATGTTTTAGTTTGGATGGGTTAGAGTTTTTTCCATCTAATAATGCATGTAGGCAGTAGGTAGCACGAATGGTGGATTGTACGGATATATACACGAGTGCGTGCGTGCGTGTGTGTTTGTTCATTGGGCTAATGGTGAATTGGATCATAATAAACTTCCTACGTGTTCAAACATGGGTTGTAACTTTTTTGATTTTTGATTTTTTGATATTGTGGGCGAAGTTGCTTCGGCTGCATCTTGGGAATGTTTATCTAGTTGAAATAATTAGACCAGTTGTATTTTTTGCGGAGACTCGGATAGGGTTAGACAATGAGATGCCATGTTACATGCTAAGGATTTGGAGAACTAGTTTTGGTGGACAAAAGCTATTTATAACCATTTCCGCAGATTTTCATGGTGGAACTTCTCATTTTTTTTTTACTAGTGGGATGAATGCTGAGTGTGACAATAGACTACTTCATGTTTCGGTTTTGAATGAAACCAAACAATTGCTTGGAATAACTTATCACAGCCATATAAAGACGATTACCTGCTACCTGAAAGTATAATATCTCAAGGATGTTAGAAGACTATAGAAAGTGAATTTACGTATTAGCTTCTATGTTTTTGTATGTCAGTAGCAATACTCTCTGCAAAACATTGATTCTTGTGTCTTTCCTTCTGTTGTTAGGATGTTTCATGATGTAATTTTAGGGGTTTGAATTTTTTTCAGCCTACTCGTAACAGTCTTTATCTTTTCATTTATGCTTCGGGTGCATCATATATTGCTTTATTCTATTCAGATCTTTAAGCTTTGGAACTGTATACGAACATGAATTTTGATCTATGCAGGATCGAGTGCGTACGGAAACTTATAGAAATGCAATCCTCCACCATCAAGATCGAATTGCGGGAAAAGTGAGTATATGATAGACTATCAATATTATATTTCATCTTTAGTTACATTGTTTATCATAGGTCTTAACCCAATTACGACTCTTCGTAGCCATGAATTTATGCACATTGAAAATATTATGTGACATTCACTGATAGAGAAACGATAAAAATGAAGAATGTAAGGTCTTCTTGACCTACTTGCCACGGTGTTCATTGAAAATGCTGTTACTAACCAAAATTGTTGAGTAAATTGATTCGCTAATAGTGCATCTCCGGATTTTGAGCATCGGTTTTGTGTTTCAGGTTGTGGTCGATGTTGGCTGTGGCACTGGCATTCTCTCTATATTTTGTGCTCAAGCTGGGGCCAAGAGGGTAAGATGCTCTGACTGTTGATTAACCCTTTTAAGTTAGACGGGATAGTGTATTGATATTTTTCCTAGTATGTATAATTTTTTCACTAGAAATAGTTATCACTTTCAAGTTGCTGTAGAATTTTGCTGTATAACATACTACGGATACAGAAGATGCTGAGGGTGTACCATAATCGTAGAAATTCAATGTAATAGTTAGGCTTTCCAGTTTGCATTACAATTAATGACGTCTCACTTCACTTTTAGGAGGTAATTTTACAATCCATTTGATATGGTAGGTCTGCTATAGCCCTAGAGTAATAAGTCACAAATTTGATTATGATCCACATCAATGGAGGTTATGTTCTCTTGGATTGCACACTATTTAGTAGACACAACTTGCACTTTTATTCATATATTTTTCTCTGTTCTTCTCTAACTGTGCATTTCTGCTTAAAATCACCGATTTAACACCTCAATCATTTTAGGTATATTGAACAGATTAATCTGAACATGACTGGTTGGCCTTATTGAATATTAGATCATAGGAAAGTGTGAAATCAAATTTAAAGCGTTGTACTTCGATGTTTAATTCTCAAGGATAATTATCTTATGCGACTTAAGTGTTAGTAGTTTGTGATGGTCTTATCTTAATAGCTTCGTCAAGAAACTTCGATTATTCCTGATTTCTGCTTAGAGTTTTTAGTTTTTGTAGCTTATATTGATCTTCTTCACTTTTGCTACTAGGTATATGCAGTGGATGCCAGTGATATTGCAGTTCAGGTGCTTTATTAACTTGATTTTTTTTGTACATGGAACTATTTCATTGAGTAAGCATGATTTTGTCTTTCACGTCAATTGAAAATGCTTTGTGATAATTTACGGTTCTGAAATCTTCGTGGTCTGTGGGGGAGTATTTCATTGATGAAAGCATTGTGTGATATATTCCAAAAAAACTATTGCAAAATTTAGCTTCTTCAATCCTAACTCGTGCAATAATATAGTTCTGTTAGCGAGGACAAATTTCAATTCCGTGTAATAGAAAGAAAAAAAAAGCACATAAAACTAGCCAATGGTGAATTTGTGATACTCCACATTTTAAATGCAAAATATAGCAGAAAATCGCATGTAACATGTATCTTGTGCTAATTCTCTGTCCTATTATTGTTCTTAGCAAATACTGTTTCAATACAGTTCTGATAGATGTCGGCCTTTTGTAAATGTCGTACCAGGCAAATGAAGTAATCAAGGCAAACAACTTATCCGAGACAATCATTGTATTGCATGGGCGAGTTGAGGTAGGTCACTTCACAAAAAACTCTATATCTAATTTCGTGATTAATTCGTTACTTCTGTTCTTTGTTGTTACTTCTAAGATTTAGTCATTGAAATGAGAATATGTATTGTTCCTGACTTTTTTCCATCATCGTTGATTTGTGAATTAAACAATCTTCACAACTGAATCAATCTGTAACAACTTAAAACTCAGTTCACTGGCTATACATGTATCAACAGGTATTTGAGCAAAGTTAATTATACCAGAGCACATTTTTGCAAGCCAAAGCAAGGAAAGAAGATGCAAATTTTTATCTATAAATAAATCCCTCCACCTAATGCCACTATCTAGTCTCCAAGCAAAGGACATTGGTCGGGTTTTAGGCAAATAGATGTGAAGTAGAACTTTAATTGGAGATAGAGAACTGACTTTAATCTTGAGGTTTGATTTGTGCTTGATTTTTTTTTTTTCTGGTTAAAATCTAATCACAAATAGGAAAGTAGGGGTGGGGCAGGATTCAAAGCTAGGCCTTGACCCTAATAATGAAGTACCAACTCTCCTAATGAAGGTCGGTACGAGAATCGTTATAGCCTATGAATCATAGTTTTCGGTTATATGTAATCATTTTCTGAAGGACTTCTCGTATAGTAATTTGACATTTTGACTGCAATAGTTTGTGAATGATAATGGGGTTAAAGAAGTATTCTAGCAATTGACTCATATAATTCTTACTATGACGATAGCGCGTGTTTCAGTACTTCAAAGCATAAGTTCCGTGATTTTCACTTGTATTCATAGCAGGAGCGTTAACCATGTTGGTCGTTGCAGGATGTTGAAATCGATGAAAAGGTTGATGTCATAGTATCTGAATGGATGGGTTACATGCTTCTTTACGAGGTGATATTTTTGTATTTCCAGCTGTAATATTGCATGTTTTGCAATGTGCCTAACTTTATTTTGTTCAGACCATTATGGATTAATATACACCTAAGTTTCAGATTCTAGTTTTTCCTCTTCTTTTGGTCTCTCTGTCTGAATTTAGAGTTTTTGTTCGAGTTTTTCTCTTAGAGCATGCTGGGGAGTGTTATAACTGCCAGAGACCGGTGGTTGAAACCTGGGGGTCTTATGCTTCCATCATTTGCCACGGTATAACCTAGTTACTTGTATCTCGCATCACCATATAATGCTTAATATCACTTTCTACTTTGCTGATTTTGTTGCGTTTGTAATTTGTCTCCCATGGCTGCAAAGTAAATCACTATCTCGGCACACTATTGGCAAAATCACTTAAAAAATGCACAATTTCCCGTGATACGATACTAGCCTTAGCATCTGGCGATGACCAGTCAGTGGATACAACTAAATCGTTTTTTACGTTTTGCAGTTATACATGGCACCTGTCTCTCGTCCCGACAGATATAGTGAAAGCATTGATTTCTGGCGCAATGTCTATGGAATTGATAGTGAGTATTTTTTTTCAATATTCCTGCTATCTCAACATTCAGTTCTTTGCAGCTGAAAAGCATTCTTTTAATTCTCATAGAAAAATATCTTGTTAATATAGCTTCTCGACAAATGTCTAAAGGCCTTTTCCTGTCCGGAGAATTCCGTACTAAAATTTGAAACTATTGTTGTACGAACATGAACGTATTTTTCTTGTACTTTTTATAGATTAGAGTTAGAGGAATTCATCTGTTTCACACCTTAGGTAATCCATTATTCAATGCATAGTTGGATTACAACAGTCGCCGATGAAAAGTATAAACTTTGATTAATACAATATTACTTAATAACTTCCCTTGCAATATGCGTTAAATGACTATTAAAATCAGTTATTATCCCTTTGAATTTTTTACCATCAAAAAGCAACAAATGGAAATTGAGATATTGTTATCTGCAGTGTCGAGTATGATGCCTTTAGCAAAGCAGTGTGCATTTGAAGAGCCTTCTGTTGAGACTATCAGTGGTGAAAATGTGCTGACGTGGCCTCATGTGGTGAGTCCTCCATAAATTGTTGTCTTTATTAGTACAGCGATTCTATGCATAGCCGTTTCTTTCTGTATAACTTGTCCTTGTGATTTCTGCAACTTAATCTTAATGTTGGTTTCAGATAAAGCATGTCGACTGTTCCACTGTTACAATTCACGAGCTAGAGTCTGTTTCAACAAAGTTTAAATTTGAATCGATGATGCGAGGTAAAATACCAACCGACGTTCCATTATCCATCCTTCTCAAGATCCCTCTTACTAACTGGAATCGTAGAATGTATATATGTTTAATTAAGCCCGTATTTTGTTTGTTGATTTCCAGCACCATTTCACGGATTTGCGTTTTGGTTTGACGTGGAGTTTGGTGTGCCTCCAATACACTCTTCAAACAACAATGCAGCTTCTGCATATGTTGATGCTCCAAATAATCATGTCACAGAAACGAGTCAGAGAAGGAAGCGTTCGAATCCTAATGAAGCCCTCGTACTATCTACTGCACCTGAGGATCCTCCAACACACTGGCAACAGGTATATACTCTCCCTCTCGTTTCTATTAATCTTCGAAATAATGCCGAGCAGAAATGTGGAGAAGCTTTAGCTTGAATTTCCTCAGACCATTTACTCGGTTTGACTAGGAGTTGGCTCTTTGTTTTTTTTTTAATTCATCACCTCTCGTGTAAGTGCTTGTTGGTGACCAATTTGCCTTCTACATTTGTTACGATTGAAAATCTTCATTGCTATGATACATTGCAGAAGTAAAAAAATAGCTCGTTCGATACTAATTCTTGGATAGTTTTTAGTGAATAATGGATTTTGTGTTTGTTGAGAAAATCCCGTGTAGCTGCATTCTTACAACCTCTAGCAGGTGGTCTTAACTAGATTTCAATACATTCCAGCCACTTGAATTTTTTTTTCACGTAACCAATTTTCTTGCTACTCACGAAGCAATTTTCTCATGGGTTTTGCAGACAATTATCTACTTCTACGATCCAATAGAGGTGGAGCAAGATCAGGTTATTGAAGGCTCCCTAGTATTATCACAAAGCAAGGAACACGCTCGATTCATGAATATTCATCTAGAGTACGCGTAAGTGAAAAAACCTCTCGTCGCTGTTTTCTGCATAATGATTTTACTACTTCGGGCACCTTTGTATTTTTTTTTTTTTAATTCATAATTTTCACCTTCGTTCAGATCCGGTGGTCGTTGTTTTGTCAAAGAATCAGTGATGCGATGAATCAGGCTGTGGAAGGTTTTCAAAGTAGGAAGCTTAGTGACCCGACTGAACTGGGATGACGTGGCATCTGTTCAAAAGGCGTTTTTGCCCCTTGTGATTCTTGGTATGTTTCTGAAGGCAGGCTTTTCGGAATTGTATGATAGGTTTGTTTGAACAATTGGAGATAGGATCTGTCAAGTGTCGATTTTTCTAAGTTGTGGCTGAGCTGTATTATGAGTAGAATAATTGCAGATATTTCTGCCGAGGGAACACAAGTTGTAGTTTTCATTGATGATTCTATATTTGAATTTTTTTCTCGGTTTAAATTTTTTCTTCGAGCTTGATTTGATTAACAATCAAGTTGAGCTTGATCGGATTTTAATCGAGCCAAATGCTACCGATCTCTAGTGCTTTATTTTACTTTTTTTTTTTTTGTAATTAAAACAAAAATACGTGTTCAAAATTAGTTTGTTACGCCAAAAACTAAGCTAAAACGAGTTATTAGCAATCGAACAAAGTTTCGATTAATTTGTATTTAATTTTAAATGCTAACAAGCAGAACACAAACTAGACTTGATTACTTTTTTTATTTATTATAATATATATTTAATTATTATTTTTTATAGGAGGTATTTTAACTTTTAAGATCTGCAGTTCTTATTCATTCTTTTTGTACAAATTAATTAGTAAATAACTTAATTTCAATAAAAAGAAGGCAAATATTTCAAATTTTCACGGAATCCCAACCGCTCAGTAGAAAAAAGAAGCGCCATAATCCGACGGCCAATACACCGCCCAAATCATCAATCCCGCCCTCTCAAAACCACGAAATTTCAATTTGTTTGGCGCCAAACTCAAACAGAGCTTCAATATTTTTCAAAATTTGCCTCTTAAAAATTTGTGCCATAAAATTTTCCAATTCCCCTCTTTTCTCCAGTAGTATAAATCCGTATACGAGTTCGTCTAAACCCTCAATTCTTCTTCTTCTCCAAATCCCTATTCTCTCTTTTATTAATTAAGAAAAAGAAAAAAAAAAAACCAGATCTGAAAATGGCGCGCGGAGATGGAGCTTCATCAAACGCGTCGAGGTTGAGGAAGAGGGTGGAGGTAGACACCGATTCTTCCGCGACGACGATGGCTCTCAAACGCGCCAGAGACGGCAGCGCGTTTGCCAAATGGTACCCAATTTTTCCCCCTTCTGTTTTTTTTTTTATAATTAAAATGTATAAATAAATAAATAAATAATATTCCATTTGAATAGAATTTGATATGAGCACTGATCTGCGGTTTTGGGTTATTCATCTATTTATTTTATTTTGAGTCAATTATTCTGATTTAAAAATGAATTGATTTTTCAGTGAAGAATGCAACAAAGATGTGCCAGTGGCTTTGATTAGCTTCCACAACTGTAGCCTCGATGCCAAAATTAAGATGAATCTCGGTATTTATATCTCTGTGTGTGTGTGCGTGTGTGTCTATATGTATGTATATATATATATATATAAATATACTTAATTTATTTTAAATATATTTACAGAGTCACAGGTTGTGGAAATGGCAAGTGAAGCCAAGAAGAAGCCAGCACCACAAAAGTAATTTCCACACCCTTCAAAAACAATTCTTACATTTCTTTTTAATAACTTTTTATCTTGATTTTTGATTTTGAATATTTATGATCAAGCAGAAGGAAGGCTAACCAGACACAATCTACATCAGCGAAAAAGACAAAGAAGGCCAAGGATCCAAACGCACCGAAGCGCCCCGCAACCGCTTTCTTCATATTCATGTACACCTTAAAACCATGTGCTCGAAATGTTTCATTTGATGAATTGTGTTAATTAACAAATCTTGAATGATTTTTTTTCTATACAGGGAGGATTTTAGGAAGTCGTTTAAGGAGGCTAATCCCGACAATAAACGTGGTTCGGAGGTAATAATATTAATTGAAGTTTGAACCTACTTTTGAATGGTTCTTGATTGTACAATGATTGTGTTCTTGATTTTCATGGGAATTGGTTTAATTGTTTAATTGTTTATTTATTTATTGTGTTGTGATTGTGAAGGTTGCGAAAGAGGGTGGTGAGAAATGGAAATCGTTGACCGAGGAGGAGAGGCAGGTGTATAGAGATAGAGCTGCTGAGCGTAAAGCAGAGTACGAAAAGACCTTGGAGTTAAACGAAGCTGAAGATGAACAAGTATGTTCGGTTTTTTTTTTCAATTGTAGTTTTTATTAAACAATGTTGGTTAATAAGTAGATTCTAATTTGTTTTAATGATTAGGATGCTGATGTGTCACCGGACAAGGAAGACGACAAAGCAGAGGAGATCAATGATTTGTCAGATGATGAAACTAAGGATGAAATCGAAGATGATGATTCGATGGCTAAGAAAGAAATCAAGGAGGAGATTGAAGAGGATGATGAATAGGGAATTTTGATGGTTCTTATTAGGGTTTGGTTTTGAAGGTTTTCTTGTAAATTTTGACTTTTGTCTCACTTAACTAGGTTTTCTTGAATCTGTTATTCCATTTTGAAGACTATGTTTTAAGTATTGCAAGGTTTTGGCAAATCCATTGTTATATTAAGTTTTCATTTGTTAAATGCAATGGAGAATGTTGGATTAGTAGTTATGACAAGGGCTCATAAACGAGTTGAGTCGGCTTGTGAACTCGAGGAGTTGACTTGGCAAATGCTCGATTATAGTTGTTTGAGTGGCTTGCAAGCTGGCTCATGAGCTTTTTACTTTATATATTATACAATAAAATAATAATATTTATTTCAACTCGTCGAACTTGAGCATTCCAAAATAGACGAGCTCGTCTCGTTCACATCTTTAGTTATGACAACAAGTTTCATTGAATGGTATCTAATGAAGTGAGTGTTGTACAAAGTACAAACTAACAATTGCAAAAAAAAAAGAAAAAAAAAATGACAAAGCAAAATGGAAAAAAGAAAAAGAAGATGCTCATGTGGCATGAGCATATGTAATGCATACACGTGTCAGCATATCACTGGCCCATATTTCTACCCTTGCAAGGTGGCAAAGGTTTGCCACATAAGCACAAATTGTGTGCATAAGCTACCTTTGGGAACACATTAAATGGCCTCCCTTGTGGAATCTCTCCACACAATCTATTTGCTCTAAAGCTTGCATGTCTTAATGCTTCAATCCCAAGCAAGCTCGCCGGTATTTTCCCGCCGAGCTTGTTAATCGACAAATCGAGCCATTGCAGCTTCGATAACAATCCCAAACCGGTTGGTATAGTACCCGTTAGCCCGTTTCTCGAAACGTCGAATCTCTCCAATTTCGCCAAGTTCGAGATCGAGCTCGGTATTTGTCCCGTGATCTTGTTGTTCCCGAAATTGAGCACTCGTAGATTCAATCCGATTCCGAAACCGGGAATTTCGCCCGATATTAAGTTGTTCGAGATATCGACGGCCTCCATGAACTTGATCTTCCTACCGCTCAACACACTCGTGAGAGAGCCGGATAGACGATTTGAGTGGAGGTCGAGTGTTGAAATCTGATCGGGCAGTCTGATTGATGACACATCATCGTTGAGTAGATTGTTCGAAATTTTGGCGCTCTGTAAATTCGACATATGTTCCAAGAAACTCGAAACCCCGCTTGTGAAGAAGTTTCCGGAAAGGTCTAATGTGGTCAAAGACTCGGGCTTTGTGAAATTCGGGAGGGCCCCACGAAGCTTACACCCTGCTAAATGCACGTCGGAGAGTTCTCGATTCTTGATCCAGCTAGGAACTGCTCCCAAATCGAGACTATTGTAAGAAAGATCGATCGACAAAAGCGAACGGAGCCCAATTCCGAAAGCCGCCTCGGGGAAAGGATTCGTAAGCGAATTCCTCGAAAGATTGAGATTCCACAAGCTCGGCAAATGCGCAATGGACTCCGGAATTTGACCCGAGAGCTTGTTCGAACTCAATCTCAACACAGAAACAGACTTCAAGTTCCCAATTTGGACCGGAATTTTTCCGGTGAGCTGATTCTGATCGATCGAGAGCTCGGAAACTCGGACGAGGCCGAATAAAGAAACCGGTATCTGCCCCGAAAACCGGTTCTTGGTGAGAACAAGAGACGTCAAGTTCGGAAAATGCCCGAAAAAATCGGGGATTGGACCGGAGAATGAGTTGTAGCTAAGATCAAGAAACTGAAGGGATTTGAGGGCGATTAGGGTTTGTGGGATTGGACCCGACAAGAAATTCTTGGACAGAATCAATTGATTCAGGTACCTTAAATTCCCCAAAGATTCAGGTATTTGTCCAGTCAGATGATTCCCACTTAAAGAAACTGTCTGAATGTTCACCAGGTGGCCTAAGCTTGAAGGGATGCTTCCCTGTAATGAATTGTCGTCAAGAACTAGGTGCGTGAGGCGCGTGAGGGTTGAGATGGTTTCCGGGATTTTTCCGGCGAGTCTTTTCATCCCGGTTATGATCATCGTCTCCAAGAAGTGGAGGTTTCCCAGAGAAGGGGAGAGAGTGCCCTTCATGAAACCGCCGCCGCCGCCGGAAGATGGGTTCTGCAGGATGAGGCTGGTGACTCTTCCGGCGGCGCCGCCGCCGCACTCGACACCCTCCCAGCCGCCGGAGCAGCAGTTGGCGCCTGTCCAGGTGGAGAGGATTCCGGTGGTGTCCTTTGAAATTCCGGCCTTGAAATTGAGCAGGGCTGCTCTGTCCGCCGCCGAGCAGAGCGGCGGCGGGGTTTCTGATTGGGTGGTGGTGGAGGGGAAAATCAAGACGGTGGTGGCGATCAGAGAAAAAATGAGAAACTGCATTTTTTTTTTGTGGGAAAAAAAAAAGATTGAATTTTTATTTCAAGAATGGAGAAATAATAAAATTCAAGAAAGTATTTTTATTATTATTAAATGAAATGAAAATGAAATAAATAAATAAATAATTAATTAATATATAATAGGGAAAAAAAAAGGTGTTTGTTTGGTTACTTTGACAACAAGGTATAATGATGGGGAAAAAAGATAGTGGGAAAATTCAAAGTGTAGGAAAATTGGATGATGTGTGTCTGTAAACTTTGTCTCCCCATTTTATAGCAGCCTGGAAAATAATATTTGGTAATAATAATAATATTAGTATTGATGGTAAATTTTTATTTTTTAATAAAATAAATAAAAGAAAATTGAAGATGCTCACATGTAAATTTTATGACCGTTTGATTCACGAGGAATCTGAATGGTAATTTGAACGTTGGAGCGCACTATATTCAAATTTCTATTAAGCCTTCACCTTTTCTTTTTTTACAAAATTCAACTTCGTGGGAATTTTTTGTAAGATTTTTTTTTTGTTATGTGGTCCATAAATTAGGATATACAGTAGAATCTCGATAAATTTATACTCGATAAATTAATAACTTCGCTTAAAAGATAATTTCTTTCATACTGTATTCATTCGATAAAAAAATCATACTAAATTATTAGTTCGATAATTTAATATTTCGTTAAATTAATAGAATTGTGTTAGTTAATATTATATTAATTTATAGATGTTATATTGATTTTGGACCATATGCAAACAATATAAGATAAGTGTTGTTAATTAATTGATTGGTCTAATTTAAAGTTTGGTTAGTTCAATAATTTTTCAAGTTTGGCCGCAATCATGAAAATAATGTGAGTTTTGGTTTATTTTGATTTATTGGAGAATTGGTATTTGACTTCCTATTAGGGGTGCTCATTCGGTCGATAAATCTAATTAAAAATTTTGTATGTGCCAAATACTGAATCGAAAATTCAGTTTGATATTCGGTAAAAAAAATTCGGAATACCGGTATTCGATACAGTATATGGTATTGATGCCCAGTATGCCGTACTGTACCGAATATCAAAATATTTATTAAATATTTGTTTCTTCTCTTATTTAAATTCGTAAGGTTAAAAATAATTTAAAAAAAATTGAATTAATTCCTTCAAAAATATTAAGTTGTTAATAAGGTGAATCATTTAATATTTAATATTTATATCTCTATATATAATCATGCCAACATGAAAATTTGATTTATGGCTTCTTAATTTAAATATTTGTTTCTTACCAAACACTTTGTCCAAACACCACTTGCATTAATTTAAATAATCTCTTAGATTTTTTTTATTAAAACGAAAAAGGTTGCTTTTGAGGGTCAACATTTAATATGTACTGGGCCGTCTACATTTTTCTTTTCTGGGGTTTTCATGATAATTATATAAAGTTTAGTGCTACAAAGCAAATTAACAGCTCTGTGCCATACTTTTTTTTTGGGTAAAGATTATAAGAAATATTACATAGAAAATAATACATTTTTTTTACACAAGATGAAAAAATTATTTATATATGAACCACAAAATTAAAATACAATCTAGCTAGCTTTTGTCTTTTACACAAGACAAAAAAATATTACACACGAGCCCTTATTTGTAAAAATAGGGGCATCAAATTTTAATTTGGCATATCGGGCAAGTACGGTTGCCTTACCACACGCCTCATACTATTACCATGACCGAAATTTCGGTACAATCAAATTCAATACGATTATCCTGCCAAAATGTTTGGTATATTGAAGTTCGGTACACGATGAATTAAGTGCGTATTCCAATTATTTATCAATGCAATTCAAGGCATAAATAAACATACTTTAAATGCCACAAAAATAGGATTTAATGCATAAATATTTTTGACATACTAACTAGTCAACTAATTTAGTTAATAATAATTAATTTGGATACTAAGAATTTATTATCTTCTCTCTTTGAATTTAATAAAATAATTATAAAATAAATAAGTATTTTTAAAAAATATTTTGGTAAGGTAGATTAATATTATATAATGATATTGTATATAATTCCCCTACCAAATACTTATTTGTAGTTGTGATTGACAAAAAAAACAATTGTTTTATGAAAAGATAATATTTAAATATAATTTAATAATGTTAAACATGTGATATTACTATGATAAAGTTAGACCATAGGTTATAATATAATTAATATATATAATGAATATAATTAATTGATATTCCAAAAGTGCAAGTGAGCTGTGTTGAGTTGTACTATTTCCCTATCAACTACCAAAAACCCATACTAATGATTACTTTTAATTAATGATTAGTAACAAATCCATTATCCCCATTTTGGAAAGTTCTTCTCAATGCTCATCTTCTATGAGCATAGTTGTTTCATACCTAAATTGAAAAGGACTATCTTATTGCATTTCTTTTAACCTTTTTTTTTCATTTTATTACTAGAATTTTATAACATTTTTTTGATTTCTTAACAAAGTTGTAATTACACGGCTCGATGTTTGAGATCGGATTTGTTTCGATGAAACTTCCTTCGCTAGTTGATGAAGCTAAGTATGTGCGTCGTCCATTAGTGGAGCCAGAATTTTAAGTTCGGGCGAACTGAATGCATTAAAAAAAATTCTAGAAGGGTTGCTAATGCTATTATACACCAACTTCTATATAAAATAATAGATATTTGAGAAATATTAGGGGGTCATGGCCTTCTGTGGCGTTATGCTGACTCTGCCAATGCGAAGTCTAACAATTCGAATACAATTTATCTTGTCGAGTTTGGTGTTTAGATTAAATTCGTCCCACATAATTTGTTCTAGATTGATTTACACCTCTCGTGTTGTTTGCAGACTATTGTTCTGAAAAGAAAAATGTTAAAATTATTGTGAATTAAGAACATAGTTTTGAAAATTTGCTTTTTTCCTTTTAAAATGATAAAATCCAAAGCACTCTATGAGTAAGAAGAAGATGAAGAACTCTTAATAAATAAATATTTATGTGGTCATGTAGAAAAGTAAAGGGGGTGTTTGGATAATTTGGTCCTAGTACAAAATAGGTAGGGGCAATTATTTTTAATATTTAATAATAGTGGGATAATTTGGTCCTACTCCAGTTCATTTTAAAACAAAAAATTAATATGAAATAGTTGGCAATCATTAATTAAATTACATAGCTACATGAGGGGGGCCTTCACTATAATATAACTTCAACTCTCTTCAACCATTGGTGTTTTTTTTTTAATTTATAGAAATTGGTAAAATTTGAGATAATTTGATTATTTTTAATTATTGGGGTGTGTGCAAAATATTTTAAAAAGTGGCTTTAACTACTAACTTTGGTGGTATTTACAAAAACTTTTAGTAACATATTCAGACTTTTTTCTAACTTATAATTTGTTTTTAGGTGTTGGAAAATTAGTTTTTGCTTTTGTTTTTCTTGGAATAAATTTCTTTAAATTATACTCCCTCTTTTCTATAATATCTGTCTCTTTTGAGAATTTTTTTGTTTCATATTATCTGTCACTTTACAATTCCAATGCTGCATTAATTGCTTATTTTTCAATTTTACCCTTATTAACTCTATAGCACTCTTCATGCATTAATTAATAAACAAGGGTATTTTTGGTCCATTAATATCTATTTTCCTAAAATCAAGACATATTTATTGAGATTCTTAAGATTTGTGCCAAGGTGAAAAATGACACCTATTTAGGAACTGATGGAGTAATTTGAAAAGCATCTCTGAATTTTCTTTTTTTTTATTAATTTGATTTTCCAACATATTTGCAGACATGACTAAATACTAACTTAACTTATAATTACTAATTTCTATTTTTAAATTAGTTTTTGCAAACACCACCTTAATATAAGTTGTAATGATATTTGAAAATAAACTTCAATTTTTCAGTTTGTTTTAGTGACATATCTATAAAATGTTCTAATAAAATGGAATTAAGTAAAAATAATAAGGCGAAATGAAACATATCAAAATTGTGTTTTTCCCCACATAGTTTCCTTAATTTATAATTTCTAATTTCTATTCAGATGACTCGAACTCATGATTAAATCGATCGTAGATGATTTTTTTAATTAGTAGTTGGCTTCCTTTTATTTTATTTTAATTTATTCTTTTGACTTCCATAAAAAATGTATCAATTTATCCATTATTAGTTACCTAGATATAGTACAGAAACAACACACGTTTACAAGTGACATTCATTAATTAATTATGATATTAATAGTGCAATAATTAGAGAGAAAATATTGGTATGAAATTTTAAAATTTAGAAACAAAAAGAGTAAATCGGCTATACGAGATGCCACGCCGATGAAATATATCGGGTGATTTTAAACCGTATATCTATATAATTAACCACTCACCAAACATATATATACATGGGTATGTGTATTATTGCGTGTAGATCTATTGTTTAAAATCAACTGATGTATTTCACCGAGTAAATTGCATGCGTGTTGAAATAAATTTATCGAGATATTTCCTTCTTGTAAAAAAATTAAACAATATTAATAGTATCTGAAAATACTCGAATGTATGGGCGGCCCAATACATATGGACTATGGTTAGGCCCAAAATATATGAATTAGTGTAGCCCTTTCCAAATTAAAATAATATTTAATATTTTGTGTAAAATGGAAAAAAAAAACTATATAGAAAGTTCAATTTTTATTAAATAAAATTAAGGGTAAATTACACCTCCCTCCCTCAAGTTATGTGCAATGACAATTAGATCCTTTGATTTGGAAATTTTGCAACAATTGACTATTTTAAAATTCTAATTATCTAAAACCAATTCTAATTACCATTGATGTCTAATTACATATACATTTCTCGTGTTTATGGCCGAATCGTTTAAACCAACTGGTCGAACCGTGTAACATATTAGTTTTAATTTTACGTGCATTTTTTTTAAATGTTAAAATAACACAAGTCTGTCTATTGAACGGGCTAGCCAGAATCGTGAACCAGCTAGGTCAAACAGTGAAATCGTCGAGATGTCACCAATTCGAAATATTGAGTTTCAATGGCGGTCAAGGATCGAGATATTTCGACCTGCGAATCGGGCCAACCCGAACCATGAACATGTCTAAATGTAATAAGTGATGGCAACTAAATTTTAAATTACATATTCATATCAAAATTTGATTTTCACAATAGGCAATTAATTGAGCCTTTGACTATTTTATTTAATATTTGGAAAGTGGAAAAAATGGAGTAGGAAATAGAAGAGAGAAATTAATGTTGAAATGTAATGTAAGGAAAGTATTAATAAAAAGAAATAAATTAATTTAATTTAAATATGGGATCGCCCTCTGAAAATCTCGAATTTTACAGAAATCGAAGAGAAGACGAACAACAACAAATATGCACTCCATCGGGTACAGAGCCAACGCTCTGCTGGCATTCGCCGTCACCATTCTCGCCTTGATGTGCGGCATCGCTTCTTTCTCCGATAACTTCAATTCGCCGTCGCCCTCCGCCGAAGTTCAAGTAAATCCCTTTTTTTTTTTTTAATTACAGTCTCGTTTTCAGTTAAATTGGGGGTTTTGAACTTTTCTCTGTGGGGTTTTAGGTTTTGAACATCAATCGGTTCCGGAAGAAAATCAATGGTGATGATGAGGTACGAAATTGGTTGCCCTAATTTTCTTTCTTCAATTGAAGTGGTTGTGGGGTAAAATTTAGTTTAAAAAAAAATCCCCAATTTGCGAATTTGTGTTGCCTGTTGCAAGTATTGTGATTTTGTTAGAATCAATTCAATTTCAATGGAGATAGGTGAATAAATTCTATAACTGATTAAAAAAAAATCTTCTTTTTTATTGTAAATGCATAAAGGGTGTTATAAGGGTATAAAACCCTAGATGAAATTGAAGCTTGATCAATGGACATTTTCCTGTTTCAACAGTAATGGACCACAAAAACACCATGAATTTTGCGTAAACTGAATTATGGTTCTCGATAACGATATAAATATGGTCAATACAATAAATATATTAGAAACATTTATTTCCTTGTAAAACAGTTCTTGGCAGTTAATCTGCCTTAGTTTGTGGGAGCTTGGGAGATGATAATAGTATCAGCCATCTGAGTTTGACTCTTATCGATGTGTAGTTAGTTTTGTTAGCCACTGTACCAACTGACTCGAATTTCTAATTCCATGGGTCTTGGTAATTTTGAAATGCATGGCCGATGGATATAATTATATAAATCCTACAAGTTTATGGAGAGTCATTGTTAACTTCTGAAATATCATGTTTCACTCACCGACATGGCTATATGCTCTTGTTCTTGATTTTAAGCAATAACTTCTTGAATGTAAAGGATAACATCTTTCGCTCAAAATTGGATCTTATGAAAAATCTATCTCTCTCTCTCTCTCTCTCTCTCTCTCTCTCTCTCTCTCTCTCTCTCTCTCTCTCTCTCTCTCTCTCTCTCACACACACACACACACACACACACACACACACACACACATTTGATAAGTGACGAGTTGAACTAGAAATGAAGCAATTTGAAAAGTCACACAATATTAACAGAGATTTCTGGTCTACGTTTGTATCTTCCATTTTCAGAAAAAAGGAAAAAAAAATATATGTTCCATTTGTTACCCACTAATTTTAGCCGTGGTTGAATCAATTAGCTGGATATTAGTTCCTCTCAAACTTATATGTGTAGTATAAAGTTGTTACTCCATAATGTCCAAGAACGAGACTTTCCTGATATGCAACATAGTGCTTCGAACTGCTGGATTTCTTTAATAAGGATTTTTTCTATATGTGCAGGTCAGCCTGACTTTGGACATATCAGCAAACTTGGAGACGCTATTTACTTGGAATACAAAGCAGGTTTGTCCAATTAAACGTTTTTTCGTACTATGTGATCATCATCTGTGTATATTCCCTTGACTTCATCATTCATATGCTCTGGTGGTTTAGAGAGAGAGAGTCTTTCTTGTCTTGTTTTAGTAAACCTACTACGGACTTCTATAACTTTTATTTTGAATTGTGTATCTTAGTTCATTAGTTTTATTGAATATGAAAACATATATTTCTATTTGAATCATTTCTTGTTATGTTAAAGTTCATTTTATTCTGACAAAATCCCACATTATATTTTGCAGGTCTTTGTATTTTTAGCAGCAGAATATGAAACCCCAAAGAACGCGCTCAATCAGGTACTAATTCACGAACCTCCATTTTGTGGCTATTGTTTTTTCCTACTTTATTTTCAACATTTAGCAATAAATGTTAGGACAATTATGTTATAAATCTTCTCAAACATATTTTTGGATGCATACTTCTCTTTCTTACGACTGCCCCATGTTTCGTTTTCGTGGTTTATTTCACAAACATATATATCTTAAAATGATTCAAATGCACCCTTTTGGCAGATCTCGTTGTGGGATAGTATCATACCCTCCAAAGAGCAAGCAAAACTTAGGATCGACACAACTAACAAGTACCGTTTTATTGATCAAGTGAGTGATTTTTCTCTGAAGCACATCTGCTTATGTCGATTTTAGCAGACAATTTTATTAATTTCCATTATATATATATCATTGTAGGGAAGCAATCTTCGTGGCAAAGACTTTAATTTGACATTGCATTGGCATGTCATGCCAAAGACCGGAAAAATGCTTGCAGACAAATTGGTACTGAGTGGCTTTCGTTTGCCCGAGGCCTATAGGTAAAAGATTTGCCTTTTATGACAGACATATATACTACAACTTTTAAGTCTTCCCTTTGTTGGAGGTACAAATAGTCGAGCTTATCTTTTTTTATCATGCCAGAGAAATATTTATGTGACCCTTCACTATTTAATATTAGAAAAATCAAGATTGAGTTTATACATTTTTTATTTGGATATTTATTTATTCCCCCTTCATCAACCGAAATTTGTTATTGTTAACCCTAACTGCCATACGCATATACATATGGATGCATATAGGAGATATCATAACACGTGTACG
Organism: Erythranthe guttata; assembly: GCF_056151865.1. Taxonomy (NCBI): domain Eukaryota; kingdom Viridiplantae; phylum Streptophyta; class Magnoliopsida; order Lamiales; family Phrymaceae; genus Erythranthe; species Erythranthe guttata. The sequence continues at coordinate 3,529,008 of NC_142537.1, read as the reverse complement.
ATTAGATATCATTTGGCGAGCTTGAATTAGGGACAGCTATTCGATTTTTTGTTTCTTAAAACAATGGAATTCTTACCTCGTATCTGTTTTTGTGAGAACATATCGAGATAATTTTATTTTGTTACACAATGTGTGGGTCGATAAGCAATTCCACATTAAATATGATTCCACAAAATCCAATTCCGAAGAGTAACATGACCTTACGGTAGTGGTTAGTGGGACTCGTATTTGGACCCATATCCTGGATTTGGGTCGGGTTAGGGTTAGAACACCTAAAAAATAGAGTACAAATTCTTGAAGTGTTTGATCATGGAAGCGAAGTGGAGAGGGCAGATTGGTAATTTTAGCAGTTATTTGATAGTGGGCTATATTAGATATGCCCATGAGTTCGATTATGTCACGGACTCGAATTGAAACTTGCAAGTCGTCAAAGGGTTAACGAAGAATCGCAACACGCTTGTATATATACAAGCTGGTTAAGGATTATGTTATATTCAACCCGTTTTTACTATTCTTGTATGATGTTTTTGAGGAATTATTAGCTTAAAGTCCCTCAAAATTATTTTTACAGCTTAAAGTCGAGGCGAATATTTTGAATTTGCCTAAAGTCCGTCGGGTAACTTAGAGGGAGAGCTTAGGTAATAATATACAACTTAGACTGAAAATAGGCGGTTTAGACGGGTGAGGACTTTGTTTGTGGAGCGCATCTATTCGTGTAGTGCTTTTAGATACAGTAGGTCTAAACTCCAGTCTAAGCTGCTCGAAAGAACTTTAAACAAAAATGGGAAATGGAAATTAAAAGTGAAAAATTATCCGGTGAAGTTCACCGTGTGTAACATGAATAGTCTACCAACCGAAACCGATTCATGATCGTAAGCGTAGAGCTACGGCCGACTATCCGTGGCATGTGTAGAGACTTAGACTAATAACAATAAAAAATTGTTTTTTACTTGATTTTTTGCTCAACATGTCAAAAAACCCCATTTATTTTTCCATGTAATAAAAAAATACCCATTTATTTTGACTTGAAAATAAAAAATACGAGCTGGTTTTTTTCAAACAAAGAACAAGGCATTAATTAATTAAATAAAATGAATTGGAAAGTGTCAACTTACCAACTGGTTGAGTCACAATTCTTGACTGACTATATTTATGCGATGTACTTTATAAATATATTATATATTATAATTTATATTTTATATTTTATACAGTTGTATATATATATAATACTTTGATTTTCCAACTAAAAATAAGTATTCAAAATCTAGTCTTTGAAATGCCTCCAATTATTTCTTGTTTTTTTGTGAATAGTCAAAGCTTTTCTAGATTTGAGACTTTCTTACAACTAATTAACATATTGATTAGTAGACAATATACAAAATAGACTCTTGTCAATATTGTTGACTTTCAGATTTGTTGAATGTCAACTCCACCCCCATTCAGGACCACCCCCACCCCCACCACCCACCCCCATTTGAGGAAAGACAAATATGAAGCAATAGCAACTCTAACAAGAATTTACAATATATCATCAATTACGAAATATATAGTTTTCATTCCTCAAGTTTGCATCAATTTGACATTTGACCCCCTATATTCACAAAAACTACATTTGGTCCCTCATTTTTGAAAAACTCAACACTATCCGTTAGTAACAACGGAATCAAGCGTGTGCCTATGACTACCTTAACTCACGAACTAACGGTAAATTGACGGAAATGATAAAAAAATATTAATTATTGAATTACGAGGGACCAAATGTATTTATTGTGAACACGGGGATCAAATGTGTAATTGACGCAATTATCACCATTCAAAAGTACAAGATTTCCCGCATAAATATAATTTGTAAGAAAATCAGGCCAAGTACAAGTAAAACTAACACAGCCCTTGTTTTTATTTCTTTTCTTTTTTGATGTGGATACTGTGTGAGATTTTCTATAACTTAATAAAACCAAATATACATTTCATTTTCTGATTCAAGGGAGAAAAGGGAGATGACATACTTGCTTATTCCTCCATAATCTGAACAATTATATACAGCATATATCCAGTATACATTTCGTATCGAACAACTAAAAACCCGGGAAATAAAAAAAATTGCCCTTTCGAAAACCGAGAGCCCACATTAGGACAACTCGTCTTCGGGCACCGAACCAACTTTGTCTAGCCAAGAAACCAACTCCTGCGTAAAAGGCCTCATCTTCGGATTCTCACTTAAACAAACGCAAGCAATCTCGAGAACACTCACCATTTCCTCAGCATTTCGTTTCTCGTACAAAAACGGATCGAAAACTTCGGTTTCTCTCTCCTCTCTCCTCATTTCCCTCACCCAAGCAATCAAATCCCGATTCTCTCTCTTCCTGCACATATCCATCGGCCTCTTTCCGGTCAAAAGCTCCAAAAGCACAACCCCAAAACTATACACATCCCCTTTGTAAGTAGCCACCGACGCCTGTCCATACTCCGGCGGAATATACCCTAAAGTCCCCACAAGATCCGTTGACACATGCGTATCGTAAGGAAGAATCAGCCTCGCAAGTCCAAAATCTGCCAAGTGAGCTTCGAATTTCTCATTCAATAGAATATTGCTCGATTTAATATCCCGATGAAGAATATGAGGCTCGCACGATTGGTGCAAGTAAGCTAGCCCTCTTGCCGCCCCTTTGGCTATAGTCAGCCTGGTCTCCCAATCCAAAGAGGTGGGGCCGTCTACTTTCTCGTGCAGCCAATAATCGAGGCTCCCGTTTTCCATGTATGTGTACAACAAAAGCCTGTCTTTTTTGTACTTGCAATAACCTTGGAGGCGTACGAGGTTTGGGTGTTGTGCTCTAGAGAGTGTCTCGATTTCCGCTCGGAATTCCCTCTCGATCTGAAAGTGTTCGCCGGAGAGCCGCTTGATGGCCAGCTTTCTGCCGTCGGAGAGCACCGCCTTGTAGACCAAACCGAACCCACCGCAGCCGATGATGTTTGATTGGTCGAAATTGGTAGTTGCCTTCAAAAGATCGTCGAGAAAGATCTCTTTTTTACTAGTACTACTAATGTTGATGTCCTTGTCCTTGTTCTGACATAGAATAACCACGCTCGAGGTTTCCTCGAAATAATAGTCCGTTTTACTACTAGTACGAGAATATTCCATTTCCGGGTCGACACCTCTTCGCCTACACGAGCACACGACGATTAGATATACAATAGCGAGAATGACAATAGTGCCCCCACCGATTCCAACACCCATTGCTATAGCAGTTGTTTTTTTCTTCGATCCATCGGATGGTATATGAGGGACTTTATTATTGCTTCGTGCACAAGGAGGAAGGCCGTGGTCCCCACATAGACCATGGTTACCTTCGAAGCTCGAGTTGGAAAAAGTCTGAAACTGTCCTCCGGTTGGAATAGCACCCGAGAGGGCATTATGGGCAACGTTAAAATCCGAAAGAAAGGTGAGCTTGCTCAAAGAAGATGGTATAGTTCCATTGAGGTTATTAAACGACAAATCGAGAGTCTCTAAGCTCCTCATACCGGATAATCCACTCGGAATAGAACCGGTTAGATTATTGCATTTTAAATCCAACACATGCAACTCCTTAAGGTTGCCGAATTCCGGCCAAATTTCTCCTGTAAGAAAATTGTTTCCGAGTTCTAATGTGGGAGGAAAGCTCACAACTTGCCTGTACTGAAATCCGCTTCGGTTCCTTCTCACGAAGAATGGGAAATCAGGAGAGGGATCCTCCATCGATACATTCCCGTTTATAAGGCTCTGCATTTGAGTGAGTTCTTTCGGAATGTTCCCTGTTAAAGAGTTATTGGATAAATCCAAATAAAACAAAGACGGCAAATCTCCGAACCAAGACGGTACGGAACCTTCCAGACGGTTCCAGGACAGATCCAACAGTTTCAAGTTCTTGCAGTTGTTCAGCCACTGTGGTATATTCCCCGTGAGCCTGCAATTAGCGATAACAAGTGTCTTGAGCTCGTTAAACTCGAGATTAACAAGATGATCGGGCATTGCTTCGTCGCGAAAGTTCAATGTAAGAACTAATGTTGTCAGATTTCTGCAGTGCTGCAAGATTTCCAAGGCTGATCCGATATTTGAGATGCTCGAATTCGAGAGAGAAATGTAGGAGAGGCTACTGAAATTTTTGAAACTCTCGGGGACTTGCCCTGAGAAATTAATCCTCGCGAAATTTATTGTTCTCAGCCTAGAACATTCCGGAAGATTCTTCGGAATCTCGCCGCGAAAGTCGTTGGTCGCTAAATTGAGCGAAACGAGATTCACCATTGCAGAGCAGTTGAGATCGATTGTGCCGCTCAAAGAATTGTTTCTTAAACTCAAAGAAACGAGGGTCGGCGAATTCGCTAATGTCGTCGGTATTTTACCGACGAAACGATTCGATTGAGCTGAGAAGAATCTCAAATGCGGAAATCTGTCGAAAATGTCGGGGAGATTTCCGGATAGTTCGTTTAACGATAAATCGATGTGGGTAAGATTAGAGAGGTTACCGATGAGATGACCGGAGAGGTGGCCGGAGAATTGGTTGTCTTGCAGAGACAATTTTTTCAAATTTCGGAGGTGAAACAGATCTTCAGGGAAACCGCCATGGATGAAATTTGCGGAGAGGTCGAGTTCCTCCAGTGAAGAAGCACAATCACCAATTCCAAGAGGAAGGATTCCACTGAAGAGATTGTCGGCGAAATTAATAACCTTAATCACGGTCGAGTTTTTGCAAATCCAAACAGGGGCAGCGCCGGTGATTGAATTGTCGGAAATGTTGAAAGCTCTGATCGACGGCAGGTTAGCGGCGGCGGTGGTGGTGTTATCGAATTGGCCGGAGACATCGTTGTTGCTCAAATCGAAGGTCTCCAACAATGGCAGATGCAGAAGCGAGTGAGGGATTGCGCCTCTGAGGAAGTTGTGCGACAGGTTTAGGGTTTTGAGCTCGCCCAAATTACCTAACGAATCGGATATGTTGCCGGCGAGCCTTCTCCTCGCGAGGTCCAGCTCGATAACCCGACCCGAATTGCTGCAGGTGACGCCGACCCATTTACAGCAGTCGGAGCCGCCGCCCCACCCGTCGACCCGACCCGAATCGAGGTGGCGAGCGAAAGCCTCCAGAGAAGAGGAATCTTCTGTGGAGCATGTGAAATTCTGTGCTCGGCAGGAGAATCCGAGAAAGACGGCGATGAAAACTGTACGGATGAACAACAACAACACAGTCATCTCACGAAGGAATTAGGGATTAGAGTTTCGCGAGATCAAAAATTTGATCTTGTTCTCATTTGTTTGTTTAAAGTGTTTTGATCAAAGAACACGCGCAAAAGTGAATGGTGGAAGAGAGAGAAAGAAGAGAGAGAAAGTGAGGAGAGAGAGAGAGAGTGGAACTGTGAATGTAGGTGGGGGGAATTGATAATAGTTTTGACTTCAAAAAAAGGCCAACTTCTTTTTTTATTATTAGGGTAAATTACAACCAGCCCTTGAGGTATGATAAAATTACGAAAATCTCTCTTATGTTTGGGTAATTACAACAATCCCCCTCAACTATAAATGTTTTTACACGTCCACCCTTGCAGTTTCAAATTTAGTGGAATTTGAATGATTATATGGAATATTATCACTTTTGTACCCGTTTTGTTCGAGTTCCATTTACCCTTATTATTATATTGTTTTTTTCTTTTTCTGGGGTCCAAAAGAGGCGGCGGCGGTTGCCTTTTTCTTTCTCAATCAAGAATTTTGTAGAGAGAGAAAGTAGAGAGAGAGAGAGAGGGGCGTTGGGAAACTGGTGTTTTTAAAACAAAGGCATTAAATTCCTGGGAGCACAACAGCTGCTGCTGCTGCTGCCATTGTAGTAGTGGGAACATGCAGGAAGTTGGTCTTCATTCATTACGCCAAAAAATCAAATAACAAAATAGGTTGTCTATTTGGGGGTATTACTAAATTACGGTTTTGCCCCTGTTAAATTTTAGTATATTTTAGGCTGACTTTTATTTGCTGAGGTTGGTAGTAACCGAACCGTGTTATTTAGAGGTGCGAGTCGGGATGGGAATTTAGCGATATAAATTTAACCGAGCAAGAAATATAAAGAATTTTCATTAACATTATCAAATTTATTCGGCCATCATTCTGCAGTGCATACTTATCCATAAGCTTGTGCAGTGTACTTTATTTGAAACTCTTAAACCCGATTATCACGAAGAATATATTGTGTTCTCCGAACAAGATCACCATTTCATGAACGAACTCGAATCATAAGTTCTTCAAGCATCCACATACCACAAGCGGTTGGTTTTCCACGACCACCGAAATTGTAAAGTTTTTGGGCATCTTCGCTCCACGAACGATCGTCTTTCAACGATCACAACGAGCACTTTGTGTTGATAACGTGTTGTAAAATGTTCTATTTACTCATTCTTTTTAGTTTGGTGATCGTGAAAAATGTAGTATTACTTACACTATTATCTCCCGTGTATGTAATATTTCTATAAAATGTTTTAACATTTTAATTTTTTTTAAGTAGAGAAATATCGAACTTTATAGATGTAAGTTGTATCTAATTTATTTTTCCTCACTATTTTCTCTAAAAAACAATCGCATTCTTGGATAGGGTTTTGTAGAACTTACACCTGGTGAAATATATCATATAATTTTACACTGTAAATCTACATATACCAATGTGTATATGTACTTAGTGAATAATTATTTCTTGTAAATCTACTATTTAAAGCCAGATCATATATTTTACCGGTTGTAGGATCTCATAAGCCGATATGATGGTCAACTGCTCGTGGGAACTCAAAAGTGTTAAAAAGTCTACTTCAACGGTTTGAAACTGTTCACATTACTAAATTTGTCTTTGTGCAGATTTTTGGATTTACTTGGATTTTAAATTTTTATCAACACTTCATCTTAATAAAAACTTTTTTGTCCTATAATATTAAATTTCAGAATCACAAAATTGGCATAAAAGATGCTTTCCATTTGCAATTGACATGATGATATTTAAAAAAAAACAAAAATAAGTAAATAAATAGGTATGAATTATGCACCAAACTAACCTCCAACACTAGTTTATGTTCCGAAAATTTACATAATAATCATTAAAAAAAAAAAGGCGGACAGCTAACGTTAGATATCAGTGCATTATCTGGTTCATCGTTTTCTTTTTTTTTTTGATTTTTCATTTTTTTCTTCTTCTTCCAACTGATAAATGATATGAACATTATTGCCATCTACTGTTCACCCTTCCAAAAAAACGACATTTCTGGAGAATAACGTTAAGACGTAATAAAAGCTTGAAAACCTGATTTCGATTGAGACTAAGTAGTTAAGAATAGTCAATCAGCATCTTGGCTCCTGCTTCAATGGTGTCACGTTTGATGCGCTAAACATCATGGGCTGCAAAAAAATAACAACAATGCAATAATTCGACATTAAGAATGGATTATGGATCATGATAAAAATAGATAATAACTTAAGATCTGGTGTAACATCGCCAAACAAGGAGTGCAAAACAATTTGTCATTCGTTTTTTGCAGGGTAAAAGACAGATTAAATCATAATTAACTAGCTGCAGCATTTGCAGCACGGGATTTCATTGTCCTCGATTTAATTCATATGTGCTCTTCGTTTTTCCTCTTATCTTTCAGTTGTTGGTGTCCAATTCTGAAAGCTCTAACAGGAAAATAAGTTCATTCACGGACTTTTAAAAAAATTCCGGTTTCTCTTCAATATGAGAACACAATTATGTTACCGAAAAGAAACTAATTATCTGAGATTTTCGAAGTGCGTGGGATTTAATATTTGACAAAAATTGCAACTGCACGGTACCTGAAACGAGAGTGGAAAAATACTACTAGCAAGTTCCTCATGTAAGAGCACAGGAAGAGGAGGCATTCGGCTCATAATTCCAGGCATCTTTCTCATGCTGCAGGCGTAAAACCGAAAAAACTTCACTAAGATACAATTAGCACCAAAAATCATGTTAACGAGATTAGTAAGAGGAACTTACTCATTCAAAATTGTAATTATGTTATTCCTTGTTCGGAAAAGGAGATCCAGGTTTTGCTGCAACTGTAACGAGAGTTTGAACATCAGAGGAGACAAATATATGCTAACTTAAAAGGTAAAAAAGAGAACAGTAATGATAATGTAGAAGAGATAATACCTCTCCCCTAAATAGGTAAAAGCTAATCTGCTAATTACTAACTTGTTTCTGAATTTGTTGACTTTTCATTTTCCATATGCCTTGGGATTTAAGAATGATCAGAGATAGTCTCATTTTTTTACAGTTACAGTTACATGGTTACTAGTCAACTAACTTCTACTTGCCTGCAATTAGATAGGTGATTGATAAGATAATTCGTACTTGTAGTTATTCAGAATTAGCACAGTTAATTAGATTAGTCGTCAATGAAGAAGATTAGCAGCTGACGATAAAAAAAATGTCGATTTAATCAAGCCATCATGTTCAGTGATTATAGAGCACTACTCATCCTAAACACAATAAGTCTGCTTTTCTGATAAACTGCCTTTGTCGCTTACTATAAGAAAATTATTAAGCTATAATTACAGAAAGCAAGTTCCAAATTCCGCGAGAGCAAAGGGGTTTGGGCATTACCTTGAGAGTTGAAAGATTTATTGAAATTTGACCAAAAGCCTGATTATTTTCTTCCAACAGATGTCGAGCTTTGCCACTCAATACTGGAAGACATATACAAATATTTTCTGGTGTCAGTGTACATCACCTTGAAGCTAATAAATGAACATCCAACATTTTAGTACCACAATAACAAGTGCATTTAGAAGTGATTCATAAACAAAAATATCATGCAATTCTTTCGTCGAGGTTTAGAGACCCTAATTACCATCTCCTCAGTATATAGATAGACCACTAATATTTTTTTATCTCGACAATCAATCTAGCTGCAATGCATTTCAGAAGGTAACCTTAACTCTTAAGTTTCACAATGCTTTGTAAATGGAGTGAAAAGTCGACTGGCTAACCTATGAACTGTCAGTGTACAATTTTGGTACCTTGCTTAACTAATTTGGGGAAAGTGCTCCCTGTTAAAATCAAGATCTCATAAAACACTTGGACAATGAACTGTCATAACGGTGCACAATTATGGTCTTTGTTACATTACAAGAATGCTTCATTTAGCACGTATATGATGCCTCGCATGCAGGTAAATTTCTAGGATATTTTATATAAGAATGGTTAAGGCAAAGGGAACATCTAACAGTCCACTTGGCCAGAGTTTCTAACTTCATTTAACAGAAACAAACTTACATGTGAACGCAGTCAGGTAACAAATGACTTCAGTAACAATTACCATGCAATATCTATAAGACTATAACTTTGCAATAAAAAGAAAAGTATAACGCTCAATTGAAAGAAAATATAAACAGAGAGGGTCTCAAAACAACACATACAGTTTGAACAAGGAATCAATCTCATCCATATGGTCACCTTTTGGGACGGAAGAAATTTTGTTTAGTAACAATAGCAAATGAGACAAACCTCCCGAAAGCATGCAATCAGTCTGATCATGATGGTTTGTTGTTGAACAATATGGATCCACATTTACTGATGAAGCTGGAGACATGTTATTCTTCAAAGATAACTCCATTTGTTCCTGTGAAAGGTTAACTTTAGAATACCAATTCTTTCGGCAGAGTGAACTGATTTATTGTATTAACGGAAACTAAGTTTTAGACTGCACATTCACTAATATACTTGAACAGCTTTTCTTTTTTTGACTATGTCACAACATATTACATCACAGCCATCACCAGGGTCGATACCGCAAAGTTAGTTCAAAGTATTATAAACAAAACAAAGAATATTACCTTTTGATCCCTCATTTGCTTCCCAAAGCGCTGGTCCTCCTGTTTTCTCCTCTTTCTCTGAAAGACAACATCAATAATTAGGCACTATACACAACTCAAAAAAATGAGGACACATCCTTGTAAATACTTCAGGTAGAAAGTTAACGAGCATGTAAAGTCAGACATCTAAAGATAAAAAAAAATTACATTAACTGAGTTAAGAGAATATTATGATTAGCCACAATCTTTACAAGGACCTTGAACTTACTGTCATGTATCTACATCGAAGAGCAACATCTCGTACGGTTTTTTCACGAAGTGAGGAAGCGATCTTAATGTACCTCAAAACATTAGGTTCATTGGCATATCTGCAGATTTCGAAAGGGAATCAACCAGATGAAATCAACCAGATGAAATTGGGTTTTGTTTATTAGGAAACTAATAGAATACATTTATGTAAATGCAACATATGCTCCATATGAGAACAGTCCCGATATTACCACTAACAACACATTGAAAAGAAGCCGCCGTGAGACAGAAGAAAATATAAAAAGCGGAAATACATAATAAACTAAGCCGTTATAAGATGTGAATCATCCGAGCCACGGAATAAAATGGGAAGCTGATTGCCTGATACAGATGTATTAGACTGGAACCTAGATTATGAATGGGAAACAAATGCACCCAAGAGTACTGAATTCAAACACCAACTAAGGCTTATATTATCAATTAAGATTTCACTGCACAAGTATTTCTACACAGATTATCCAGAAATTTTGAAAATACGATAACGCTTTGATTTTCTCATCTGCCATTACCAAGTTTAGCCCTAAATGCAGAAATTTTCCTAATTCTTTCCGTAACAAGGAAGAAAATACCTACTTGGTAAGCCCCTCCTCCAACTTGTACTGTTCATCGATCGACCAATCCGCAGCCAGGCCTGTATCGTGCTTCATTCCGGGAACCAAATCGACTACAAGCGTCGACGAAGAAGAATCCACAGAGTTCTGACGCGCACCGACAGACGAGAAAACCATACCTCTCCTCCGAGGAGGCGGCCCGTCAATTCCGCTCAAATTCCAGCTTCCCATGGAGTTCCTGTAACAATTCGCCGTCGAAATCAATTCACAACCACCGGAGCCGCCGCCGCCGCTGCTGCTCCTCGCCGCTCCGGCGGAATTGAACAGTACGCCCTGCTGGCGGTGGTGAAACTCGGCGCTGGACTCACTCGCCATGTGTTTGTGTAAATGATTCAGCCAAGCATGAAAAATTACAGCCTTTGATTTGATTTATAAAAAAAAAAAAAAAAAAATTAAATAGAAAATCAGGTCTGCCAAAAAGGTTTTCTTCTCTGCAACTCCTCACATTTCAGGTTGAACCGTTGAAGAATCGGAAAAGTGAATTTCCATATTTGTAGTGAGAGAAACAAATAATTTACCACCTCTTTGTACGAAACTACTTTCTTCTTACTTTGGGTAAATTTTATTTTTACGCAACCCTCCATAAATTTATACAGTCGAAACTAATAAAATTTATTAATTTAGTGAAGTATTAACTAATAATTTAATACGTTTTCATTGAGTCGTGATCGAGAGAAATTATTATTTAAGTAAAATTATTAATTTAATTTACCTCAGTAAATTAATACAGTCGAAACTAATAAAAAATTATTAATTTAGCGAAACATTAAATTATCGAACTAATAAATCTAATACATTTTCATCGAATCGAAATCGAGAGAAATTATTATTTAAGGGATATTATTAATTTGTCGAGATTCTACTGTGATGATTTTTTTTTATTTAACCCTATATATTTTTTTTTCCTGGTGGTGAAAACTAATTGTAGTTTCATTCTAAAACAATTATTAATAAAAATAATGGAAGTTGGAATGAAATATTCCGAAATCGAAAGTTTTCAAATTGGAAATCTATGGAATACAACATTATGTATTAATATTAATATTGATAATATAAATTTAATTTAAAAGAAAATGTAACTTTGAAAAATGTTTTGTCAGAAAACATCGGAAAATTAATATTCTGTATGATAAATATTGTTTCAAACTTAAAAATTCAAATCGAAATCGACAGAAATTGAAAATTCGTTCCATTATATACAAAAAATGATATACATATTGAAGATAAATATATTTGGTATACTAGTGGCTGCATTACGAATCCCAATAAGCATTTGATGCTAGGGTGGCAAAACTGTGCACCCCCCATATATTTGGATTCTTTCCGAGCAGGCCCCTCAAATCAGAGAAAATTACATAACAACCCCAATAATGCAAGGAGAGTTGGTAAATAAGGGCTTTAAAGGCGTTCCCACCAACCCTACGAGAAAAATAAAAAGAAAAATAATAATAAATAAATCTTATTTTATAGTTATATTGATAAAGCCTAAATGACTCTAACAACAATAATAAAATGGAAATGGATCTTAGGGAGAAAGAGAAGCTCAAGACGAAGAAAAACCCGATCGAGAAAGAGCTAACTGCCCTAGAAGACCTGCAAAAAGGAGTGATAGAAACGTTTTTCCGATGTCAGCACTACAACGATCAAATCAGTCGAGTAGAGTGAAAAACAGCATACTATTTCTACATTACTACTAATTGATACTAAAACAAATGGTGGAGCTAAATAAAGTTACAACTATTTTGTAGTAAAATCGAAGACACACAAGAAAGAAAAAAATCACACACACACAAACACACAATATTGACATTGAAATTGCCTTGTCTCGAGGATTGAGGATTGAAGTGTCTTACTCAACTTTAATGAACCACAACAAACAAAAAATTAAATAATACAAGCCACACTCTTTCATCTGCCATTTTCAGCCAAACAAACAATTACCTCGGAATTTTCCACGGTTTCCCATCCTCGGGGTATTTGATGCTACATCGGGTGTTTTTTAACTCTTGATTTGCACATAATTACACGCACCCATGTGTACGTATGCTTAGTGAGCAGTTATTACCTTCATCAACGGTTAAAAAGCATCCGTATATATCACCCGATGTAGCATCTAACCCCCCTATATCCTCCTACTACGGGAGCCACTATAGGACCAGGGGTCATGGCCCCCAACATTTCTCAAATCCCTATTGTTTTATATAAAGATTTAAAACAAATCGTGTACAATTGCATCATCGAACGCCCACATGAATTTGTTTATTGCATTCGCGTTCCCAAACTTATAATCCTAACTCGTTCCAGTAGATGGCACCATAAAACATAACTTGCAACTTCTACCAAAAAAGCATTCATCTTTGAATAGATTCTCTTGAGGAAATAAGCACGGGAAAAGCAATGATGCCAAACAATTATTATTCATCATCTCATGTTACAATCCTTCTCTCAAGGCAAATACAAGCGTCGCGAGTATCGAGAGTAGCTGCTACAATGGTACGAACGAAGAAAAAAAATCATCGAGCCAGAAAAAGGGTTCAGATACTCCACAATAAAATCAAAAAAAAAGTTTTTCTAATTGTACACGATAACACTAACTTGACCATCTCTACTCCTGATATCAAAATTAGCAGAGTATATGAAAAACTAGCCAAATCCAAAAGAAAATTACCCGCAAATACAAAAAAACGAATTAGCTGAGCAAGATCCATAGTTTTCTGACCATTTTACCCCTCTAGTACATGACACCCATTTTCTTTGCAAATTCGTCCCCATCGTCTTCTTCATCAGGGTATTCCCCTTCGTCTTCTCCATTCTCACCATCATACAATTCATAATCCTCTCCATCCACATGCTCATAATCGGACTCACCTTCCCTCGGCTCGTACACTTCAGCCTCGAGATTCACCCCATCCTCAACGAGTATACCTTCTTCGGCTGGACTGCTCTCTTCCTTGTCAATCTTATCTGCTGCTTCTTCCACATTCTTATCATCGGTAATAATACCTTCCTCTTCAGCAATTCCACTTCTTTCACCTCTCTTACGCTTCAGAATCTCTTGTAGAGGCTTAGGCCCCTCAAACGAAACGCCGCCTCCACCAATTTGTTGATGCTCAACATCAAGAATAGAATGTTTTCTCTTGCCAAGTGACTGTTGATCGCTCAAATGCCGTCGACTAGGTTCGGCATTTTTCCTGTTCTTTAACTCAGCAAGACTCTTTGGTGGAGCAAAATCGGCCTTATTATTGTCACCTGCAAAATCTCTTCTCATGTGCTGGCCTGTATAATTATTCCTCCCACCGTTATTAAAAGCTTCTCCGACCCTCGACTGTATCTTGTCTCGAATCCCTGCCTTGTAAGGGGAGATACTTGCCCTCACTGGTGACCTTCTACTACGGTCACCCCCCCTAACCATATCCCTTTCGTTCGGAGATATTGATCTTCCAGGCATTCTAATTCTTCCTCGAAGACGACTGCTGAGAGAATTCTCATTCAAGGAATAATGTTTTTCGTCTCTATGAGAAGAACCATGGTAGCTTCGATCTCTAACTTCCATGTCACGGGCGTGTTCGTGGCTAATGACTGATCTTAAACCGTTTTGTCTCTTCTGCTTTGCCAAACGGTGCCTTAGATCTAATTCATCCACTTGACTGACATTATCACGCCTGGCGTGTGGCCTCCTTTCCTGATAAGACCCTCCCGACATCCTCTCGGACGAAGCCCTACGCGGATCCCAACCGTACTGCCCCTTGTGGTGGTCATGCGAGTTATAACCAACAGGGTCCTGATATCTGTCATCATCAAGAGCAGCAATCGCGTTGTAATCGATAGAGTGACCCATATCATATTCATTCCTGGATTCGTGTTCTCTCGGCATTCCATATCTATCTTCACCAGGATAGTAATCGGAATCTCTTCCCTCGTCATCTACGAGAACATCGAATCCAGGAGAGGGCTCTCTCGAAACTTCTTCTGCTTCCTTACTGTTCATGCTTTCAGGTTCGTCCAAAAGGCGAGGTGGCTGAACACGATTGGACCAGCTAACTGGAGTTCCGTTAGAAACAGGAGGAGTAGTTCTGTATCTAGGGAAATCATTATGGCTTGATGTTTGTGGTGCCCTCCTGTTTACAGAAAATTCATTTCTAGGAGGAGCTTCCACCTCAACGGTTGGATTCGCCCGTGTGGAGTCCTTGACAGGTTTAGGTACACTCGCAGGTAGGACCACCTTCTTCTCTTGCACAGGCTTTTCGACTCCGCTAAAAGCTTTCTTCAGAGTTGCAGGCTCGGCAGCAGATGATGTTCCTGGCACTGTTGAGGCTTTGTTATTCAAGGAATTTGGCACGTGGAGAAAGTGACACCAATCACCTTTTACACAGTGCCCTTTCTGGAAAAATATGCAAGGCACTCCTTGTTTGGCAGATGCATGAGGAGTGACATGTGGGGTAGGTGTTATCGCAGGCTGTGTTGCAGGCACATGTGTTACAGGCGCATGCGTTACAGGCACAGAGGGTCCAGCAGATGTTGCTGTTTGGGTTCCCGGCAATCCATCAAAAGGCTAAAGAGCGCCAAAAAAAAAAGTTAAGTTAACCAATACATAATGATGAGTAGTATATCATATCAGTAAATACATTCTAAATTTAAACTTGGGCTCATTAAGCACACAAGTCGTAACAGAAACAATAGTATGATTACTATCTACATCAGATGAAGGATATATGACTAACCGGATGTCGGAAACTACATCTTGGGTTTAAGCAGTTACCATGCACCCAGAACCAACAGTCCCTTGGGTTTATCCTTGCAACGTCACTATGGCGATACTCGCACTCACTTCCCTGTAGGAAAGAACCCAAAAAACATAAATATCATTGAGAAACAAGATACTATACCACGAAAAACAAATTTCAGGATGATAAACTGAGAAGACAAGTTCCTTGGAACTACAGTAAACCTTACCAAGGTATTAAACACATCGAATTCATTAATGTATCAGAATTTAAAGTGATGAAACATCATTGAATGAGCAATTATACCATAAGCAGAGCATGATAATTATTTGTTTCAACAGAATACTTTCCCAAAAGGAGCAATTGCCATAAAGTGAAGCAATTTCAAATTAGAGAATCGAATAAATTTACAATGATAGACTGAATGAGTCGTTGATTCCCATCATGTCAATATCAAATTTTCACCACAACAATGGCAAAATCATATGAAATCAAAAGACTCAAAAAGTATAGACAAACTACAATCTCTTTTCTTTACATTCATAAATCCACAAGTTAGTGCGCGTTGTAGAATAACTTGTAATGTGTTTGTCCTGGAAGTTCAGTTTTATTTGCTAGGCTTAACAACATACAATCAAATCATTTGCAACCTTGTCTCTTAAAAAATTAGTTGACTAAATCATTGTCCGAATTCTGACATCAAGATTACCTTTCAAATGACATTTCTTAGATTCATGATACTCTTCTTGTACCAAAAAAGGTAACTAATTATCAGAAAAGAAAAAAGAATGAATAACCATATTTTAGAATTTACATGGATAAAACCAAACAGCCTTGTTTCGAGTCAAGAAGTTGTTCCCGGAACATATACACATATGACATACGAATTAGGAACATACACATATGACATACGAATTCAAAACAACTCGTTCAACAGCAAACTCCGATACAGATAGAAACACAAGCGCAAAAATTAGGAAACAACAAACACAGGAAAGGTAAATCAAAACACGGACAAATTAAATTTTGTAATACACTACAAGTACAATTAATCAACAACAACAACAACACTAAAAGATCTCCCAAAAAAAATTAAGTAGTCGTTAAGCAACTCCAAAAATCGATTAAAACCCTGAGCAAGAAAGATCTAATCCACAGATAAATTAAAGCACCAAAACATGTCATATGCGGAAACTGAAATCATATATTCAAACAAATCTGATACGGAAAAAAAGAATTGCTACATAACCGCAAGCACAAAACAAATACACACACGTATCATAAAAAGGAAAGAAAAAAAAAAGGACCTTTTTGCAAGTTAAAGGCGAAGCAAGAAAGTAAACGCAATCCATGCTACTCTTGAGCGCTTCCTCTTCGGCGGAGAGAGGCTGAGACTGGGAGGGAGGAGGTGGAGCGCCCGCCATTATTAGATCCTTAAAGCAGCTTGAAAGATTCAACTCCGAAAATTAAAATTAAAAAAAAAAAAAAGATTTGGGATCTAGGGTTTTAATTATTATTATTATCGAGGCGGCTAACTCTCAGGTAGGTCGGCTTGCTCTTAACACCGCTTCTCCCCCTTTTGCCACATCAAATACGAATTGCCGGATACGATAAACTCCGACGAGCGTGAGAGAGAGTGCGAGCGAGCTCTAGAGAGAGAAAGAATGGTAGAGAGAGAGAGAGGAAGATGATGAGTTAGAGAGAGAGAGAGAGGGGTTAGAGAGAGAAACGACAGCAACTATATGAGTGTGTGTACTATATAATATCAGATCTGCTTTGCCCCTTCTATCCTCTTTTTTCTTTTTTCTTTTATTTATGATGAGAAACTTTGTTATCAACCATATATAAATAAATAAATAATTTCCATGATTTCTTTTGCAAATTTAAAATGTTTACGTTATTGAATATATTGTTTGTTAAAAAAGAAAAATAAATTAAATAGAAAATAAAAATAATAGAAAAGGTATATATTATTTATTTTTTTAAAAGCCTAATAACCTTAATCGAAAGATTCAAAGTTTTTTTTTTAGACGGGACGATGAAACTCGAAGAATTTATGAGCTTTGTTGAAGTGCGACGTCGGTTTTTCTGAGAACTTCAGATATGTTTCACATGCAAGATACGATTCAAGCCAATTGAAGTATTTTTCGTCGACTTTTGTGTTGTTCAATTTGGAAGAAGCAATTAAGACGTTTTACTGATTCCATTAAAAGAATTTGGCTAGCAGTTGATTTGAGGGGGTAAATATAAGTTCAATAACGAGATAAGATATTTCGTAAATTGACCTTACTTCAAGATTGTAATTGAGTAATCACAACTTAAAACACGACAAAACACGACCCAGTTAATTAAATTACTGAAGTTTACTCGAAGTTATATCTTTTATAACGGAGTTTGATGAGAGGCATATGTTCGAAACTATTTGGATACGTATGCCGTGTGGACACTTACTTAAAAACAATGTTTTGGCATAATAGTAAAATTTGTATTATTCGATAACTATTATAAATATTTTAAACGAATAGGAAAACCAATAAGTTCGATATATAATGAAGCTGAAGAACGTAAATTGAGATCAATAATTATTGTTGTATCCATCATTTTGCATTCGCAAAATAGTAAAGTAAATGCTCTCTTCGTTTCATATTATCTGTCTTTGAAATTGAAGAACGTAATTTGAGATCAATAATTCTTGTTGTATCCATCATTCGCAAAATAGTAAAAAAATAAATGCTCTCTTTCTTTCATATTATATGTCTTTTAAGGTTTCTGCACGAACATTAAGAAACTATATTAATAAAGATACATGAATTTTAACAAAAATACACTTAATGGACTACAATACCCTTTCTGATTATTTCTCTATGTAACAATTATATCTCCATTATTTAATTACATGATGACAAAATTGAGAAAAATGTAACAAATGCATCACTGAAACTCTAGATCGGTCGCGACAATGTTAAAGACAGCAATTTATGACGATGCAGAGGACTTCGCTTAAATAATAATTTCTCTCGGTCCCGACTCAGTGAAAATGTATAAAATTATTAGTTCGACAATTTAATATTTCGCTAAATCAATAGAATTTCACTTATTCCGAATGTATTAATTTATAGAGGTTTATCTGCATTGTCTTCTATCAATAGATGTTGTTCTACAAACAAAAGGGCTTCTAAGAAAAATTCTACAATCCTTCCTTAATACAAATTAAATGAAAAATTACACTTCAAAATTTGTTGCCAACAAAAATGAGCACAAGGACCTATATCTCTAGACCTACGAAAAATCGACTATTTTTATGTACCGATGTTGTATAGCAGGAAAACACTTCCAAAAAAAGAGGGGCAAAAATGGAAATATCATAAATATTTGCGTCGCAGATAATATACATAGGCATGTGCATGCTCACACAGCCTTTTTAACCACTTTTTTTGCGCTTTGGGCGTCGAATCGTCGTTACATCGCCCTGCTTTGGGCGTCCAACCTGAGTTACATCGCCCTGTAGTAGTATCAAAGCTTTCTCGAAGGTTACCTCATTCGCATTCATATTATGTGAAACCATTAAACGAAGCACAAAGAAGAAGGTTTTGTGTTTTAGTTGTCAAAAAAGAAAATAAATTATAAAGTCAAAACACAATACGAATAATACGAGTGATAAAATACGAAACGGACTTTGTTAACCTTGGGTACCGCAGCATTCGTGCGTCCGTGATTAATGCTAAATCCATCATCTCTAATCCTTAGAACTACTGGTTTGTCATCATCTGGATGCTTACCCTGATTTGTAGGGAAAAACAAAATTAGGATAAAAACATATACGGATATAAAAAACCCGGGATAATGCATTGGAAATATACCGGATACTCTAGTAATTCCAGGGCTCGCATCTTCAAATGTGATGGATTCTGGATTCTTGATCTAGCATAAAAGAGCACGAATGTTGGATTAAGTGAAGTGAGAAATGAATTTATTGCAAGCAGCATAATTCCTTTTATAATCTGAGAGAGAGAGAGAGAGAGAGAGAGAGAGAGAGAGAGAGAGGCACTAAAAAACCACATACTTTCAGCGTAACTCGCTTAGGTACGTGCCCCTTTCTGTCGTCACCGAGCTGCACATAGGAGCTGTACGGGCCACACTTCAAAATAACATAAGAAAGGTGGTGCAATAAACCAACATAAACAAACATTAAAAAAAAAAACCCGAATGGTCGGTGACGTAAAAAACAGTAATTACAATACAATCCACGAATAGTATATTATCAGACGAAAACCTTCTCATTCGATCCTGGTTTAAGACCAAGCAACTTCGGCTCCTCCGCAGCAATGTTCTTTTCATTTTCAGGGATGTTTTGGTCATCCTCTTCGCCGTAGAGCGTTTTAGCAATGTACCTTGCAAATGATATATCATATATATATATATATCAACAAGACCATGACAACCATAGAGAATAAAATTAAGTCGCTCGACAAATTGTACACTCACTTGCAATTCGGGTGTTGATCACAGCCAATAAAGTAACCTACACCGAACCTACTAACTTTGAAAACCAATGTCCCTTCATTACAGCTTGGGCAAGTTTTATTCCCATCTTGAAGAGAAGCGAATAAGAAACTGCCAAATGTTTTACCCAACACCTTCTCCACCTGATGGATACTTACCCCGCTAGCACACTCGCAATGCTTGCTAAATCTAGTCCAATAATCTTTCATAAGGCCTTTCCATTCGGTTATTCCAGAAGAAACATTATCGAGTTCAGTCTCCATGTCAGCAGTGAAACTATAATCCGTCACCTCGGAAAAATAATGAGCGAGGAAAGCGGACACCATACGCCCACGAAATTCTGGATGCAGTGTACTGCTTTTGACCGTTACGTAATTTCTATCTTTCAGCACCTTAATAGTGGTTGCATACGTAGAAGGTCTTCCTATACCGAGTTCCTCCAACTTTTTTACCAACGACCCCTCGGAGTAGCGGGTTGGAGGCTGCGTCGAGTGTTGACTGAGCTCTATTTTGGTCAGCGACAATGGCTGCCCGCATTTCAATGCACTCAAGACCTCATGCGCTTCCTCACTACGATGGTTCTCTTCATCCTCGTAAACAGCTTGAAAGCCTTCAAATTCTACTCTCGAGCATGAAGAACGGAAAACAATGGACAGGTTAGCATTCGCGATATCGCATTGTATGTGCTCGATTATAGCAGGTTCCATTTGACATGCAACCGTACGATTCCATATGAGAGTGTATAACTTCAGTGAGTCTTCATCGAGCACCCCAGCAAGCATTGATGGTAGTGTTCGGATATCGGTGGGCCTAATAGCTTCATGAGCCTCCTCAGCATTTTTCACTTTTTTAAAATAATTGCGTTTATTCTTTTCTGCAAAATTTTGGCCCAACTTCTCCACGACGAAGGATTGAATTTCCTTAGTGGCTTCATCCGATAAGTGCAGTCCATCGGTTCTCATGTAAGTTATTAAACCAGCAGCCTTGCCATCGGAGAATTCGACTCCCTCGAAAAGCTTCTGTGCAACTTTCATTGTGTGCGATGCTGCAAACTTCAATTTGTCTGCAGCATCTTGCTGAAGAGACGATGTTATATACGGTATCGGTGGATTTCTCCGACTTTTGCTGGTTTTAGAACTGGTCACCTCAAACTTGGACATGTTAATCTTTTCTTCGATATATTTTGCCTCGTTACTAGAGCTAATTGACAACTGGTTCAGTCTTTTGCAGTCGAAATGAGTCAAATATGAGGCGATAGAACTATTTTTTTACCGAATTTGGATCGTTATTCTGGAACTGAACGTCAATAGACCAATATACCTGAGGTTTGAATTCGTCGATTTCCTTTTCTCTATCACACATAAGAGATAAAGCAGCAGACTGGACACGCCCAGCGGACTGGCATCCGGGTAATTTTCTCAATAATAAAGGGGAAACATTGAACCCAATCAGGTAATCGAGATTGACGTGGACTTGCGATAGAGATTTGGTCAGCGACAATGGCTGCCCGCATTTCAATGCACTCAAGTCCACGTCAATCTCGCGTGAGGCCCGCAGAGCATTTTTAATGGATGATTCGGTTATTTCGTTAAAAACAACACTTGCAACAGGAACATCCTCTCGCAAAGCATCCTGTTGCTTCAACATTTCGAGTATGTGCCAAGCAACAGCCTCTCCTTCACGATCGGGGTCCGATGCAAGAATCAGATTTTCTGCTCTGGAACATTGGAGAAGAGAGATGAGACAATAAACAGAGTACCAACTCGCAAACAAAATCAAGAAAGTGAAATCTAAGTTGAATCTAAAACTTAAAAACCGAGTTAAAATATATCCATATTTTAACTGCATACCCACACAGAGCAACCTTAATACTCTTGAGATGAGACCACACAGCGGAAGGAACTTCCCACACCATACTAAAATCTTTTTCAGGTCGTACAGATCCCGATCTTGCAGCCAAATCTCTAACATGGCCGTAACTCGGTACAACCTCGTACATTTCACCAAGATATGCTTGAATCACTTTTGCCTTTGTGGCAGATTCCACCACTACGACAGATTTAGCAACAGGTGGATACAACTGATTCCAAACTTTTTGGCCTTGAGGCTTAGTTTTATCGATCACCCGTGAATCTTTTGGCTCTGTAAGTTCCTCGTTAGATTTCGGAGAAGAATGTGATTTTGTTTTCGATTTTCCCTTTTTAGTTGAGCTCCTTGCATTGTTCTGGACAATCTCGGTTGAAATATTGCTATCAACCAATTCTGTTGTATTTGAAGTCGAATTAACCTGCATCGCAGTTAGTTAAAATGGTAATAAGTCCGTAACTAAAATTTCAATTAGGCTAGAAGATAGGCAGCTTCTAACCTCTAACGAAATCGGAGTTTTTTGGCTTTTGTTATTCCTAGTCTCCTTCGCTTGAGAAATCTTTCCGGGGTTATTTGGCATGTCTGATGTGTCAACAGAACCAGCACCGGACGACTGATTTTGCATTTTCTTGCTCCTAGATTGCTGCTTCGATTTCGCTTTGCCTTTTGGTATGTGTACATTTTTTTTTCTGACTAAGGATGTCTCATTATCCTCGTTAACTATTTTGAATAAATTGTTCATCTCACTGCTCCGACTTTCTGTCGTAACAATATTAATTTCGGCAATTGCGATTGGCATCTGAGAAAATGATCTGCTACTACTACTACAATAATTTGAGCACATTCCACCACTTAATAATCCGTAATAAGAAGCATTTACGGGCACTTTAAACGCAGAAAAAGAGGGATGCGTATTAGCAAAACTTCTTAGTGGATGAATCTTCTTTTCTGGCTTGTTTCCGAGAGGAAAATTAACAGATTTCTCAACATTTGCAGATAAACACTTTAAAAACATCCGATGATAATTTCTCAATGATCGATTCTGCAACTAAACAGACACAAACGAAAACTAATAAACACAAAATTTAACAACAAAACTACACAGACACAAAAATAATCTTTCGCGACGAGTCTACACCATATAAGAAACAGTAAATTTGTTGATCCACGGCAATAACGGAAACATCGATAAACCCCAAACAGAGTATCAGTCTAAACATGCACTTAAAAAGCAAGTTAGTTACACATTCACAATCAAATCGAACAAAACGACCTCCACGAAAGATCTTCGTGTTTTCATTCCACATTTATCATTTCAGAAAAAAAATTAATTAACAACAGAGTATTAATATACATATATATATCAGGTCATATATATAGAAATTTCTCACAATGAAATGGTTTTGATCAACAACAAAATTGAACTCTGACCTGAAAAACTCGGCCATGTGACCTCGCCATGCCGATAACCTTTTCTCCCACTGCATGCTTGATCAGTACCTGTCGTTCCAAGGTGAACAAAATTCACCTCAAAAGTTCAATTTTAAACACTTTTCGTCCATTCCGTCACCTGTTGGCTGTTCACATCTAACGGAAGATGCTATTTTAGTATCGAAATTAAAATTTTGAAATTTTTTTGGGGCTGAAAAATAATTGGAAATGAGAATGCTCGTCCCATGCATGCAAATACCGCGCGCTTTGCACCCTCCGCATACATGTCACGCTAGCTTCGTTTATGGTACATCATATTCTCTGATCACATACTTCGACGTAATCAATTTTTCTTCGGTATTACTAGTTGATATTGCAGCTCAAAAGCTTACACTTGTAAGATTAACAACTAACAACTTTAGGCAATCTTCTTTGGACGAGCTCAAGAACTCGAAACAATGAGTCACCGAGTCTAGCTGGAGTGAACTCTGTCACATATAACCAGGGTCTAGTTCCTCCTAATTTGGAATCTTTTTTCTTATAAAGAATCTTTTTATAGTGGGTCTTTCAATATTGTATCCGTTTCTATTATGTTTGACTATTCTATAATAATATTGTTTCGTTATTCTGTCTGGTTGAATCCCGATTTTTCTCTACTCTTCTATTCCAACAACCATACAAGTTTGCCTAATTTAGACTCAGCTAAGAGGAATGAGCGATGAAATGACTCGAAAACTTGGTGATGCGGCACCTTATTATGCACACTGCCGTTTTGTATTGGTCTAATTTATACTTCGATGGGCGATAAGAAGAGAGGATTAAAATTCTACATGATTGCAACACTTTTGAATCCAACGGATGCTTACTTGTGGAAAAATCCCGTCACACGATCAATGTAAGATGCTATGTTACTCGTATTTCAATCTCTCTTTATTTTCATTTGCAAAATTTGCATAGAAACAAGATACACGACAAATCCCCTGAACTTAGGCTAAATTACAAAAGTACTCTACTTATTCATAATCACATAAAAAACCTGACGTTTGTTTGAACAATTTCAATATAGGGTAATACTGACTTTAAACAATTTCAGATTTTTTTCTTGAACTCTTCACATATTTAACAGAAGAGTTTATTAGACTTCATACATTCTTTGTAAAAAAACTTGGTCAACAGCTAGTCGGAGGAGGATTACGGATATATGTGTTTTACGTTATTCAACCTAAGTTCAAGGATGTTTTCATAATTTACCCTTTGTGTTCGTAAAGCAATAATAGCAGATCCAACAGATATCGGATTTTGGTTTCGTCGAGCTTTATAAGGTCGACTGTTTTCGACGCACTCTGCAAAAATGTCTCGACATATATAGCTGGAATAACCTCTCGTTTCTTCCTAGAAAACTAAATAAACTGATTTAACAGTTAAACAACATACTACACTCGAAGTTTACACACACACGCACACATCGACATGGATGTGTGTTTTCGACATATCCAGTGTACTTCACTTCATCCTCCTACCTGAACATCTAATAGACCAATGATCTAGCATCATCAAATCTTGAAATTTGATTTAATAGTGAGCAAAAAAAATAACACACACACACACACACACACACACACACACACACATATATATATATATATGTATATATACATATATATATTTATATGAAAAATAATCCCTACTCAGATATTCAAGTGCTCCTCCCTAGGCAAGCTCTGCACAGTATCCGACCACCGCCCCGGAGAATGATCGCTACTAGTATTCGAAGACAAGTGATTCCCCTCCGCCCTAGCTTCTCCGATCATCCTCAGAACCTCCCTAACCGGCGGCCGATTCTCCGGCGAAAGGTTCACGCACTCCATCGCGATATTCAAAAGCGCACCGACTTTCTCCTCCGAAACGGGCTCGTCGCTCGACCCGGTTTCCTCGTCGCGGACGGATCTCACCCATTTAGGTATATCCGGCCCGTGTTCCTGGACCAAATCTTGGAACGGGGTTTTTCCGGTTAGGAGCTCCAGTAGGAGGACTCCGAAGCTGTAGACGTCGGCTTGTTGGGTTAGCGGCCTGCGCGGGTCCCGGCATTCGGGTGCCCGGTAGAAGAGGGAGGAGGCCCCACTGGATTCTTCTTGTGGGTCCGGGTTTCTAAACGGGCTTAGCCCGTAATCGGTTAGGCAGGACTCGAATTCGGGCCCTAAGAGGACGTTTGTGGACTTGAGGTTGCCGTGTGTTAGGCCCGGGTTTTGATGGATGTAGAGCAACCCTGTGGCTAAGTCCTGTGCTATTTTCAGACAGGATGTCCAGTGGAGCGGCTTTGATCCGCCTGTCGTTCTTGATCCTGCACATGCAGTTAAGAAAAAACCGCGTCGTAAGAGTAAATTACAAAAATACCCCTGACTTTAGCTAAATTGCGAAAACCCTCACTTATCCGTTATTTGCATTTAGTACCCCTGTGTTATACTGAATTGCTAAAAAACCTCGTGTTATAACTTATAAATATTAGCAAAAAGAACCCCTGTGATGCATTTTTTTCGGCACACAATCCCCTAAATGGTACATCTTTTCAGGGGTAGTTTGTTAATAAAATTGAATCATACAACCGATTTTGCTAATAATTATAACACGGGAAGTTTTGGGACAATTAGAGTAAATGCAGGGGGGGTGCTAAATGCAATAAAGCCGTAATTTCAGTTCAACGACTTCACTCAAGTTACCTCATTTACGAGTAATCATAAAAGCTAAAACCTCTTCCTATCCGCAAAACGAAAACGACGCCAACGAAAAATTCTATTGTGAATATCAAATCCGAACTATTCATTTTAGTTCCGATTTTAAGGTTTGTGTCTCTTGTTTAATGAGTTAGATCAAAAGTACATTTTACTCGAATGAATAAATCTCTTAACATATGAAGCTAACCGATCCTATCTAAGCAAAATATATAAACCTCGATGATTCTATTATCTAATCTTTTTTTCACAAAATAAAATTGCAGTCTTCTAGAGTTTTTCATGCCAATGTTATATAATTGAATCATGCAAAAGAAAAAAAAAAAAAAATCAAAAGAAACGGCATACGTACCATGCACGAGCGAGAAAAGGCTCCCATTAGGGAAATAATCGTACACGAGCAAGCGCTCCTCCTTCGCCTGAAAATAAGCCCTTAGCGGAACCAAATTAGGATGCCTTAATCCACCGACAATCTCAATGTGCCGCCTAAACTCCTCCATCGTCGGGTACCTAGCATCTTTCAACCTTTTCACAGTTACGATATAACCCGACTCCATCACCGCCTTGTAAGTGCTCCCTACAGTTCCCCTCCCTAAAGTTTCTGCCGATGCCTTCAACAAATCCTCCAAGCTGTAATTCATTCGTTCATCACCGGGTCCCACAAACACCAATTTCCCGAGCCCTTCGCCCCCTTCATCCCAAGAAAACCCCCCTCGTTTATTACCCCCGCCGCCCTCTTCTTCACCACCACTACCTACCCCCCTACTGCCGCCGCTAGCAACTCCGCTAGCGGGGGTCCTTTCCTCCACCACCACCTTTTTCTTTTTTTTAACCGCCTTTCTCGAAAGCATCAAGAGGGCTATAATAATCACACACAACAATGCAAACCCAACAACACTTAAAACAATAATCAATATCAGTTTTTTCTTGTTTTTCTTATGATGTCCTGTTTCTGTTTCCGTTTCCGGACACTGTTTTCGAATTTGTTTGCCGCATAAATCGATGTTAGAAACGAACGAGGATTCGTTGAACTTAAGCAACTGTGGAGTCGAAGGGATTTTTCCGGACAGTGCATTGTTCGACAAATTCAAGAATCTCAAGCTAGTTTGGTTAAAAGGCGGGATAGCACCGGTTAACCGATTGTCTTGCAAATAAAGCATGTACAATCTGCTCAAACTGACGAACGAAGGAGGGATGGGTCCCGCAATTCCGTTACCGGACAAAACCACGACTTTGAGGCGGTGCATGGAGGAGAGGCTGGCCGGAATCTCGCCGGAGAAGTTGTTGTCGTTGAGGAAGAGTGATTTAAGGTTGGCTAGGCCGGAGAGCGGCGGGATTTCGCCGGAGAGCGAGTTCTGCTTGAAGCTCAAAACTCGGAGTTGGTCCAAAAGATTGAGGCTTTGACCGTCCAACGTGCCGGTCAAGTTGAAACCCTCCACCACCAGCTTTGTGACTCTGCCATTGAGGCAGTGTTTGACACCTTGCCAGGTGCAAACATGGCTTCCCGTTGACCATTGAAGCTTGGTCAAAGGGTCAATTGAAGCCCTTAGAGATAACAGAGCCTCTGCATCTCCTGATTTTGCTTGCGGGAGTGTGGTCAACACTAACAAGAATGATGAAAACAAGAAAAACAAAAATGCAGCATCCATTGATGAACTCCCAAAAATAATTAAAATTAAAATTAAAAACAAGAACTTAAAAAAATGGAATCTTGAAGGTAAAAATATGAGCTTGAAATTAGAGTGTATCTAAAGATTTCTTCTTGATTTGGTTCCCATAATTAGCAAAGACTCAATCTTTTGTTAAAATTTAGAAACCCTCTTCATCAACAACTAATAAATTAGAATTAAAAAAAAAAAAAAGAAAAAAAAAAGAGAAACCCTAGACTTTGACTAGATTAAATTTGCTTTACCAGAGAGTTTTCATCAAGAAATAGTACTACTAAAGCAAAGAGACAATAAATGGAAGCTCATCTACTCACTGAGCATTGCACTAATGGTGGTTCGCCCCCTTTTCTGTGAGCTCTCTCTCTCTCTCTCTCTCTCTATTGTTTCTCTCTCTAGAAAAATAAAGAAAAGGTGGGTAATTGGGCATTTCTTGAAATATTTGCAGAGGGACACATGGCTGAAGGCTGGAGATTCACATGCAATGCAAGCCCACTTCCTATTTCAGTTTCTCAAATCTTGAAAAAACATTCAAGACAACTCCAACCAATCAGAACACACCTTTTGCAAAGCTTGCCCTAAATGCTGCTACTATAAGATTTTCTTTCTTATAAGCAGGAAAGAGCGAGTACTGTTGAATAAAACTACATAATAATTCATCCATTATATTAACGTGACAGTTCACATGAGAGAGAGAGAGAGAGGAGAGAGAGAGAGAGATTTTAGTTACCAATAAACAAGAAAGTAGTGAAGAAATTGAAAATTGACAGCAGAAAATGCAATAAATGAATTTAGGTAAGGGGACACGGGGTTTCAGTACCTTTTTTATTGACATGACTAAGCATTTAAGATTGTCTTGAAAAGCATGAAAATTTGTTGTAAGTAATACTATGATCATAATTCATACATACATATATTATGAGAATTTGCACCTCCACTCATTTTCATGCTAGCTACTTATGAGTTATCACAACTCAACCGTGTGATTTTTATTTTTTATTTAGCTACTAGTCGTTATTAAAGTTAAGGGCAAATTACGGTAATTACCCCTGATGTATGACCAAATTACGAAAAATCCTTTTTGTTTGGATAATTACAGCCAACCCCCTTATTTTAAATTTTTCTACATAAAATTTATGTAATTCGGTTATTTACCGAACCAAGTCGTATATTTAGTTCGGTATACGGTATGACATGTTGGTGTACCGAAATTTCAGTTCGGTTTTATTGAATTAACATCCATAAATTTGCCTATGGAGGGGTCTTTTCGTAAGATAATACATAGTTGAGGGGTTGCTGTAATTACCCAAACATGAGGAAATTTTTTATAATTTAACAATAAATCATGGGTGGTCGTAATTTACCCTTAAAGTTATAAAGATTTTAAAATGTATGATCTTATTTTTTTTATTTTTTATTTTTAAGATTAATAAATAATATAACTACTTTTTAAATAGACTACACATGACATACATATACATGATGTTGATATATTACTAATAAATGTTACTAATATTTTATTGATAGAATGTCAAAGACATGTGATTTATTATTGGTCTATGTTTAGCACAATCAAACAACTTTCCTGCGAGTTAAAAAAGGAAAAAAAACATCTTGATGCGGTATCCATCGTAATAATATTTCATAGGGTAAATTACAAACACCCCCTGAGGTATGGTCAAATTACAAAAACCCCCCTCTTGTTTGGATAATTACATCTACCTCCCTCAACTATGATTTTTTCTTAGACCTCCACCTTTATGGTGCCAAATTCAACATAGTCATCTAGATTCCGTGAAATGTGCTCTAATTTGTACTCTTTTTGTGTAAAAAATACAGTTTTCGATGCACCACAAACTGATATATACAAGCTAAAAATCACATATTATGATCATCTTGCTTCATAATGTAGAGTTTGAATGGGATAAAACGGGTACAAAAGTGATAATATTCCATATAATCTCGAAGATTCCACTAAATTTGATGAGTTGAGGGGGGTGGTTGTAATTATCCAAACAAGAGGGGTGTTTTTGTAATTTGACCATACCTCAGGGGGGTGTTTGTAATTTACCCTATTTCATATATTAGATGACTTATTGGTTTGAGCAAGTGAGTCTGTGGTAATTGTTAATTGACCCAACTTCCCAAGTCTAAATCTTATTACCAACGATTGGTAGGTTGAGTTTGTCACACATGGTTAGCCTAATATGACCTGGGTTCGAATCTCATTGTCAACGGTCGCTAGGTCGAGCTAGACACGGCCATGGCCCGGTTCGGGCTGGTTCCGAGCCGATTCATTCCGGTTCGCGGTTCACTTTTTTCGGAACCGGAACCGGCCCGTACTATGCACGGTTTGGCGGGCCGGGTCGGCCCGGCGGTTCACTCCGGTTCCGGGTCGGCCCGTCGGTTCACTCCGGTTCCGGGTTGACCCGCAAATTTATATTTATATATATATATATTTTAAAAAAATACTTAATAGATAAATAAATTAAAATAATTACTTTTAAATAGGAAAAAGACAAAAGAAAATAAATAAAAGGACTTTAACTTAATTTTATAGGAAAACATGCTGTGTGAGGGTATTTATAAGAAAAAATAGGGAGGAGGGGGCAATTCATAGAACCGGACCCGTTCTGGAGACGACGGGTTCCGAGCCGGTTCACCGGTCAACAGTTTGGGCCGGTTCCGGACACCGGCCCATGGCCGTGTCTAGGTCGAACTTGTCATACATGGTTAACTAGTGTGATTTAAGTCGGGATAACATTTTCGGGAATTTTTTTTTTTTTTTGGAAGTGACAAATTAATTCTAATTTCGTTCCAAAAGAATATAAAAAATCGAAAATAAGAATTTTGGAAATTGCATGAAAAAACTTGTTCCAAAATTGAATTTTTTGAAATTCATAATAGTCCAATTTCTAAGATAACCTAATATACAAAATACTTATAAACCTCGTTCGATGACGTAAGTGCAATGTTTTAAATGATTTTTTTGTAATTATTTTTAAAAATTGAAACCGGATCGAAAATCAAAATCTCAAAATTATTTCAATTCAATTAAAAAAAAATCTAAAAAAAAAATCAGAAATTGAAAATTTGAAATTCCAATTGTAACTATTTTTCCAAAATTGAAAAAAAAATTGAATAAAAATTAGCGGAAATCGAAAATTTCATTTTAGTTTCCTGGATACTAGTGGATAGTCATTATTTATAAAATGGGCTTTACTCAATGGTTTTATTTTTATATTATTATTATAATAATGGGCCAGCCCAAAAGTTTATCAACTGAACTTCCGTAAATGCCCCTTCGCTATTGCATTATCATCTAATCGGATTTCCCCCTTTTCCCTGCAAAAAAATTCAATTCCCCAGCGACTGAAATAAAAAAGCCCTAGAATCGAAAAATGATGAGGAGCTTGTTATCTCGGAATCTATGGCGCGAAATCGGCGCCTCCATATCCCCGAATGCAAGAGCTTCTTCTGCTGTTGGCGGCGGCGGCGTCGGCGGCTGTGGAAGAAGGTACTACGGGCTGATTCCGATGGTGATCGAGCACTCCTCGAGAGGGGAGCGTGCTTACGATATATTCTCGAGGCTGCTGAAGGAGAGGATCATCTGCATCAACGGTCCGATTTCCGATGATACTGCTCACGTTGTCGTTGCGCAGCTACTCTTTCTCGAGTCGGAGAATCCGTCGAAGCCCATTCACATGTATCTCAATTCTCCCGGCGGCGCTGTTACTGCTGGTATTTTTTATTTTTTTTAATTCATCCCCCCATTATATTTTTTTCTTGTTTTGTTGTCTTGATTTAATTTTGTAATGTGTTTATGTAACGGTTGAAGGAGATCCAAGGATGGATTGCGTGGACAAATTGTTCGGGTTTTTTCAGGAATTGAAGTGTTAGATGGAATTATATTTAGTTCGTATTCAAATTTTAAATAGATTATTAGCTCAAGTCTAGCTCTGTGAGCATAATTTATGTGTCCAAAATTTAAAGACTGGTTTTTTTTTTTTTTGCATGTATGTTCTCTATCAAAGAATTTCAGAAATTATTTAATGAAGTGCTGAAAACTCTTTCTGCACAAGAATGTAATACTCGACAAGAAACCTGAAATAAAGAAAAAACCCGTTCACTCTGTGTACAATATGACATGTTTGTGAGCTTTATTTGGTTGTTTGAAGTTTCGCCGTATTTTGCTCACTTTCATTATTACTGCATGTTTTATTTTGGAATTAAAGGGAACTTTGCGGATGTATCTAGTGAATTGATATACTTTTTTATCGATGTCACACATTCCAGTTTTGGCATGGTGATTTAAAACCTTGTTATCGACTAACAGAAGTTCTGCTCATTATTTAAATCATAAAAATAGATAATTTTGAAAATTTCCAGCTTTAGTTGAGCATGTGAATAACTGAAGAAAAGCACTCTCCCCAGTTCCCACTAAAAGTTATTTTGTAGCCTAGTTTTTTGGGTAATGAAGATACTGATATGATTTCTTACAACTAAGTTTTAAGATTTTTCTTTGCCTTTTCTTTAATTTTCATCAGGAATTATGTAATTCCTGATAGGCAATCAAAATATAAATTCTATGTATGTTTGACATCTCAATTTCCCATTCTTGAGATTTTATTAAATTTTGGGAGAGAGAGTGTCAAGTTTTTCTAGTTCTTTTTTAAGAATTTCTTGAAGTGTAAATGCGCTACATTCTAGATTTGTCTTTTGTTGTTATTTAACTGAATACTCGTTTGCAGGCCTTGCTATCTACGACACGATGCAGTATATCCGCTCCCCAATTAACACTATATGTTTAGGTCAAGCTGCATCAATGGCTTCTCTCCTATTGGCTGCTGGTGCAAAGGGAGAGAGGCGGTCCCTCCCAAATGCTACGATTATGATTCATCAGCCTTCGGGTGGGTACAGTGGGCAGGCTAAGGATATAAGTATCCACACTAAAGAGATTATTCGTATTTGGGACTCACTGAATGGGCTTTACTGTAAGCACACCGGGCAGTCTCTTGAAGTAATTGAGAAGAATATGGATCGTGATTATTTCATGACTCCTCAAGAGGCAAAGGAATTTGGGATTATAGATGAAATCATGGACGAGAGACCAATGGCCCTTGTGACTGATGCTGTCGCAGATGAAGCCAAAGATAAAGGTTCAAAGTAGAATATTCAATGTAAGAACTCTCGTTTCTACCTATTTTTGGCTTAACTTTATGTCTTTTATCTAGTTCGTAATACAAATGAATAAAAAAGGTACTCTATCTGCCTATTATATCCTACCTTTGAAAGCATGATTGTTTTCTGTTTTTTGTCCTTTCGTTTTACGTAATATGCATCTAACCCCTGTCACTAAGTTAAAATATAAATTAGCTATGGTCAATTAGGCAAAATATGATTGATGTCACAATTAAGGGCTTCGATATACTAACTATGCTCTTCATGTTCCTATCATTACTTTAATACCATTCCTCTTTGTTTCCTTTTCAAGAAAGTTGTGTGATTCAGCTTTTTTCTCTTCGCCGAAATTTGTCAATTTTGATCCTTGAAGGTTTGAAATAATTTTAATGTTAATATATTAAATTCTCAAACAATATATAAATAATTTACTAAACTCACACGAATCACTTGCAAACACACATGTCACTTGCATACAGTTGTCCAGATTTTATTATTTTGAGACTTTTTTTTCTGTCGTCTACTTTCGTTGATTTGGCCTTCCATGATTTCTGTATTTGGTATAATAAGATGTTTGTTGTCACTTCATGTTTTGGGAGAGATGTTTTCTATTTAATAATCAGCCTCCGAAAATTCTGATAAACTACATCCATCTAATTCAATGTCTGACTGTTCGCTTAACAAAACACTTAACATGTGAAATTGGCCTGTAAGTGCTAATAATCTCACATGAAAAGGATCATCACTACGTGTTAGTTTTCTCCTCTGTTTTATGTTTTCACAAGTTTTTCGTCGTTTTTTCTCGCCGTTTTACCGGTGGTTGTTAATATTTACAAGCAACTAATGGAAACTCGTGTTTTACATTTGGATACAGTTAATCTTGCAGTTGCCCGGGGTTTCACTACGAACCCGTGTTCTGAAGGTGGAGCTGAAATACATGAAGCAATTTTTCGGCTTTTAATCTTGCAGTTGATCTCTAGTCATCATATAACTATCGGTTGAAACACGAGAAACACTTTTCGCCTTGTCTCTGTTCTTCAATTTTTCATTCAAGCAAAAAACTATTATGCGAGCTTTGAACGTGAAGCAATTTTTTGGGTTTTAACATAATAATATTGCTGGAGATACTGAGAGGAGTTGTAGTCTCGGGGAAAATTCGGAAATAAGGAGAAAATCGAAAAAAGAGGCGAAGTTCAGAAACAAGATTTACTATTAGCATTTGCTTAACAAATCCAAAATCAATCAACAGTTTATCATATTCTGATTAACAACATATATAGTCTTCCTTATAGAAATCTATTATGATGTTTGTTTTATTTATAAATTGAAAAATAAAAATAAAAAAACTGAATGTGCTTGTAAATTCATTAAAACTTTTATGGTTTTATTTATTGTATTAGTTAAAGTAAATATTGTTTTGTGACGATTCTATTTTTCTTTGAGAGTTTCAAGTAAATCGTTACAAGCAGTGTTTCGAAATCCGAACCAGCCGGTTGAATCGTTAAACCACGAACCATTGCCTACTCTGGTTCGGTTTGACTGGTTGTAGTATCAGAACTCGAGTGAAAATCAGGATTTGGTTTTTTGGCCTAAAATTGTGTTTTTTCAATAAAAATAAAATGGCCAAAATGACGTTTTTTATTGCCCAGTTGAACAAAAAATCAACAATTTTTTTTTTAAATTGGAAGAAATGTTATTTTTTGTTATAATTTCTATAATATTTGAAATGATTCGGTGTGATATGTGTGTTTTGATATGTTGTGTGTAAAAGAAAATAAGTTTGATTTATATTTTTAATGTGTGTGAAAGAATATATGTTTTATTTACGAAATTTAGGGTTTCATTAGAGGGTGAAAAATCTTAGGTATTCAGCCAGCTTCCATGGACAGAATATCCGATTTGCCGGAAGGAATCTTGCAGAGAATACTGTATTTTCTGTCCCAAGAAGAGGTTGTTCGAACATCTGTCTTGTCCAAATCATGGCGCTACATGTTAAGTGTATATTTTTACACTTTATCGTATCTTTTTATTTGAGCTTTTGGTGTGTTTTCACGATAATTGGTGCTTAAAAAGTTGATTTATTGTATTTTAGGTACAAATTGAAGAATTGGAAAAGTATGGGGTCAAAACTGCAATTTTGGAGAAAATATGGGCCAAAAGTGAAAAAAGCAGAATTCTGGAGAATAGACCGCGCGGCCGTGCGGATTTTAGGCATAAATCTCACACGGCCGTCCGGATGGGCGAGTTGGCGCAGTGAAGGAATCTTAATTGTACAAGGAAACTGCCTTCTTCCCCAAGTTTTTCACCCTATATAAGACCAAGCCAAGCACACAATTAGGGAGCCCTTTTTACGAAATTTCAAGAGCCTCAAAGCAATAAAAAAGACGAAGAATTCGAAGACTCCAAGCAAATATTTATCGTCTATGATTTATTTTATTTGCGTTTTTGATTTAATCATGAGTAGCTAAACTACTTATTTCTAGGATTTTATTTGGAACCCTATGTGGGATTTATGAACCCTTTTCTATGATTTTATGCAAGTTTTAATTCCGGATTATTTCTTCTACTTGTTTTATTAAGTGCATGAACTTGATCAACTTATGTGCTTTTATGTTATTGTTAATCGCATGAATCGGAAGATCGGGTTAATAATTAGAACTGTGGTAGAAGAGCCTTTGTGGTATTAACATAGGAATATAGTTAATCTCTTAGGTAGCCATTATTGAGATTTGTGCTTAATGCTGTGTTCTAGAATTAATTGCATAGGAATATAGTAATTGAATCTAGAGTATTAGAATCGTAATACACGCGGAAGCGGGTTATGATTATTTTAGCATCTCAGGTTAATAATCCGGGTTAATTGCTTGCATAATTGAAGGAATTGGGGGATTAATAATCACATAGGGGGAAGAATAAAATCCTAGGCTTGTTTTATCTGATTAAATCTTCGTTTTAATTGCTTTCTTGTTTTTGTCGTTTTAATTGCTTTAGTTTAATTTAGTTTATTAATCATCTTTCGACTGTGTAGGGTACGGTGGGCTTGATAATAATTGGTAGAATTTAGCGTCTAGGGTTAGATAATTAAATTTTCCCTGTGGGTTCGATATCCGGACTTAATTGTCCACTATATTACTTGTACGATACGTGCACTTGCGTGTAGGTTTTCGGCCAACAAGTTTTTGGCGCCGTTGCCGGGGAAAATTTTAATTATTTATTTTATTCTAGCTCTAGATTTGAACAATTTTCACGATTCACCCATTTAATTTTTGTTTTATTTTATTTTTGTTTTAGGTACGGTGTATGCCTAGGAGACTCGATCTTGCTAGAGAACCGTTTGATCCCGAAATCGAACGCACTTTTCGAGCCGCTAGGAGACTTCAACGCGAAAATAATAGAATGGAGGACGAAGAACGCAGACGCGCAGAGGGTAATTTACTCAATGCCAACGGAAACCAAGTCCAAGACCCACCCCTTCAACTTCCATTACAGCCAGCAGCTAGGCCACGGGCACTTCAAGACTACATAATCCCGACTCATGACGGATTCCGCCCGAGCATCCAATATCCACCCATTGAGGCGCACAATTTTGAGATCAAGCAAGGCCTCTTGACGATGCTCCAAAATAACGGGTTATTTAGTGGATTGGCAGGTGAAGATCCCCATCTTCACATTGTCAATTTTCTAGATACCTGTAACTCCCACCGTCAAAACGGCGTTTCCCAAGAGGCGCTTCAATTAATTCTCTTCAAGCACTCCCTACAAGGAAGAGCTCGCCAATGGTTGATGTCCCAAGCCCCCCACTCTATCTCGTCGTGGTCTCAACTCCTCAACCTCTTCATGACAGTTTACAGCTCACCCGAGAAGGACGAGAGAATCCGACGAGAAATTCACAATTTTGTCCAAGAGCAAGGCGAGCAATTATACGAGGCATGGGAGAGATTTAAAACTCTTTTGCGGCAGTGTCCAACACATGGAGTCGAACAATGGCGGCAAATCCACATCTTCTATCAAGGGATTAATGAGAATGCACGAACGGTCTTAGATGCATCAACCGGGGGAAATTTTATGAGTCAATCGATACCGGATGCTTTCATCATGTTGGATCAAATTGCTCAAAATCGGTTTGCCAAGTCAAGCGAGAGGACGGTTAGTGGAGCTAAGAAAATTCCCGGAGTGTTGGAGTTAGATGCAATTACGGCCCTTCAAGCTCAAGTGACCCAAATTGCTCAACAAAATCAACTCCTACTACAACACATCAAAGCAAGTCCACCACAAAAAGTCCAAGCAATCGATTCTCCATGTTGTGAAATTTGCGGTGGAAATCACTACACGCTCCAATGCCAACAAGATGTGGAGTCGCTCAACTACGTCAACAATGCGCCTCGCCAATTCCAAAATCAAGGGTGGAGATCACAAGGGCAATATGGAGGAAATCAACAAGGCCAAGGATATCAAAGACCTCAAGGCCAATTCCAAAATCAAGCCCCTCCTCAACAAAGCTATCAAGGCAACAATCCACCGGCCCAAAAATCAAGCACGGATGAGATATTGGCCCAATTCATGACCGCTACCCAAGCCTCGTTGCGAAATTTGGAGAACCAAGTCGCTCAATTAGCTTTGAATCGAGAGAACCGCCCGCAAGGAGCATTGCCGTCAAACACGGAGGACCCAAGAAAAAGACAAAACGAGCAAGTACAAGCGGTGAGTTTACGTAACGGACGACAATTGGAAGAAGCCCCTAGAAAAGAGACAAATAGTGGAAAAACAAAGGCAACCGACGCAGCGGAAGAGGGCACAAACGTTCCGAGCGAAACTTTGAAGGCAACGGTCACACCGGCTCCACCCATTCCATACCCGCAAAGGTTCCAACCGCCAAAGTTGAATGCCGAATACCAAAGCTTTGTTGACAAGATGAAGGAAATCCGTATCAACATCCCTCTCATCGAAGCACTCCAACAAATGCCAAAGTGGGTGAAGTTTGTCAAAGAA
The DNA here is from genome assembly GCF_056151865.1 of Erythranthe guttata. Taxonomy (NCBI): domain Eukaryota; kingdom Viridiplantae; phylum Streptophyta; class Magnoliopsida; order Lamiales; family Phrymaceae; genus Erythranthe; species Erythranthe guttata. The sequence goes on along the minus strand of NC_142537.1, from coordinate 3,491,178 downwards.
CTCGTAACAAAGGGACGAAAATTGCAAGGAAACGAGATGATTCAACTCACCGAACAGTGTAGTGCAATCCTTACGAGACCTCTCCCTCAAAAACTAGGCGACCCAGGTAAGTTTACTATCCCTTGTACAATAGGAGATAAATTTTTTCGATCACTCATTGATTTAGGGGCTAGCATCAACCTTATGCCTTTTTCTACATATAAGAGTCTTGGGTTGGGTGAAATTGAACCAACGGCTATAACACTCCAATTAGCCGATAGGTCTCTAGTCTACCCAAAGGGGGTTTTAGAAGATGTCTTAGTGAAGGTTGACGAATTTATTCTTCCTGCTGATTTTGTGATTCTTGATATGGATGAAGATAGAGAAATTCCAATTATTTTGGGAAGGCCGTTTTTAGCTACTTCACGTACTGTTATTGATTGTGCTAGTGGGGATCTCACCATGACGGTGCATGACCAAACTATTAAATTTAATGTTTTTAATGCAATTAAGCGGCCGCACAATTCTAATGAGTGTTTCTCTATCGATTTAGTGGAGTCTTGTTCTTTTGAAAATTTTGATTCGTTACACTTGGATTCTTTGGAGGCATCTTTGGTTGTAGGTAACGACTGTGGAGATGAAAGAGTGGAGGAGCAAATTTGTTGGTTAGATTCCGGTGATTTTCTCACCCGGCAAAAGTTTGAAAGTTTGGATTTGGCCACCCTTACCACCCCCAAGGCATTCAAAACATCATTGGAGGAACCACCGCAGCTTGAGATGAAAGAATTACCCGGACACCTCAAATATGCCTACCTCGGTAAGAATGACACTTTGCCGGTAATTATCTCACAATCTCTATCTACTTTGCAGGAACAAAGGTTATTGGACGTACTGCGGGAACACAAGACGGCGCTTGGATGGAAAATTGCGGATATCAAGGGAATTAGCCCTTCATTATGTATGCACAAAATCATCTTAGATGATCAACAACATCCGTCAGTCGAACACCAAAGGCGTCTCAACCCCATCATGAAAGAGGTAGTCAAGAAGGAAATTCTCAAGTGGCTCGACGCAGGTATTATTTATCCGATTTCTTATAGCGCATGGGTAAGCCCCGTTCAATGTGTTCCTAAGAAAGGAGGTATGACAGTTATCCGTAATGCAAATAATGAATTAATTCCATCTAGAACCACAACGGGTTGGCGAATTTGCATGGACTATAGGAAATTAAATAAAGCCACTAAAAAGGATCACTTTCCTTTACCTTTTATTGATCAAATGCTTGATAGATTGGCAGGTAAAGAATTTTATTGTTTTTTAGATGGATATTCGGGATATAATCAAATAGCCATTGCACCGGATGATCAACACAAAACCACATTTACATGCCCTTATGGTACTTTTGCATTTAGACGCATGCCTTTTGGTTTATGTAATGCACCCGCTACTTTTCAGCGGTGCATGATGGCTATTTTCACCGATATGGTAGAGAACGGTTTAGAAGTATTTATGGATGACTTCTCTATTTTCGGTGATACCTTTGACACTTGTCTTTGCATGTTGGCTAAGGTTTTGCGCAGGTGTGAAGAAACCAACTTGGTGCTAAATTGGGAGAAGTGCCACTTCATGGTGCACGAAGGAATTGTGCTTGGGCATAAAATCTCGCGAGAAGGCTTGGAAGTGGACAAAGCAAAAATCTCCACAATTGAAAATCTTCCGCCACCTATTTCGGTCAAAGGCATTAGGAGTTTTCTTGGACATGCGGGTTTTTATCGGCGTTTTATCAAAGATTTTTCAAAAGTTGCCAAGCCCCTTTGTAACCTACTCGAGAAGGAGACAAAATTCAATTTTGATGGTGAGTGTCTTCAAGCTTTCAACGAGCTTAAGCAAAGGTTAGTATCGGCTCCTATTATTTGTGTACCAAATTGGGATGAACCGTTTGAGCTTATGTGCGATGCTAGTGATTTTGCGGTTGGCGCCGTTTTAGGTCAAAGGAAAGAGAAAATTTTTCGATCAATCTATTATGCTTGTAAAACTCTTAATGATGCACAATTAAATTACACCACTACGGAAAAAGAGTTATTAGCTGTTGTTTTTGCTTTTGAAAAATTTCGATCTTACTTGTTAGGACCCAAAGTTGTTGTTTTTACTGATCACGCTGCCCTCAAATATTTGTTTACTAAAAAGGATGCAAAACCTAGACTAATTAGGTGGGTTTTAATGTTGCAAGAATTTGATATTGAAATTCGTGATCGAAAGGGTAGTGAAAATCAAATCGCCGATCATCTATCTCGACTTGAGATAGATGTAGACGAAAGCGATAGAATTTGCATTAATGAAAATTTTCCTGATGAACAGTTGCTTGCTTTTGATAATAAGGTTCCTTGGTTTGCTGATTATGTAAATTATTTGGTTAGTCAAGTGCTTCCACCGAATCTCAATTATCATCAAAAGAGGAAATTTTTGCATGATGTTAAATTTTATTTTTGGGAAAAGCCTTTACTTTTTAGACAATGCAGTGATTTGTTGGTGCGAAGATGTGTCCCGGAACATGAGCAGCAAGACATACTCTTTCACTGCCATGGTTCGGATTATGGAGGACATTATGGAGGCGAAAGAACAGCACGTAAGGTTCTTCAATCAGGTTTTTTTTGGCCCACTCTTTTTAAAGATTCGTATAAATTTGCTATTACTTGTGATCGGTGCCAACGCACGGGCAATATTTCGGCTCGCCATGAACTCCCATTGAACACGATGATCGAAGTCGAGCCTTTTGATGTTTGGGGTATTGACTTTATGGGACCTTTTGTCCCTTCATTCAATAACCAATACATCTTAGTGGCCGTCGATTACGTTACTAAGTGGGTAGAGGCCATAGCCACCCCTACTAATGATGCATCTGTAGTGTGTGCTTTCTTGAAGAAACAGATTTTCACTAGGTTTGGGGCACCACGGGCAATTATCAGTGATGGTGGATCGCATTTCGTGAATAAGCAATTTGACAACTTGATGGGCATATATGGTGTAAAGCACAAGGTTGCACTCGCGTATCATCCACAAACGAATGGGCAAGCCGAAGTTACGAACCGTGAAATCAAGAATATCTTGGAAAAAGTGGTAGGCCCAACAAGAAAGGATTGGTCGAAAAAACTCGATGATGCACTATGGGCATATCGTACAGCTTTTAAAACGCCATTGGGAATGACCCCTTACCGTGCGGTGTTCGGTAAAGCATGCCACTTACCGTTGGAGTTGGAGCATTGTTCTTATTGGGCGCTAAAAAAGATGAATTTCGATTACAAAGAATGCAAGGAAAGAAGGTTATTGCAACTCAACGAGTTGGACGAATTACGAGAGCAAGCGTACGAGAGCAATTGGTTATACAAAGGAAAAGTCAAAAGGTGGCACGACAACAACATCTTGCACCGCCAATTTCAAAAAGGGCAAGAAGTTCTCTTGTTCAATTCACGGCTCCGGTTATTCCCGGGAAAGCTTAAATCAAGATGGTCGGGGCCGTTCATCGTTCAACAAGTCTTTCCACATGGAGCTATAGAAATCAAGGACCGTGAATCGGAACGAGTATTCAAAGTAAATGGAAATCGACTCAAACACTATTGGGGAGATGGTGGCGAACGTCAAGTGGCCTTGATCACCTTTGCTTAACGAGAAAGAAGCTACGTCCGGCTGAAGACTTTAAACTTAGCGCTTCTCGGGAGGCAACCCGAGCTTTATTGTTTTTCGTATTTTTATTTAATTTTTCGTTTCGTTTTTAATATCATAAGCATGCATTCTAATTTATTATTTGAATTTTATTTTTCAGGGTCGAAAAAGTGATAAATAAGAAGTTTCAGGGGCACTAATCAGAAGTTTGTAATTTTCAGGGGCCCAATTGCAATTATTCACACGGCCGTGCAAGAAAAGGGCGTAAAACTCACACGGCCGTGTGAGATTTCGGGAAGCTACTGTATAAAATCGTGAAATGGCACGGCCGTGCGAAAAAGACCTAGAATCTCACACGGCCGTCCGAATTTTGGAGCAGCATCTGCCCAATTTCGAGAAACGGTGCGGCCGTCCCAGAACTAGGCCAAAACACGGGACGGCCGTCCCATGGGCAGCAGTGAAGCAGAACGCTCGGACGGCCGTCCGAGAAAGAGGGCAAAACGCGGGACGGCCGTCCGAGGCTATTACTGGGCGTTTTAAATTCTAAAAATTCGATTTTGCCCCCATTTCTTCCTAAAACCTTCTCTTTCATCCTCACAACCTCCCACACACAATTTTCGAATGGAGGCTAGAGCATCGAGCCAACTTCTTCAAAATCTCATCTTTCAAGGCACGCCCGAGTGCATCGAGCCCGACTAAATCAGGTGTTTTCTATCCTTAAACTTTGTGCTAATTTCGTTGAGGGCAACGAAAATTATAAGTTTGGGGGTGAAAAACATGTTTTTTTTGTGCTTAATTGTTTTAGTTTGCATGCATTAGGTTTTATTCGTTTTTATTGTTTTTCTCGTTTTTCCGGAATATAAAAGAAAAAAAAAAAAAAAAAAAAAAAAAAAAAAAAAAAATTGCTTGAGTTGAATGCATCGATGATTTGTGATGATGAGAGATGATCAATGTTTGATGATGAAATTGCTTGTTTTGTGTGATAAGGATTTGATGTTTGTTTAGCTTTCGATTCAACGGGACTTAGAAGCAAATTATTGCTAGGAATCACATTTTGTGCATTGATTTGGTTGAATGTTTTGTATTTTAAATTTGGAATTAATTTGTGCTATATCATGCTATGTTCGGTTTTAGAACTCACCCTAGGAAATTTATGATACGAAGTATTGAGTAGTGAGTGATTTGGGATATGATTTGGGCCTTCTTTGAACCGTTTGAGCCTTTCAAGCCGACCTTTTTATCGAAATTATCCTTAGAACCTTGATTTGAGCCTCGGAGAAAAGGTGTTCTTTCTTTTAGCCAATGTGTAAGGTAGAATAGGTGGAGATTCTTGAAAATTACCCCTTGGAAGTTCAGTCGAAATTTTTCTTAAGGTCCTTCTTCTTCTTCGAAAAAAAAAAAAAAAAAAAAAAAAAAAAAAAAAGAAGACAAATATCTATGCTTCTATATATATATATAAAAAAAAAATAAATAAATAAAAAAAAAAAAAAAAAAAAAAAAAAAAAAAAAGAGAAGAAGAAGAGACTAGAAGGGAGAAATAAGGACTAGTTGTTGAATTATTTTTGAAAACTCGATCCATTGCCTCAAAAGCAAAAGTGGAGACTTTTGAACTTTTGAGAATCGAGTTTATTAAAGTCCGTATAGGTGAATTCATTGTTTCAAACGCCTGTCTTTCAAATTTTGGCGTAATCACCTAAATTCAAGAAGAATAGCCACACATACCCATATTTCCTACCTCGAACCAAAGAGCCTAACAATTGAAAGCCACAAAGCCCCAATGATCCCAATAGCTTAATGTTCGATATTAGTAGAGTAGAATAATTTGGTGAATATTTGGAGTCAAGCATATGCATGTAAGTATAAATTTTCTCTATTTTTAACTTGCAAATATGGGATACTTGAAGCAATTGTATGATTTGTGGTTTTTTGTAATGGTGAGTGACTAAGTGTTGTTGAATTTTGAGCTTGCGAATGTCTAAGGAATTGTCATTATAATTACAAGTTCTGAAAACGTGAAGTTGATCATTGATCTATGTGATGAGATGTTATCGTTGAGTTATTTGCTTATTGGTAGATTTTTGCTTGAGGACAAGCAAAAGTTCAAGTTTGGGGGTGTGTTAAGTGTATATTTTTACACTTTATCGTATCTTTTTATTTGAGCTTTTGGTGTGTTTTCACGATAATTGGTGCTTAAAAAGTTGATTTATTGTATTTTAGGTACAAATTGAAGAATTGGAAAAGTATGGGGTCAAAACTGCAATTTTGGAGAAAATATGGGCCAAAAGTGAAAAAAGCAGAATTCTGGAGAATAGACCGCGCGGCCGTGCGGATTTTAGGCATAAATCTCACACGGCCGTCCGGATGGGCGAGTTGGCGCAGTGAAGGAATCTTAATTGTACAAGGAAACTGCCTTCTTCCCCAAGTTTTTCACCCTATATAAGACCAAGCCAAGCACACAATTAGGGAGCCCTTTTTACGAAATTTCAAGAGCCTCAAAGCAATAAAAAAGACGAAGAATTCGAAGACTCCAAGCAAATATTTATCGTCTATGATTTATTTTATTTGCGTTTTTGATTTAATCATGAGTAGCTAAACTACTTATTTCTAGGATTTTATTTGGAACCCTATGTGGGATTTATGAACCCTTTTCTATGATTTTATGAAAGTTTTAATTCCGGATTATTTCTTCTACTTGTTTTATTAAGTGCATGAACTTGATCAACTTATGTGCTTTTATGTTATTGTTAATCGCATGAATCGGAAGATCGGGTTAATAATTAGAACTGTGGTAGAAGAGCCTTTGTGGTATTAACATAGGAATATAGTTAATCTCTTAGGTAGCCATTATTGAGATTTGTGCTTAATGCTGTGTTCTAGAATTAATTGCATAGGAATATAGTAATTGAATCTAGAGTATTAGAATCGTAATACACGCGGAAGCGGGTTATGATTATTTTAGCATCTCAGGTTAATAATCCGGGTTAATTGCTTGCATAATTGAAGGAATTGGGGGATTAATAATCACATAGGGGGAAGAATAAAATCCTAGGCTTGTTTTATCTGATTAAATCTTCGTTTTAATTGCTTTCTTGTTTTTGTCGTTTTAATTGCTTTAGTTTAATTTAGTTTATTAATCATCTTTCGACTGTGTAGGGTGGGCTTGATAATAATTGGTAGAATTTAGCGTCTAGGGTTAGATAATTAAATTTTCCCTGTGGGTTCGATATCCGGACTTAATTGTCCACTATATTACTTGTACGATACGTGCACTTGCGTGTAGGTTTTCGGCCAACACTACACGTGGTGTACTCGCACCAATCTTGATTTTTCAGACGCCACCTTCAAAGGGCAAAAACAAGAATTTCTATCGGTTGTGGACAATACTTTGCAACAGTATTGTGATCAAAGGCTGTGCTTGGATGAATTCCACCTTCGTATATCGCTACACGATCGGGAACACGAATCGGTTTCGCTTCTCGAGAAATGGATGCCAATGCTCACAACTATGGGCGTAAAGGAGTCTCGTCTTTCTATTCGTTCGGAATACGGTTCTATCGATCATCTGCCCTCCGTAGTTTTCGAAGCCGAATCACTCAGACATTTGAGTTTGAAAAAAATTGTGTTGGACGAAAATGCTATTGGAAAGATAGCACTCTGCAAGAATCTACGATCACTTCATCTCCTAGATGTCGCGGTCGACGACAACATTTTTCAGACAATGATCGCAGGCTTCCCGTTGATTGAAACTCTGTGCGTTGATGGATTAGGTATTGGGCTAAGAACAATTAAGATGAACGATCTTCGCAATCTCAAGTACTTTACTTTTAAGGAAGTATTATTTAGTACCGATGAACTTTGTCGGATCGAAATCCATCCCTTATCTCTCGAAACCATCAACGTTAGTTACGGCAATGTTTGGTTCCACAAAGAAGCCAACTTTCGTAATCTCGACGATTTACGTCTGCTAGGCGTGCGATCGTCGTTGGACAGCTTGTCGTTTTGTAAATTCCCGAGGCTCAAAAGCTTGGCTCTTTTGTATTGCGACGAACCGAAAGAATCCCGGATATTTATTGACGCCCCGAACATGCTCTATTTTGAATACAGAGGAGACTTTGTCCCGTCGGTTTCGTTTGCGACAAATTCCGTGCGGGAGTGGAAGTCGGAGATACACGTAACATATATTATTACGCCTACTGCAAATGACGGCGGCACTTCTTTGTGGTTCCTCAAGCTAGACGAACTGCTCAAGTCGTTAAGCCGATCGAAAATTTCTCTGAGTATATATCATAAACCACGCTCCATATTCAAAGTGGACATAATTCAAGAAAAGATTAATACGGTACACGACTACGGCCGTAACAAGCCGGTTTTTGTGGAGAACTTGAACTTGAGTTTCCCTTTATCTTATTTTTCGACTCTCGTAAATGGTGCATTTAGTATTTGTCGTCCAAGGAAAATCGGTAACTACCTTGGGGAATGGGAGGTAGAATTCGTCGGGTATATGTGGAAGATTCTGATGGAGAGAGAAAGTGGAAACGAAAACGAGCTCACACGGTTGTTGTTTCGAGATTTGGAGGGAGCAAACTTGGAAATTAAGGGGAAGTACGACGAAAAAGAAGAAGCGTGGCGTAAAGCACCTTTGTCGGAATATCTTGTGAACCATAGAGAAAGTCGATGTCGCTTCGTACTGAAATGGAGAGAAACTATGTGAGAGGACAAATTGCACTTCGCCCCCTAGAAATTTTTAAAAAGTACATTCCTCCTTGCAAAATATATTTTTCTTGCACTTTGCCCGAAGTCAAACTTCCGGCGTGTTTTTTCTTTTTTACCGGGATTGACTAAAGTCCGTCCACTCAAAAGTAGTATACAAAACCGAAACCGAAACAACTACTTTAATTTTTTTATTTTTTTTAATTGTGGGTAAAAACATAGTATACTGCGATTTTTGCAGGGATTATTTCATTCGACTCCTCAACTTCTAGAACGTTGGAATATGAAAAAGTAAAGATCCATAAGCAAGAAAAACGAATATGAAACGAACGGAGTTCGTTAGAATATCGTTTGCTAAGTGACCATATATTTTGCTTTCTTTGCCTCGTAAATAGTTGGTTGTTTCTATTAGTTGGTGTCGAGTTTTTCTACACGAAAGTTTATGCGCAGGGATGGTATCGAAATCGGAAAACTTTTCTCTGCAACTATATATAATGAGATGTGTGAATTGTTTTCTCATGAGCTTTCATCAAGCTAATAGAAAGCTTTTGCCTGCAGCACATATACAATTGGAATAACTTAAAACATTTTTCAAATCCATAATAAAAAGAAAAAAGTAAAAAACACATGAAAAATGTTAATACAAGTTTTTCCAATTTGAAAGGGTTTGTAAAAATTGACCAATGGAAATTCAAGAAATTGGTGCAAGTATTGTTCCAAGGACATTCAGAGATTTTGATTTTTTTTTTTTTTTTTAAGAAGAATATGAACTTCACCCCCTAGAAATTTTCAATTTTCTGATTTCCCCCTTCAATTGCACTTTGTTCCAGATCAGAGTTGCCATTTATCGGGACACTTTAAGTGCATTTGAGTCATTTCATTATTCCCATCCAAATCCTAGTATGCTTATATTTTCTAAGGGGAAATGTGGGATAACCCCCTAGTTTTGAAAATATATATGAATAGGTCCTAAGAATTTTTTTTCCCTAGTCAAAAACCCAAATTCTAAACTTAATTTGATAGACCTCCATAGACAAATTGAAATACCTATTTTACCCTTTAGTTACAATTTAAAACCCTAGATATCTCAACTCTCGTTCCCTTCTCTCTTCATCCTCCACCGCCGTTTATCCTGTCTCCTCTCAAATTTCAGTATCTTTCACTTCTCTCTCTCTCTCTCTCTCTCTCTCTCTCTATCTCTCTCTCTCTCTTCCATCTCTCTCTTCCCCCTCTGTACAAATTCCAGAAAGAAAAAAAAACTTGAAACTTTTCAGCAATGGCGGCCATTGGTAGTTGGATCTGATTTGTCTCAAGCTCCATCAGCCACGCCCAAAGCCTGCTCCAACAACAACACCAGTGGCGGCGCCGCCCACGCCGGTGGCGGGAGCACCAAGTCCAGCACCATCAGCCACCATTACGCCGCCCGCATCATCTCCGCCGTCTGATTCCCCCACCGCTTCTCCCCCTGCTCCTCCCACTTCTCACCGCCACACCGCCGCCCACCATCGCCCACCGCCACACCGCCGCCCACCACCGCCCACCGCTCACCGCCGCCACCGTCACCGGTAAACTTAATTTCTGCATCAGTTTAAGATTCTCCAATAGCAGAAGAAAAAGCTTCTTCTTTGAAGGGTTCCTAATTAATTGGGTTTGTTCTTGTTTTCTATTTGCTGATTCGATTTGTTAACTTAATTGATTTGAATATTCCATGAATCAGGTGATAAAATCTTCAACTTCCTTTTTGCATATTTGTTTTGCTTGTGCTAATTGTGAGCCTTGTGCTGAATATTAGGTTTTTAGGTTGAAAGGCATTCTCTGTATCAAAGTTATCATTTATTTTTTATTTTTTAATGAGATTCTAGATCTTTAAATATTAGGTTCCACTGAAGTTAAATAGTTAGATTCTACTCTATGTTTTTTATGTTTTTAGGTTGAATTGCTCTATTCTTTGTTATACTGAAGCTAAACTGCATCTTTCACACGATTCATAGGTAACAACTGAAAATTTCTGATACGGTTTTAAAGATATGTGTTAGATCCACAAACCTAAAATGTTGATACTGCAAAGTTACTATACATACCTATTTTTAAGAAGAAATTCTTCTGTGTGTGGATGGAACTGTATGTTAATCGATATTTGTCGGTCGACGATAATTTAGTAACATATAGTAACATGTAGTAACATATGCACGTGATTGCGTATTTCGATTTATATTTATTGGTTATGAGTTGATTTATAATATAAATATTTAAATTGAACCTGTTTTTTTTTTTCCACAGGTTTTGGTGTTTGAACATCTTCTATGCACTAAGCTTTTGCCGAGAGGACATGTATTGTTAGTCAGTTCGAAACTGTTACCGATTAGATCGAAATTACTATCGTGTTGAAAAGTAGGATTTGAAGCCATAAATACAAACTATATTGTATACTCTTATAGTTACATGTGGTCATATACACGTAGTCATGTAGTCATGTAGTCATATATAATCATATGTAGTCATATACAAGTAGTCATATATAGTCATATGTTGTCATATAGATGTAGTCATATATAGTCACATGTAGTAATAAATAGTCACATGTAGTCATGTACATGTAGTCGTATATAATCATATGTAGTCATATGCAAGTAGTCATATATAGTCACATGTTGTCATATAGATGTAGTCATATATAGTCACATGTAGTAATATATAGTTATATATTAGATATGTGGTTTTTCCTGATGTATAGTGATGTTGGTGTTTTTCTAATTCTTTTGTTGGGTACTAATTGATTTATAATATCAAGTTCCAAATTGTGAATTTTGTTGATGTAGACGAAGTTTTTTTTTATATATAATCAACCGTCTATATAATCGTCCGACCGTAATTTTGGTGTAAAAAACAGTTCATGACTACATATAATTATACTAGTATACTATAGTCATTTATAGTCAATTTCTGTACGGGAAACATATCGAGTAAATAATTTAAAAACTAATATAAGAAAAATCAGAAAAAAAATATAATTAAAAAAAAATTAAAAAAAATAATTAAAAGAAAAGTTAAAGAAAATTAAAAAAATAAAAATAATACAAAAAGGTATATATATAAAAAAATAATAAAAAAACATTTATATTTTTTTATTAAAAAAATATAAAGGTGGTAAATGCAGGTCAAAAATGCTAAAATGCAGTTGGTGGAAATGCTGCATGCAGTTGGTGGAAATGCTGAATGCAGTTGGGTGGAAATTGAACATAAGGGCCCAATGGTACTTTTACCTCTCAAGGGGATTATCTCAAAGAAAGAATTTTAGAGGTGGACCTAGCCCTATATAAGTTGCTTATAAGGGGTGTATATCAAATGGGCCCATTTTCTAATATACGAAAACAACCCATTTCGCTATTTTCAGAAAAAAAAAAACAAAAATAGATTTTTTTTTTCCCAAAACGAACTGGTGCGTATTATAGTCCCAAAATTGTGAAAATCTTAAAAAAAAAAAAAAAAAAAAACAGTTTAATTAAAATGTCGACGAGACTTTACAGCTGTACCGCAATCAAGATAGTAATATTAATTAAAATAACTTTTTTGAGAAAAAACAAAATTTCAAAAAAAAAAAGGTCAGTTAACAGTTAAATTACTGTTTCCGACTGTTAATAACTGTTGGAGACAGTAATTTAGCAGTCAAGACAGTAATATTAATTAAAATATTTATTTTAAGAAAAAAAGTCAATTAACAGTTAAATTACTGTCTCCGACAGTTAAATAACTGCTGGAGACAGTAATGTAGCAGCCAAAACAGTAATATTAATTAAAATATTTATTTTAAGAAAAAAAGTCAATTAACAGTTAAATTACTCTCTCCGGCAGTTACATGACTGATGGATACAGTAATTTAGCAGTCAAGACAGTAATATTAATTAAAATATATTTTTTAAGGAAAAAAAAGTCAATTAACAGTTAAATTACTGTATCTGACAGTTAAATAACTGCTGGAGTCAGTAATTTAGCAGCCAAGACAGTAATATTAATTAAAATATTTTTTTAAGAAAACACAAAATAAAAAAAAATAAAAAATAAAAATAAATAAAAAAGTCAACACCGAAGACCCGGCGGTCAAAGGCATTGACCGGCCGGAAAAAAAAAATCAGAAAAAAGAAGAAGTCAAAGGTGGCCAACCGGTGGTCTCCGGTGGTGGCGGATCAAAATTGAAATTATGGTCAAAATTGGTTAATAGGTGAAATTTGGTTAAATTAGGGTGTAAATCATGAAATTGGAGTTTGAATTGGGTTTCAAGGAAATTTGGGTAATTTTGATATATATAAAAGAGTTTTATTTATTTGCAAATAAGTTTGAATGAACTGGAAATATTTGAAACACGAAAAAATTGATGTTCCTTTTTTAATTGAGTGTCTTTGTCATAGATCTCGTTGCCATTGACGGGTAAAAAAATTACGAATCTTAAAACAAAGGAAATTACGTCGGCCAAATCATAGAATTCTACCTTCTGTAGAGTTGTAAGCAATAGAAATTACTATTCCTGCTCAAATTTGAACTGACCGACACGCTTACGGAATTGTTATAAGAAGCTTATTGCAAACCTAATAATAAAAACACGTTCGTTATTTATTTACTGCATCAAATTTAATTTTATTCGGCACACAAAATCGTTTAGGGTTTATCAGATTAGAGGCATGAAAAAAGCAAACCGGGAAGACGCAGCTAGTTCCAACTCCATGGACATGATATCTGAGTTGCCGAAACACATCTTGCATAGAATACTTTATTTCCTGTCCCAAAAGGAAGCTGTTCGAACATCTGTCTTGTCGAAATCATGGCGTACTATTTGGCGCACTCGCCCCAATCTTGATCTTGATTTTTCAGACCCCACATTTAGACACAGTACACGAGAATTTCTATTCGTTGTCGACAATACTTTACAGCTGTACCGCGATCGGACGCTGCGGTTAGAGGAGTTTCGTCTCTCTATATGTACGGACCATTATGAATCTGTTTCACTTCTCCAAAAATGGATCCCATTGCTCACATCTATGGGCGTAAAGGAGTTTCGTCTCTCTATTAGTTCCAAAACGTCCGATCCGGGGCGTCTGGATTTGCCATCTGTAGTTTTCGAAGCCGTCGAATCACTCAAACATTTGCGCGTGGAAAGATTTTTATTCGACGAAAAGGCTATTGAAAAGATAACACTCTGCAAGAATCTAAGATCACTTCATCTCGTAGATGTCGCGGTCGACGATAGTATTTTTCAGCAGATGATCGCAAGGTGCCCTTTGATTGAAACCCTATGCGTCGAAGGATTAGGTATAGGGTTAAGAACAATCAACACGAATGATCTTCGCAATCTCGAGGAATTTACTTTTACGGAAAGATTAGGATTATGCAGCAGACACTTTCCGGTGGAACTTTGTAGCATCGAAATCTACCCCGTATCTCTTCGAACCATCAACATTAATTACGGAAATATTATGTTCCGCAAAGAAGCCAACTTTCTTAATCTCAATGATTTATTTCTGCAAGGCGTGAAATCGTCGTTGGACAACTTGTCGTTTGGTAAATTCCCGAGGCTCAGACGCTTGACCCTTTTGCATTGTGATGGATTGAAAGAATCCCGGGTATTTATCGACGCCCCGAACATACTCTATTTCGAATACAAAGGAGACTTTGTTCCGACGGTTTCGTTTGCAACGAATTCCTTCCGGGATTGGAAGTCGGAGATACACATACAGCATATAAACGACGGTTCTCCCTCGTGGTTCCTCAAGCTAAATAAACTGCTCAAGTCGTTAAGCCAATCGAAAATTTCTCTGAGTATATATAAGCATCCCAATGATGAAAAGGACATAATTCAAGAAAACATTGATCCGGTACACGACAAACCCGTTTTGGTGGAGAGCTTGAACTTGGCTTGTGGTTTATCCTCGTTTCCGGAACTTGTAAACGGTGTATTTAGTATTTGTCGTCCAAGAAGCATCGGTAACTGCCTCAAAGCATGGCATGACGAATTCGCCGAGTCGGAGTATTCATGGAGGGGATGGGAGGTAGAATTCGTCGGGTATATGTGGAAGGTTCTGATGGAGAGAGAAAGTGGAAGCAAAGACGAGCCCTCACGGTTGTTGCTTCGAGATTTGGAAGAAGCGAGCTTGGAAATTATTATGAAAAGTATTTACAGAGATGAAAAAGAAGACGAATGGTATCGAGCACCTTTGTCGGAGTGTCTTCTAAACCTTAGAAGAAGTTATTGTCGCTTCGCACTGAAATGGAGAGATACTATGTGAATGTGAGTCCTCTAAGCCTCGTAAAATTATCGAGTATACTCGTTCTTTAGCGTTTTATTTTATTGTTGGTGAAAACATAGCATACTTGTGATTTCTTTTGCAGGGATTGTTTCGTTTGAATCGACGAAAACAGCTGCCTTGTATGAAGAAGAAAAAAAAAAGATTTTATAAGCTATCCAACAACTTATTTCTTCAATTTTTAAGATCTGTTTGAAAAAAATACCAAACATTTCGGAAGAGGTTATAAGCTCTTAAACATGTTATAAGCTATTTTTAACAGCTTATAAACTTCGCCAACACGACAATGTTATGAGCTGCATCTTTTTCGGTAGCTTTTTTTTTTTTAAATCTCTATATCTTGAGGTTTGTTCCACCTTGATTGTTGAGAGAATACAATCGGAAAACTGGATTTACAAATGGTTACGGCCTCGTATTTTCATTGTACAAATCTCTCTGCTTAGCGCTTTTAGTAACCAATCTGAAAATGGTGTGTACTGTATATATTGACAAGCAGTTTATGCTTCTTTTGTATCTTATTAACTCGACTCCGTTATATATATTGCGAACAGAGAGTGGAAACCAAAATCAATTCAGAAAGTTCTTTGAAGGAGATTTGCTGGAAGTAAGCTTGGAGATATACGACAACAATCGAGAAGAATGGCGCTCAACAAGTTTGTCAGAATTGCTAAACTATCAATAAAGGGAATGTATTCTTACATGTTTTCTTGGTACTTACTATACTAGGAAGATGCACGTGCGTTATACGTGTCTAGTTATATATTTTGTTTTTTTTAATATTGCATTTGGTACGTTTATTTAAATTTAAAATATTAGAAATCAACCATGGGATTAATTTTGCTTTAAAAGTTTCTAAACAAAAATTAATTATGATCAAGTCAAATTATGGAAATAATTTTATTGTAGGTAAAAACGTAGCATACTTGCGATTTTTTCAGGGATTGTTTCACTTGACTCCACAACTTCTGGAATATGTCGGAAATTGTAAGCGTGGAAACAGATTAAGTCCAAGACGCGACTATCAAACCTTCACAATCACATGGGTGCAAATGGAAGTTACATATGCAATAGGCAAAAAATTATGTAATTTGCGTACAAGAAAAGTAAAGATCCGTAAGCAAGAAGAGTACGAAATGGACGGAGTTTGAATATCTTTGCGTCGTACATAGTTAGTAGTTTCAATTAGTTTGTGTAGAGTTTTGCTACGCGAAAGTTTACGAAGGCATGTTATTGAAATCGGAAAAACATCTCCGCGTCTTTTAGATTGAAATGTGATGCTAATGACATGTCTGAATTGTTCTCTCATGAGCTTTCATCAAGGCAATAAATAGTACAAACACTTGAAAAATGTTAATACAAGTTTTTCCAAGTTGAAAGGGTTGCAATTAATTAAGGGGATCCAAAAATTGATCAATGGAAATTCAAGAAAATGGTGCACGTAGTGGAGTGTGTGTTCAACAAGGTTAGAAAATTCAGAGACTATGAAACTAGCAAACTTAAATAACCTGCAAGAATTTGAAAGTATGGAAATTTCAAGGTACTTGCAAGGATTGAATATTTCAATTCGTCTTAGGATGGGGTGGTGCGCATTCGACTCTCTTGAAGAGGCCCAAGAGTTAGCATGGAGGGAGGAATATTATCACAAGCGAAATAGTTCTTCTAGACAAACCGAAGATGTGCCGCCCGTTATCAAAGTTAAGGAGGCACAAGATACTTCGTTCGCTATTCAACCTCCAAATTTGGTGGAGGATCATGACGTAGGAGTTGGCGAATTTGAAGAGGAAATTGTCGTAAAGGTTAAAAGTAGCGTAGCTATTATTAACGATAACGTTAATGAAATCAAAGTGAGCATCGACGAAATTGAAGGGACAGTCAACGAGCTTGAAGCGAGCATCAACAGAGGTGAAGAGAGCGACAATAGGGTAGAAGACAATGTTAGCAAGCTTGAAGAAGAAGTCGATGAGTTTAAAGAGGGTGTTAAAAGTAAATTTGAGGAAGAGATTGAAGTTGTAGAATTTGTTTAAGAAGAGGAAGGTGCACACGAAGAGAAGATGCAAGTGGATTGCGTTGAGGTATGTAATCTAATTGTAGATAGTGTTTACAGTGAAGTTCTCGTATCGGAGAAATTGGTGGAGCCATTGGGATTTTCGATTAAGAAGCCAATTTATCCAACGCCTTGTTTGGAGGAAGATTTTGTAAGCGAGATTTTTGTGTCGGGAACATTGGTGGAGCACTTGAAGTTGTTTGCAAAGAAATATGCATCGCTATATTTTGATCATAGCTCGAGGTCGAGCTCTTTTTAAGAAGAGGAGATTGATAAGGAACGTCAAATTGGATTCAAATTGCAACTATTTAATTCGGAGAAGAGTTATTAATGGGCATCGGTGGAGATATCGAAAGAAATTATGGAAAAATATGGGTTTTCAACGAACTCAAATTATATTTGAATACCAAACGAACTATATCTCAAGTGAAACGGTGTAAGGAACAGAACTCATGAGCATAGCTCATGAATTACGTCAAATTTCAGCAATCCGACGTCGTTTAGACTCTTAAAAGTTCGTTTTTGCTATTTTAGGTAAGTTTTAGAAAATTAATATCAAATCATAGAAAAATCGTATTAGGATTCCGTAAATTGGGTTGTTCCGAAAATTATGAGATCTACTAGAATTATG
The DNA here is from genome assembly GCF_056151865.1 of Erythranthe guttata. Lineage (NCBI taxonomy): Eukaryota > Viridiplantae > Streptophyta > Magnoliopsida > Lamiales > Phrymaceae > Erythranthe > Erythranthe guttata. The sequence continues at coordinate 3,473,858 of NC_142537.1, read as the reverse complement.
ATTTAACTCGTTTTTGCCGTTTTTGGTAATTTTTAGTATTTTCTTAGTTTAATTAGGGTTGTCAGTTTTTTAGTATAAATAGCTGCCTTAGGAGTTTATTTTGAGAAGAATTTCGAATTTTAATAAAAATTTAGAGTTTTCTCTATTTTTCTGGTGGATTCCAGGGTTTTCGGTGGATTCCGAATGATATTTTGTTCTATAGGATTAATTCGTAGAAATTAATTCTTTACTGTGCTTTTGTTCTGCGTCATTTTCCCCATAACGAATGATGGATTCCGAATGATATTTTGTTCTATAGGATTAATTCGTAGAAATTAATTCTTTACTGTGCTTTTGTTCTGCGTCATTTTCCCCATAACGAATATTGCGTATTGTAGTCCCAAAAATGTGAGAATCTTCAAAAAAAATTCTTCACTTAGTAGTTATTACGGTGATCCATCCCTAAATTAACGTAATTGTCCTTCAATTGGACAGATTCATGGCAATTTCGGCGAAAAATATGCAGGAAGTTGTAATTTGGGCAAAGTGCAATCGGAACAAAATTTTGAGGAGAAAATCTCATTTTTTAATTTGTGGGGGTGAGAGTGAAAAATTGAATATTTCTAGAAAGCGAAGTGCATGTGATCTCTTTTTCTTTTTCTTTTTTTTTTTTTTTTTTTTTTTTTTTTTTTTTTTTTTTTTTCTTAACGTGTAATTTGTTAATTCATTGTGATTATTTTAGTATTTATTAATGTATATTTAAGGGTAAATTCCACTTTTTCCCTTTCTACTTTGGATCGATACCACTTTACTTTTTACTACTCTCGATTGCATCGATTTGACCTATGCACTGAAAAATTATTTTAATGTGGTCCTCGACTTGAAAAATTGTTTCAATGTGGCCCTCGCTGTTAGTTTTCAGACCTTTGACCGTAACACCGGTAGGCTAAAGTCTGAAAAATCAGTTTAAGTAATTATAAAAAAAAATTAAAAATAAATTAAAATATATTGTAGTTACAGTCGTGGTGGACTATACTTTCTAGTTGTCTTGAATTATTATAATTTTTTTCTTTGTTTTTTCTTGGGCTAAATACACTTTGCACCCTGAAGTATAGCTCATGTAACACTTACCCCCTTAAAGTATCATTTGTAACACTTACCCCCTCCACATCAATTATTTTATATTTTAAAATTTAAAAAACAATAAACATAACAATCTGATAATTAACGGTTCATAGAAAATTGAAAAGTAACTAAAATTAATTATTGAAAAAAAATTAAAAAGTAATATATATTGGGTAATATATAATGAATGAAAATATATTTAAAAAAGTTAATGAACTAAAATAAATTTAAATACTTAAGATTTCTATTAGTTATGTATTGATTTCTTAAAATTTATCGATAGAGTATTTTTGATTAATTGGTCCAACAACAATTAGATGTTATTTATTGAATAAGTATCCAACGCAAGATAATATTTTTAAATTTTGAAATATTTTATTTTTCAACAAATATTTTTAGTTGTATAATTTAATTATTCTTTTAGTTATTCCTTTCAATAAAATATTTTTTTTAAGGTGTTAAAATTTAAAATACAAATTAAATTGTGCTTGAGGGGGTAAGTGTTACAAATGATACTTTAAGGGGGTAAGTGTTACGGATGGTATACTTTAGGGGTGCAAACTGTATTTAACCGTTTTTTCTTTAATAATTATTTAAATTCATCGTGGAAAGTGGAATTCACTACGATAGTCGATACCTTCATGGAAAGGGGGTTTACTTATTTGATGGGTCGTCAAATTCATCCACAAAATTGTTTTTAGATCTATTGAATCTTGATCCAAACTCCATGGACAGGATCTCGGAGTTGCCAAAGGAAATCTTGCACAATATACTTTACTTCCTCTCCCAAAAGGAAGTTGTCCGAACATCTGTCTTGTCCAAACCATGGCGCAACATCTGGCGCACTCGCCCCAATCTTGATCTTGACTTTTCAGACCCCACACTCAAAAATAAAACACAAGAATTTCTAACCGTCGTGGACGAGAATCTACAGCGATACCACCGCGGCGGCGGCGATCAGACGATGTGCTTGAAAGAATTCCACCTCTCTATACAGCTGCACCGTAGTAGGAAAGAGCACCATCATGATCAATCTGTTTCACTTCTCGTAAAATGTAAGCTGTGCCGTAGGAGGAGGAAGATGGACCATTATGAATCTGTTTCGCTTCTCGAAAAATGGATCCCGTTGCTCACATCTATGGGCGTAACGGAGTTTCGTCTCTCTATTTGTTCCTCACCGTACCGCCGGGGGTATGTACATTTGCCATCTGTAGTTTTCGAAGCCGAATCGCTCAAACATTTGCGGCTGGAAAGCTTCGTATTCGGCGAAAAGGCTACTGAAAAGATTGCACTCTGCAAGAATCTAAGATCACTTCATCTCGTAGATGTCGCCGTCGATGACGATATTTTTCAGAAGATAATCGCGAGCTGCCCTTTGATTGAAACCCTGTGCGTCAGTGGATTTTGTATAGGGCTCAGAACAATGAAGATGAATGATCTTCGCAATCTCAAGGACTTTACTTTTACGGAAGTATTAGGATTGTATGGCGGAGGAGACGAGTTGTCGGAGGAGTTTTGTAGCATCGAAATCCATCCCTTATCTCTCGAAACCGTCAACATTAGTTACGCCAATGTTTGGTTCCACAAAGAAGCCAACTTTCTTGATCTCAACGATTTATGTCTGCGAGGAGTGCGATCGTCACTGGACAGCTTGTCGTTTTGTAAATTCCCAAGGCTCAAACGCTTGACTCTTTTGTACTGTGATGGACTGAAAGAATCCCGGATACTTATCGATGCCGCGAACATACTCTATTTTGAATACGGAGGAGACTTTGTCCCGTCGGTTTCTTTTGTAACAAATTCAACGGAGTGGAGGTCAGAGATACACATACAGCATAAAAAGGATGGTTCGTCTTCGTGGTTCCACAAGCTGAATGAATTGCTCAAGTCATTAAGCCAGTCCAAAATTTCTCTAAGTATATATCAATATCCCTATTGCGAGGAGGACATAATTCAAGAAAACATTGATCCGGTACACGACAAACCCGTTTCGGTGGAGAGCTTGCACTTGGGGTGTTGTTTATCTTCCTTTCCAGCTCTTGTAAATGGTGCATTTAGTATTTGTCGTCCAAGAAGCATCGGTAGCTGCCTCAAGGCACGGCATGAAGTAGAATTCTTCGAGTCGGAGTATGCAAGGCGGGGATGGGAGGAAGAACTCGTCGAGTATATGTGGAAGATTCTAATGGAGAGAGAGAGTGGAAACAAAGACGAGCCCTCGCGGTTGTTGTTTCAAGATTTGGAAGAAGCGAGCTTGGAAATTAAGGGGAAGTACGACGAAGAAGAAGAGTGGCGTAAAGCACCTTTGTCGCCATATCTTGTGAACCATAGAGAAAATCGATGTCGCTTCGTACTGAAATGGAGAGAAACTATGTGAGTCCTCTAAGCCTCGTGAAATTAACGAGTATACTTGTTTCTTTAATTTTTCTTTTCTTAAATTTTATTGTGGGTAAAAACGTAGCATACTTGTTAAGCAAACAGCCTCGTAAACTCGACTCCTATATATATATATATATATATATATATATATGTGACAACAATCGAGAATGATGAACACTCTAACACGCTTGTCGGAATCACTACTAAACTCTTTTTGTTACAGCAATCGAGATTTAGTACAATAAAAATCTCTCGTTGTTTATAATATTGAAATATCGAAGTAATTTGATGCATTTATCGTTTTAGTAGAACATTTGGTGATATTTACTTAATTCTTACTTCGAGCCTCTTATTTCTTGGAATTGTCTTCAATCCTAGTTATATATTTTCTTTGAATTGATTGTTCATGTTAGTTACTTTTTTATTTTCAAAGTTACATATTTTCTTTTGCAACTGAGTTCGAGTTTTAATTGCTCATATATTATTGATTATGTTGTTGTTTGGCGCTATTAAGAAAATAGAATTCATAGAGTTTAATTGCTCGTATATTATTAATTTATCTTTAATTAAATCATAAATCTATATCTATACTTCTTATAAAAGGAGGAATCCTTTGGTGGTTTCTTCCATTTTTTTAAGAGACAAAAATATCCTTTGACAAGTTCAAACTTTGAAGGACAATTGAGTAATATAAACAGATGGTTAATTATTATAAATTAATATTAACTTATGACATTAATAAATAAATAAATAATTAGTTTAATTTATTTATAAAAATAAATTGTAATCTTTCATTGAATAAGTTTTCCATAATTTAGGAATACTCAGTTATTGATAAGGAAAAACTATATGATTCCTATTGATTGTTCAACTAATTTCTAATATATTTATTAATAGGGAAAATTTGACAAAACCCCCTCATTACACAAGTGTCATTACAATGAGTCCAATTTTGTTTTACATTTTTAAGATAAATCCAAAACAATTTTTATTAATTAAAAACACTTAATTATTACTATTATACCCCTAATTAAGAAATAATTTATATTTAATTTTGATACTAAAAGATATATAATATCTTTTTCATTAAATAGTTCTAATAATTAGGAAGTTAGTTATTGATTTAATTACCGTATTATCTCCTCCTATCCAACTCTCTCTCTCCTCTCTCGTCTCTCTCCTCTCTCTCCCTACGTGTTATCACTCTAATCACCTCTGTTATGAGTACACCTTGTAAGTATAATTAATATATATATATATATATATATATATAATATATTAATCGGTCGTTTGTATTGGGGTTTGGATATGTTGCAGTCACATTGGGGAAGTGGAGACGCTAGGTATTCAATATTGTTCGATATTGTTTGATTCAATGGATTATCGAATCCGAACATCTCAATCAGGAGTTATCTCGAGAGAACTGTAGATGTATGAACATGTTTGTTTTGCTTGGACGTTATGTTGTTTATCTGAGCAAAAAAAAAAACCGAATTTGTAATTATAAAGAGTGGTTTACATGTTTAGTTTGTTATACAGAGTGGTTTTCGTTTTTACATACTTGTTATACATAGTAGGGGTGTGCACGGGCCATAAACCCGCGGGTTCTATCAAAACCCGCCCTCGTCCCGTCAAACAACGGTTCTTGATTTTGAAGAACCAAACTTGTGGGTTTTTAACGTGTTTACGATAGGCGGGTCCATGACGGGTTTGTAGTAGGACCCTATCTTTATGGGTCGAAACCTGTTATCGTCTAAACTATTTTTTTTTAATATAATTTATTAGTTTTACGGGAGAATAATTAGAAACTAAAATGAATAACCTAAAATCTTAAATTGAAACCAAACATAAATAATGTAAATTAAATGTGAAGAGTAAAAAAAATTAATATAAAACTAAAAATAACTAATTCATAACTTAAAAGACAAAATTTAAATAAAATAAATATAGCATTTTCAAGCATAACCAACGCTATTCAGCTCCATTCAACACCATTTTCTTCCTTTTTTTTTCTGCCGTGTGTTGACAGTTGTATATATATGCTTTTTTTCCTACATTTTCTTAGAGATTTTCATAATCTTTATAGCTATTACTTCCACAATTATAGTTTAGTTTATTTATGTATTTGATACACTAGAGATACTTTATTTATTCATTAATATGTAAACAAAACGACGTCGTTTTGTATGGCGGGGCGAGACGGGTTTCACGGGTATTAAAAAAATTTGAACCCGTCTAAGACCCAAACCCACGGTTCATCACCATTTTAGGACCCAATCCTATGGATGGATCTATCCGTCCGATCCCAACGGGGCGGTTTTTCACGGGTTTGACGGGTGTAGCGGGTTGATGGGTCCGACTTGCTCACCCCTAATACATAGTGGTTCTCATGTTTATATAGTTGTTTATACAGAGTGGTTTTCATTATTATATAGTTGTTTATACAGAGTGGTTTTCATGTTTATATAGCTGTTTATACAGATTGATTTTCATGTTTATATAATTGTTTATATAGAGTGATTTTCATGTTTATATAGCTGTTTATATAAAGTGGTTTTCATGTATCTTCGATTTTCTCCTTCCTAAAACATGCTTATTTCAAATTGATTACACTAATTTAATAGTGGATTACGTTAATATTAATGTGGATTATGCTTATTTCATAGTAATTTTTACTTTAATTTCATAGTGTTTTTAGAAAAAATTATTGATTTTCGATGAGTATGTAGTGGATTTCAATTTTTTAAATATGAACCATTTAAAAAACTTAAATAAAAAAAAAAAGAAAAAAAAATGTTTTAAATTGAAATAAAAAAAACCATTAAAAAAATAAAAAATAAAATGGAAAAAGCATAAACTCAAAATGACGTGAGATAGGGAAAGGCGTGAGATATGGGGATTTGTATATTTTAATTTTTTTTTTATGATTTTTCATAATAATATAATATGGTAACTTTTACTAATAGTTTAAATTTTAAATCGAAATAAAGAAAACTATTAAACAAAATAAAAAAGATAAGGAAAAAAAAAACTGAATTGGCGTGATGAGGGGAATAATTTTTGGAGAAGATTTAGGTGTAGATTATGGGTATAATTTTTTTTAAAATTAAATAATTGTACTGATTAATAAATAGTGGGGGCACATATGGTTTTTTAGGCTCATTGGATTTATCTCAAATATCATTTATAAATAAATGATTTATCAAGAATTAAAATCCGAATAAAGGGTGTTTGGCATATTGCCCCTTATTAATATCTAATTATAAGCAACTTTATTGAGTTGGGAATTTGTATAGTTTCAAGTAGAGTTGGGACTGATCAGTTGGTTTTTAACTACCAACTGACCCATTACCGATCATATATTTAGGTGGGTAATCAATTTTTGACCGATCCATTGGATCGGGTCGAAAATTTCAACCAATCCATTTATAATGGGTCGGTTGATGGTTTCTAATATTATCAAAAGTTGGTTGACCGATAATTATCAGTCATCCAACTATATTATTAAAAATATAAAATAAAGACTGTGTTTTCTTAAGTGGTTATTGAAATTATCAAAATAATTAGAATTTTAAATTTTAAAAACAATTGACGAAGGAAAAAAAATTGACATAAATTTTCCACCAGTTTCTTCATGCGCAAGCTTAAACAAAAAAGCCACAAAACTCCACTAAATCTCTTGTGCATGTTTGAAATTACTTTAAATTTCCTAATTAATTTTTTTGTTAAATTGTTATTCATTATTTTGAATCGATAAATGATGATCGCACCGTGGTATTACGCAGAATGTGGATATTTTTATTTTAAAATTTGAATATTTTTTAAGTGAACTAGGTTGCGGGTATAAACCATCAACCGACCCATTCCGAAACCAAATATTCGGTTGCCAACCATCAACCGACCCACAAAGGTTGGTTCGGCAACGGTTTTCAAATTTGAGTACAAATGGTTTGACGGATGGGTCGGTTTTTAGGCTGGTAATCGACCGACCCAACCTAGTTCCAGCCCTAGTCTCAAGTCTTTAATGTACATTCTACCCCAAACAATTTTTGTTTGAATAAAATGGCATAAACCACAAATAACATATGTTTTTGTAATCTATTTCATGCTCTAGATATACAAAAATAAGGTTACACCATGATCAACCACGGCACCACCACCTACGACCATAAAAATGGTGGAGAATCAGACAGGAACCACCGGTGGCTAGATAGCATCTTACGTCGATTTTTCAAGAGATAGCTCTTCGCATTTTGCGGACATATTCAGAGATTTTGATTTTCTTTTTTTGTTTTTTAGAAGAATATGAACTTCGCCCCCTAGATATTTTCAATTTTCTGATTTCCCCCTTTAATTGCACTTTGTTCCAGATCAGAGTTGCCATTTATCCGGACACTTTAAGTGCATTTGAGTCATTTTATTATTCCCATCCAAATTCTAATATCCTTATATTTTCTAATATACGAAAAACACAACCCATTTCGATATTTTAGAAAAAAGAAAACAAAAATAGACATTTTTTTCCAAAAACTAATTGGTGCGTATTATAGTCCCAAATTGTGCAAATCTTCAGAAGAAAAAATAAATTCTTCACCTAGAAACTATTACGGTGATCCATCCATCAATTAACGCAGTTACCTTTCAATTAGACGGATTCATGGCAATTCCGACAAAAAGACAAGCAGGAAATAGTAATTTGGGCAAAGTTCAAGTGGAACAAAATTTTGAAGGGAAAAAAATCTCTTTTTTGAATTTATAGGTACTAAAGTGCAAACATTTAAAATTTCTAGGGGGTAAAGTACATTTACACCTTTTTTTCACATGTAATTTGTTAATTCATTATGACTACAATAGGGTTTTTTTTTTCTTCTTGTTTTTACTTGCGCCGACAAATTCATTAGGTTGAAAGATTTCACTGCTGCAAAATTGTTTTAGGTCTATTGAATATTCAGCCAAACTCCATGGACAGGATATCCGAATTGCCGAAAGACATCTTGCAGAGAATACTTTATTTCCTCTCCCAAAAGGAATCTATCCGAACATCTGTCTTGTCGAAATCATGGCGTACTATTTGGCGCACGCGCCCCAATCTTGATCTTGATTTTTCAGACCCCACATTAAGAGACACGACACGAGAATTTATATCCGTTGTCGACAAGACTTTACAGCTGTACCGCGATCAGACGCTGCGGTTAGAGGAGTTTCGCCTCTCTATACCGCTGCACTGTGGGGCCCATTGTAAATCTGTTTCGCTTCTCGTAAAATGGATCCCATTGCTCACATCTATGGGTGTAAAGGAGTTTTTTCTCTCTATTCGTTCCGTGCCGTACGATCCGGGGTGTCTTGATTTGCCATCCGTAGTTTTTGAAGCCGCCGAATCACTCAAACATTTGCGCGTGGAAAGATTTGTATTCGACGAAAAGGCTGAAAAGATAGCACTCTGCAAGCATCTAAGATCACTTCATCTCGTAAATGTGTCCGTTGACGACCGTATTTTTCAAACGATAATCTCGGGCTGCCCTTTGATTGAAACCCTGTGTATCGACGGAACAAATATAGGGCTAAGAACAATTAAGATGAGTGATCTTCGCAATCTCAAGGATTTCACGTTTATCGAAGTTGTATTTGGTGGTGGAGATCAACTTTGTAGCATCGAAATCGATCCCTTATCTCTCGAAACCATCAAGATTAGTGCCGCTAATATTACGTTCCGCAGAGGAGCGGATTTTCGTAATCTCAAAGATTTATATATGTGTGGTGTGAAATCGTCATTGGACAACTTGTCGTTTAGTAAATTACCGAGTCTCAAAAGGTTGACTCTTTCGAATTGTGATGGACTGAAAGAATCCCGGATATTTATCGATGCCCCGAACGTACTCTATTTTGAATACGAAGGGGACTTTGTCCCATCAGTCTCTATTGTAACAAATTCGAGGGAGTGGAAGTCGGAGATACACTTACAACATAAAAACGACGGTTCTTCTTTGTGGTTCCTCAAGCTAAGTGAACTGCTCAAGTCGTTAAGCCAATCAAAAATTTCTCTGAGCATATATAAACATCCCTATTGCAAAGATGACGTAATTCAAGAAAACGTTAATCGGCCACCGGTACACGACAAACCTGTTTTGGTGGAGACGTTCAACTTGGTTTGTCCTTTATCTCATTTCCCGACTCTTGTAAATGGTGTATTTAGTATTTGTCGTCCGGGAAACATCGGTAACCGCCTCAAGGGATGGGAGGTAGACTACGATGCGTATATTTGGAGGGGACGCGAGGTAAAATTTGTCGGGTATATGTGGAAGATTCTTATGGAGAGAGAGAGTGGAAACGAAGATGATGAGCCCTCACGGTTGTTCTTACGAGATTTGGAAGAAGCAAGCTTGGAGATTAAGAGAAAGAGAGGGAACTACCCAGACGAAGACGAATGGCATCGAGCACCTTTGTCCGAATATCTTCTAAACATTGAAAAAAATAACTGTCGCTTCGTACTGAAATGGAGAGAAACTATGTGAGTCCTCTAAATCTCGTAAAATTATCATGCATACTGTAGAACCTCGATAAATTAATAACCTCGATTAAATAATAGTTTCTCTCGGTCCCGACTCGGTGAAAACGTATTAAATTATTA